>NC_133787.1:25584264-25644854 GCF_003597395.2 Chelonoidis abingdonii
TATCCAAATTCCCGCCCCTGACTTTAAACAATCCAGTTCTCTGATTGGTCCTCTGGTCAGGTGTTTGATTACCCTTTCCAGGTAAAAGAAACTTAACCCTTACCTTACCTATCTATTTATGACAACCTCCATATTGGTCTTTTAGTTCCTGGCACCCCACCCTTACCCCTCTAGAAGAAGAACCATGGCTGTGGCCATGACCAGTAAGCAAAGGTGTGGACAATATTCCTGCTCGCACCTCTCTTTTGGTAACTATGGCCCAGCAATTTATATATAAACCTCCTTGTCCTCCCACATCCACAGTAATAGTATTATTGCTGGCCACACCAATGTTCTTCTTCAAGGAGTGTCCCTGTGGGTGCTCCACTGTAGATGTGTCTGAGTCCCTACGCTGCTGATCGGAGAACTTCAGTAGCAGTGTCCACTGGGCCCGCACATGCGCAGTCTCTCCTTCTGCTATACCAGGAGGCTAGCCAGCGTGTGCAGGCTAACAGACCTCAGTTCCTTCTTAACCACCCTTGGCTAGAGACAGAAAGTTAGCTGTCCATTTGCGGATTGTTAACTCTTTTACAATTGCCAATTTTTAGCTTCCTTTGAAGCCTCTTTTGTTTCTTTCCCCTATTTTACTGTTTATTTGGCCATTGCCAGAAAAAAAGAAGACGACGAAGAAAGGACTTGTGTCAACTTACAGTGGGAGGGGAACTCCCAGACAAGAGTATGCTCAGGTCTTCGGGCTTCAGGAAGTATTGCACTTGTAATGAGGAGATCCTGGTCATGGACAAGCACTACCACTGCATCTGCTGCCTTGGTGAGGGCCACATTGAGCAGAAGTGCTCCCTTTGCCAGCATCTCTGCCAAAGACCCTGCAAGGACAGAGAGCTTCGACAAAAAAATTATCATTATGGAGGTAGCTCTCCTACCCCGGTCCTCCAGCAGGTGAGTCTCCCCCACCTCAACCTTCAACTTTGTAGGACAGTGAGTCAAATAAATGGGATGGGGATTCCTCTCACGGGTCAAAAAAGAGAGTGGGAAGTCCCTTCAGTGAGCCCAGGGATAGCTGAAAGTGATCGCCATCTCTCTTGATATCCTCGGCACTCCTGGCACTGAAACCACAATCTGGCACCCACACCTCCTGGTACTGCTGCTACGGGTCAAAAACTTCCTGGATTGATGGAATAACCCAGCCATAGCATGCAAAGGGATTTCCTTCTTGCAGGCATCACCATCATCACTCCTTATCACCCATGCATCGCTCATAGGATGGGGCACGCATTTAAAAGGACTCACAACACAAGGCAAATGGTCACCTGTGGAGATATCGCTTCACATCAATCTCCTCAAACTGAGAGTGGTCAGGAATGCCTGCACTCATTTCCTTCCACTGATAGCAGGATCACAGATGAAGATCATAACGGGCAACATAGCCTCCATGTACTACATCAACCTCCAAGGAGGGGCCAGGTCGCCCGCCCTATGTGCAGAAGCGATGAAGCTATGGACTGGTGCATCTCTCACAATGTCACCTTGTCTGTGGCTTACCTCCCTGGCACACAGAACTCGATAGCGGACAAGCTCAGTTTCAAATTCCCACACAACCATGAGTGGGAGATGCACCTGACAGTACTTCACAACTTGTTCTCACAGTGGGGAACACCTTCCTCAGATCTGTTTGCCACTTACCAGAACCAGAAGTGTCCACAATACTGCTCCAAAGCAGGGATGGGACAGCACTTTCTGGGTGATGCTCTCTTTTCCCCCGGGACAAAGACCTTTATACTTTCCCTTCGTTTCCTCTCCTGCTAAAGATAAAGAGGGGTGAAGCTCACATAATCCTGATTGCTCCTGTTTGGCCAAGACAGACCTGATACCCTTACCTGATGCAGCTTGTGATGTGCCCGATGACCTTCCTTTTGACCACTCTGCACGTCCTCTGACAGGACAAAGGGCGTACCATACATCCCAACTTGGGGGATTCTCCGTCTCAAAGCATGGCTCCGAGGTGGCTCCAGCATGTAGAAAGCTCATGCTCAAGGGAAGTACAAGAAGTTCTATTACACAGTAGAAAGCCCTCCGTGTGATGCACTTATCTGCAGCAGTGGTCCAGGTTTCAGATTTGGTGCACGTCCCAACCAATCTCTCCCATGTCAGCAAATCTCCAACATATTCTGGAATATGCTCTGACCCTTAAAAAATCTGGGGTATCCCTGAGTTCTCTCAGGGTACACCTAGAACCTATCACAGCATTTCACCAGCCCATAGAGGGGTACTCAGTACTATCACACCCAATTATTAAAAGGTTCCTTAAAGGCATAACAAACCACTTCTCTCAAACTCGACTTCCTACCCCTTGTGGGGCCTAAACCTGGTACTGAAAAGGCTGACCAGGCCCCCATTTCAATCTATGTTCAAATCTATGTCACCAGTTTGCTGACATACCAATGAAAGTATCAGAGGGGTAGCCGTGTTAGTCTGGATCTGGAAAAGCAGCAAAGAATCCTGTGGCACCTTATAGACTAACAGACTTTTTGGAGCATGAGCTTTCGTGGGTGAATACCCGCTTCCTCAGATGCAATGATTCTTTGCTCCCTATCAGTGAAAATGGCGTTTCTGATAGCAATTACCTCAGCTAGACGAACAGGGGAAATAGCAGCTCTGATGACGCATTCCCCTTACATAATATTCTTTCCAGACACGGTTACACTCAGGCCACATCCAAGGTTCATTCCTAATGTAACCTTCTCTTTCACTGTGTGCAGTAACAGTGGTTCTTCAAGCTGTAAGTCCCTATGGGTGCTATACAACCTGCCCTTCTCCCTTCTACTTTGGAATTCTCATTTACGACTCTGTGGTAGAAAAGTAACTGAGGACGGTTGGCCCCCGTGTGCTGGCTAGCCTCCTGCCACAGCATGAGGAAAGATGGCGCATGTGCGGGCCCAGTGGATGCTGCTACCGAAGTTCTCCGATCAGCCTCGCAGGGATGCAGACGCACCTACCATGGAGCACTCATAGAGACACACATCTTGAAGAACCATAGTTACTGCACAAGGTGAGTAACTTCTTCTTTCTCACCTAGCAGCTGAGAGCAAGGACTGGGGAGAGAAAAAGCAAAACTCTTCCTCTCAACCTCACTCCTCTTCAGCAACTGGAAGTTAGAGTGAGCAGAAGTAAATGGTCTCTTCCAGCACTCATTCACCAGCAACAACTGGGGCAAGGAAAAGCCTAAGAACCACTAATTTTCCGTCCTTAGCAACATGGCAGCATCCGTGGTAAGGAGCACAGTAAAAAGAGATAAAGATGGATGTCTCAGCATTCCACTGCTTTGTTTTCGGACTGGCATCCAGTTATCTGACAACCTTGCGGACGCTAGGGGGCGCTGCTCCCTGCGGACACTGTGAGCTCTGTGGGCGCTAGGGGGCGCTGCTCCCCAGGACACTAGGCGGCGGCTCTTCACAGCAGCTGAACATAGCTGCCCGCGTGGCTGCCTGACCCAAGCGGCGCGGGGTCCGGGGGCGGGCCCCCCACAGGCCCCGCCTCGAAGACTCGGTCGGGCTGCGGTGCTGAGGGATTGTGCGGGGAACGGGCGTTGTGTCCCCTGAGTGGGAGGCGGCGGCATTGGACAACCCTGTCAGGCGGGTCCTGGGCGGGCCCGGGTGAGGTCACTCTTTGTGGTGGCCGCGGCTGCTGTTGGCAAGATGGCGCCGGTGCTGGTGGAGAAGAAGTTGCTGGGGCCGGAGGCGGCCGGCGCCGCCGAGATCCCTAGCGAGGAGGAGGAAGGGCAGAACCTGTGGTGAGCTGGGCCTGGGGCTGGCCTCGGCTGCTCCCGAGTGTCGGGCGGGGCTGCTGTTCCCCCAGTGGGGCGGGGCGGGCTGGGGCTGGGTCCCCTCCCGGGTGCCCGGGGGAGCGGGGTGGCAGCCTGGCCACGGCCCTGCGTGTCAGGAGGGGGCCGGGCGCGGCTTTAGGGCTCAGCGGCCTGTTTGCTCTCGATGGCTAGTGCAGCGTGGGCCCCCAGCACCCCTGCAGCGGATAGGCGGCTTGGAAGCAGAGCTGGGGCGCAGTGGCGGGGCCTGCCCTGCCCGGGTGGATGGGATATCGGGGCGCCGCGCGTGGGCTCGTACCCGCTCTGTCCTGGCCTAGTCCCCCTCGGGGGACTCTTCCGGCGCCTTAGGGATTTCAGGGACTGAAGCCCCTCGGCAGCCCTGGCCACAGCGCTTCTGCACTTCCTGGGTGGGGTGTAGAGAATGACTTGCGTGTAGTCACATAGGAAATTATGGCAGAGCTGGGGATGCTCTGTGGTCTCCCAGCCCTTACGCTTTCACCACTGAGTAATGTGTCTGATTTCATCTCCTGGCGTTAAAGGCAACAGAGTAAGGCCTTCACCATAGGTTAGTACCAGTCAGGCAGTCAGCAGTCATAGCTTTAGGTCTTCTTACAATTAGCAGGTCTCCTTGTTAGAGGTTCAAGTTTGTAAAAAAACGATTTGCTGTTGAATGTGTCACTGAGACGGTGCAACATGCTTTGTCATAAAAGTGAGCAGCTCTGGAAGCTGCCTTTCAGATTATCTCACTGAGGTATCTGTCTTGAATATTTTTATTTAGAGATTTCGTAGCTGGTAGATATCTTTTCTGAATGGATGACATTTGACAGGTCTGCTTAAATATCTGCTCAAAAGGGCTTTGGAGCTGACATTTACCTGATCTTTCTTTTTGGGTGCCCCACTGGCAAGCTAACAAGTGGTGCTGTCCCCATAGGTCTTCAATACTGAGTGAAGTTTCCACCCGGTCCAGGTCTAAATTACCATCAGGCAAAAACATTCTTGTTTTTGGTGAGTAGTATCTTCAAGCAGTGGAGAGGGTTGGATCTCTTAGAAATAATAAAGCATGGTGCACACACAGAACAGTTTTTTTTTTTGGTGGTGGAGTGGAGAGGCGGAGTTAAATAATTTAACAAAATTGGTTCAAAACTTTGTATGGACAAAACCTTGAGTTGATGCACTTAATTTGACTTTAATCCTGGCTTATATCAGTTTAGCTTGCATTGGCAAATGTATACGTGCAAGCTAAGCGAATATAACAGGGCAAATATAGATTTTCATTTGTACTGGTTTAACTTAATGTGTCTTTAAAATAACTTTAAATGGGTAGACAAGACCATTTTGTTGGAGTATAATTGGCCCATCATGGGTGATCATAAATTTTATCTTTTCTTTCAGGCAGCAGAAATGTAGTAAGTATGGGATCCCTAGGTTGGGTGGAACTTGAAAAGTTGCTCTGGAACTGGCTTTGCTTATACTGGGAATTAAGAGGTGGAATATCAGATATATCAATTGGTGTTAAGATAGAGGTAAACTTACTTTAAATTCATGAGGTGCTATGTGATGTCACTGTCCCCAGAAGAGTGAACTCTCTAGCTTCATGCTGTTAGACTATATTCAAATTAATGGAATATGTTTTTGAACAGTGCAGCTGCTCTTCTCACTTGTCAATCTATAAATTCACAAATTTAGCCCCAAAATTTGAGAAAGGGGGATACACAAGACCCCCTTTACAAAAAATTGTAACCTCTTAAGTTTGCTTAAAAAGTCTTTCCAGTAACAAATACACTTCTGAATGTATCTTTTTGCTATACAAACTTATTGGCAGGTGATGATGGTTCAGGTAAAACAACACTTATGACTAAAGTACAAGGAGCAGAGCACAGCAAGAAAGGAAGAGGATTGGAATATTTGTACCTAAATATTCATGATGAAGACAGAGATGGTAAGTTACATGCTTTCATATACAGTCTTCTGCTGAAATTGAGTAGTTGACACATTTTTATAATCATTATGGGTGTCGCTAGTGTATCTTGGATTACAGTGAAATAGCTGTTTCAGCATTCCCTTGTTGTATACGTTGTAAGAAATTGATATGGCTCATAAAAGAAAAAAGCATTTCACACGTAGAGTATTGTGTCTTTCTCTGCCCTTCTCGCAGTCTGAGCTCTTTAAGGAAAAATACATTAGAACAACTTGTTCTCAGAGCATCCATTTACTTGCAGGATGACATTTTGCTGATGTTGATTTACTAGTACATTTTTCATCCTGCCTACACTCAAATAAAGGTGCATACCAAATCTTGAGCTACAGGAAGGATTCTTAACCCATCCAAGAGCAACCAGGATCTTAAATATGGATTTCATAACTTCGTATTGTAGCCAAAACTTTTAAACTAAGTTATATGTAGGTTACAGTCTTCTGTATCTTGTGTCTTTGGTTAGGTTGTTGCCATCGTCTACATAATGGAGAAATTCCAGTAAGCATGGTTAGGTGAGTGAAAAGGATATCTTAAGCCACTGACAGAACCAATATTTCCTTTTCTTCAAACTGGAGCTTGTCTTTCTCTTTTCCTCCTCTCCCACTTCCCAAAACTTGTTGCTGGTTTCATTGCAACTGTTCTCCAGTACACTGGAGGAAAAAGACAAGTTAACTAAAAGAGTCAGCATGGTCCAGGAAGTAGAGCATTGGCCTGAAAGTCAGGAGAGCTTGGTGTTGTGCCACAGACCTGCTGTTTTATCTTGCACAAGTCACTTTACCTCTCTATGCCTCAGCGTCCTTATCTATAAAGTGAGAATATTGATATTAACCATTATTTGTAAATGCTTTGAGCTCTTTAGATGAAAGTGATAATACCGTTGCTCTTCTGTGCCCCTGAAAATAGAGGATCTTAGGAGCAGTGCATTGGCCACATTGCTGCTTGTGTGTAGGACTGACGCACCTCATACTCACATCGATACTCAGCAGAGGCTCAGTACTTTCCTTGCCAAAGATGCCTTATGAGTCATACTCCTTGAATCCAGAGACAGCTAAAGTCATCTGCAGGCTGTCATACTATATTTAACCCATAGGCTATCTGGTCTTGCTGGCGTTGTGGTCCTCCTTACGCCTGGGGGTCTGGAGATAATTAATCAGACATAAAACCTACTGCAACTTACCTTTCTGCTTCTCCCAAAGCAGCGAAGATAACATCTTCACTGCTATCTCCTCTGCCACCCAAATGGATATTAACATCTGCGGTATTGCCTTTTCTGTTGGCCATTATTCCTGACTGCTTGCCTCCTTCAGAGGCAGGGGAAGGAATTTGGGATCTGCAACAGTGCTTTAAACCAGCAGGAAGGTATTGGTCCCTCCTCAGTCTCTCTTATAGTCTTGGGTAACTGGCAAAGTACCACTTGCCTCTTTGGAGACCCATCCTCCTTTAGTCGTCCACCTTTTTGAGGAGCAGAAAAAGAGAGCAAAGGAACGGGCGAGTGAGAAGAATGCAGTGATGAGTAACATCCAATGAGCAGCTTGCAGTGTTTCAGACTTTGACTTACGCAGTAGCATCAATATCTTTTCTAAGATGGTATGTCTGAGTCAGGTCATCTGCCTTTTATCAGGGACTCAGGCCTGTGTCAAAAGAAAGGATTCCTGAAAACCAACAAGATGCTGGAGGAAAATGAAGGGCACCAAGTCAACATTAGGTCCCTGGAACTCTTTCATTGAAGCAAGAAGGGAATGGCCTTTGCATCCTTCTTTGGATCTAGAGACCATTATCTGGTATCTTCGTGTTTCCAGACTTGGGTCCAGAAGAGTCTTAATCTTGGGAGGAAAAAGCAAAATATGTTGGGCAGAGAACTGGCTCGTCTTCCCTCCGTTCCTAATTTCATCTTTAGAAGCAAGATGATAAACTTGATTCCTCATGAATCCAAAGCCAGATAAACTCTTGCTTTCCTCTTCCTTCCCTCCAAAATCCCATTTGAGCATTTAGTTCATTTTCTTGCAACTTCAAATAGAATAGCTATAGATTGTTAGGCCCTAGGGACTTACCTTGGAGCTCTTATTCTTACCTTTGTCCTTTCTACCACATCAGAGGTTTCTGCCCAATTCTTGGGAGTGACTGACATCTGTCTTGGATGCCAAGTTATTCATGTAGTCCTTTTCTGGGAGAACTGGTCAGTTCAGGCCAGTTCTTAATTTTTAAAGTCACAGTTTAAAAAAAGTGGTCATATTTTTAACTGTGTATGTTCTCCGTATGTTCAGTCTTCTATCCTCTTCATCTTTCTAAAAGTGTCCTGATGAAGTCTCAGGTTTATGACTCATTGGCTTAACCATTTGAGGATGGCCACATTTGCTATACTTTAGATTATTTAAAGTGCAGCTTGCACCAGCTGAGTTTTAAAAAAACAAAATGTGAAGCCATCTTAGAACAGCGATACCAAACTGTGGGGCATCCCCCCAGGGGGTTGTGGAGGAATGTTTTAGGAGAATGCGGTGGGGCCTGAGCCAGCCCTCATAGCGGATGGTGAGGGAGCGCCACTCTACCCCAGCTCTGCTCTGGCCCCGCCCACAGCCTCAGCTCCTGTCTGTGGCTCCTGGGGAGGGGCAGACGGATTATATTAGGGGCAAAAGGGGATGGATGACTTAAAATGTCTACTGAATTTACAATACATACAGATCTTCAGTAGAAAGTTCTAATTCTCACACGTTACATATAAGTATTGTCATGAAAACACCTCTTGCTACAAGAGTGGAGACCAGTGATTGCTAATATTAGATACTTCAGTGTTCTTAGCAGAATATTGGTTTGCATAAAAGATTACATGTACAGGTGGAGTGGGGTTTAAATTATATTGCAATTCGAGTTGGGCTTGTTCATAAACTGATTACTTTGATATCTGCATTTTCAAATTTATTATAAATGTGTATTTTAACCTCTCATGCTAGACTTGCAATACTTTGCAGGATTCTGGCTAAATATACTAGCACCTAACACAGTAAAGCCTTGATTGTAGGCACAACTGTAATGATCTCATGACATACTTGGAGTCCAGGTATGAATACATATGCCAAATTCAGCTGTGCTATATAATCTACACCTCTACCTCGATATAATGTCACCAGATATAACACAAATTTGGATATAATGCGATAAAGCAGTGCTCCGGGGACGCGGGTCTGCGCACTCCGATGGATCAAAGCAAGTTCAGTATAACACGATTTCACCTATAACACAGTAAGATATTTTGGCTCCCAAGGACAGCGTTATATTGAGGTAGAGGTGTATTAAGTAAATGATTGTAACACACTAAGCAGAAAGTATCCTTTTATAAAAAAGAAATGTGTACTTAGGAGAAATAAGAGAATACAGATCTTCATACCTCTTTGCTGCTAAGTTAAAACCAAGATTCTTACAGAAAGCAACAACTAATTTTACAGGGACGCTGCCAAATTGCTTTGGTGCTCTTTTTCCCTAAGGGATGGGTGGTACACATACACTCATTATGTTAAATGGGAACAGGCTAGACTTGCTGGTAGCTAGCTTCTACTCATCTTCAATTTGGCACTGTAATACCATGTTGGTTTGCTACTTGCTGATGGGCTAATGTGGCTGTAGCAAAAGGCATGTTAGTTTGAGGTATAATTGCCCCTTTTCCTTTTCAGATCAGACTCGCTGTAATGTTTGGATTCTAGATGGAGACCTGTATCATAAAGGGCTCTTGAAGTTTGCTGTTTCTGCAGAAAACCTGCAAGAGACCTTAGTAGTCTTTGTGGCAGATATGTCTAGACCATGGACTGTTATGGAATCTCTACAAAAATGGGCCAGTGTCTTACGTGAGCACATTGATAAGCTGAAAATCCCCCCGGAAGAGATGAGAGACATGGAACAAAAATGTAAGTCTAGTATGATTTTTCTTGCATGGCTTTTTGCATCTTAATGACAGTTTGTTTAAACCGTGTCTGGCTGTATTACTTCCCTAATGCATAGTCCTTAAAAGTAGGAGATGGCTAAATGTAAACTTTGAAGTTTTGACTGTAACACTGATTTTAAGTGAATGGACTTTTTATCAAGCTTTTAAAGAACTTCTCCAACTTTCGCTTATATTCACTATCAGAATACTAGTTGAGTTAATCACTCTTTGAGTAAACGATGTAACATTTCAAGTTGCCTTGTATTTGAGCCTTCCTGCTTTCATTGAAATAGATCAGTATTTAATCAGCCAACTTGAAATATGGTCAAGCTTTTTTTTTAAAAAAAAAAAAAAAATCTACCAGAACAAATTTAAATTTTTTTCTGTCTACTCACTGTTCTGTATGTAGCTATGTACATAAATACAATACTCACAAATATATACGTTCTCTAATTGACTTCTACTTACATGTTCTTAGGGTTGAGTGTCCATGGTTGTATATTCCAGTGTCAAATTCTGGATTATGATCTAGGTGAAAGAATGCTTTAATAGGATTTTGCAGGCTATAAACAACCACTATCTTAAGTGTGGTGTTGAGAGGAAGGGTACGCTAAAACACAGTGTCATTTTGAGGCTAGTAGTTTCTCTGTAATGTACTTTCTAAAGAACTACATTCCTGGTTTGAAAATGCTTCCGGGTATATTCAGATGGCTAATATCCTCAGAGGAACTCTCTAAATATATTTGTCATTCTAGAATGTCGTTGTAATTGGTCAGGGTTGTTTGCTACATGAAAGAGCACTAAAATCTTCACCAAACTCTGGGTTTTCTTGGTGCATATGTTTGTTTAAAAAACTGGAGTGATGCTTGGTGTTTAGAGTTGGATGCTGTGTTACATCGGCTACAGTCCTGAAAATGGTTTGAATGCTTTTTTTTTCAAGTGTGGCTGTAATTCTATATCTGGAAGTTCTTAAAGATTTTTAAGAGATTTTTAACTGAAATGAGACGATACAGTGTAATAAGACTGATGTGTAGAAGTGAATTCTTAGGAAATAAGGCCAGAAGACTCATCATGTGATGGTCCACCAAATGCTGTCAGTCTTGAAGAAAGCCCTTCCCCGACCTCTGCCCCATCCCTCACCCCCCCAGTAAGAAGGTAAGCAGCAATTCAAACAATACAGCATATAAGGAAGCCACCAAGCTGGAGAGTCTTATGAGTGAGATGCAACCTTCAGAAGAGAACATGTACTACACCTCTACCCCGATATAACGCGACCCGATATAACACAGATTTGGATATAATGCGGTTAAGCAGCGCTCCAGAGGGGCTGGGCTTCACGCTTCAAAGCAAATTCGATATAATGCGGTTTCACCTATAACACGGTAAGATTTTTTTGGCTCCCGAGGACAGCGTTATATCGGGGTAGAGGTGTGTTCTGTAGCTGGATGACAGAGTAAAGTTACCTAAGCCACATCCATACTGCAGCTGCTCCAGTGGCAGAGGTATGGTTCCAGAATTATGCCTCTGTAAGCCTGTAATGTAGATGCAGACTACAGCAGCAGAAGGGGATTTTCCATCGCTGTTGCAGCTTCACTTCCCCAAACAAGAGTAGTTAGGTTGGCAGAAGCATTCTTTTATCGACCTTGCTGTGCCTATGTTGGGGGTTAAGTTGGCATGGCTACGGCATCCAAGGGTGTGGATTTTTCAGAGACCTGAACACCTGCTGTGTTAACCTAAGTTTTAAGTGTGGATCAGGTCCAGTGAAAATGGTTTGGGAGTCATGGTAGATACTTAGCTGAACGTGTACTCCTGGTGCGATGCTGGCAATCCTTGGATGCATAAACAGGGATCTTGAATAGGAGTAGAAGGATTGTATTACTTCTGTATTTGGCACTGGTGTGATCGCTGCTGGAATACTGTGTCAGTTCTGGTGTCCATAATTCAAGCAGGATGTTTATAAATCTGAAAGGATTCAGAAAAGAGTCGTTCAAATAATTAAAGGATTTGAAGCTAGAGAAATTCAGACTGGAAATAAGTCTTAAAATTGAGAGTGAGTAACCACTGGAACAACTTACCAATGGTTGTGGTAGTTTTTCCATCACTGACTATTTTTAAATCGAGAGTTAATGTTTTTTCTAAAGGATTGCTCCTGGGGGGAGATTCTGCGGGACTGCGGGAGTGCAGAATTCCTGTGCTTCCCTGCAGAAAACGGCAGGGAAGCAAAGGGAAGCTGAGAGGGCGGGGCGACGATGTGTGCAGTTTTGCGGGGGATTGCCCCCGACACACAGAGGCGAGGTATGGGGGAGTACATTGGGTTACATATCCCCCCCCCCCCGGCCCATTTCTGCAAGTGCAGAGCTGTCCAGCTGAAGGTTGCATGCCAGTGTTGAGGTGGGGGATGTATCTGGCTGTGTTAAGGAGATAACATTAAACCTATAAAAGGCATTTTAATGTGCCCATCATAGTGGTACCCTCTATTGTGGGGAGCCTATTTTGTTCTACCTCTCATTCAAAGCAAAAGAAAAGTTATCGATTCATTTGTACCACTTCAAACCCACACACTTGTCTTTTCCATTAAATGCCACGTGGCATTGTTTTTGAAGAAGGCTAAGGATACATTCCTGGAAATGAGGAGGGAAGGTGGAAAGGATCTTTTTTTGTAACCGATTCTTTAGTTTAACTGAATTTTTTTTTCCAAACATTTTTTTTTCTGTTTGAATCTGTGCTTTTTAAAATACTGTTGAGTGTACCGTAGAACCCTGTTTTCTGACCCTCCATTAACTGGACAACCAAGACTCCAGGGCCAGAAGCAGGTAATCTCTCCTGTGACTGCTAGAAAGTTCTGCAGAATGGCATTTTCACATTCTCTGGTTTATCTGGATTTTTAATTATCCAGTCTGGTCCTGGTCCCAATTAGATCAGAATAAATTGGGTTCTGCTGTATAATTCTGTTATAAAACTAGGTGTCAGGAGAACTGGACGCCTTGCATAGGTCATCCTCCCCTGCCAACATCTCAGTAAATTAGTGCCAGCACAAGATTTTTATTTAATGTGCAGCCCTGAAACATATCAGAACTTTGAAATAGCAGAGCACAAAGGTTAAGAGGTAGCCCCGGGATGCAGTCTCTGTCCTTTAGAGCTGTAAACTGAAGGGTAAGTCAGTTTAAGTCTAGATACCGCTGAAGCAAAGTTGTTAGTGTACGGTCTGAGGATCTTGAAAGATCGTAGTGGCCTTGTTTTGGGATCTGTATATCAAAGCTTCTTGGAATGAGTAGCTTGTATTGCTCCTTACTATAACAGATTCTGAGAAAGTAATTGTTATGGAGAAATGTTAGTGATCTTCATGGTCTTGGTAGGAGCGTGGATAAATCAAAGCAATTTACGTCCCCGATTTTAATAATAATTGTAAGTCATTAAGCAGGAAACTTTAAAGTAATCAATTTTAATGACGTTTACATGTGTATTTATTCCTCTAAAGAAAAGTTCATTCTCATTGGTTAGTAATCATTAAAACATTTGATTTGCTACTAAATAATAGCCTTTACAGTAAATTTGCTGCTTTTTGCTAACCAGGAAGATATTTATTTTCATGCATATTTATTTACACAACTATGTAGCTTAACTTTTTACTAGGTGATTACGTTTTTACTTGTGGTTTGTATCAAACTTTATCTGGACACACACTTTTTCTGAAGCTGACAGCCTCAGTGTGGATTTAGGTCTGCACAGGCCATTATAAATATGATCTTCACAGCCTGTGTCTATACTGCACACCTTACAGCAGTACACCTGTGCCACTACAGTAGTGCTGCTTAAGATATGCAGTGTAGCTGCTTTTTGTCAGCAGAAGAAAACTCTCCTGCCGACAAAATAAAACCACCCCCTACAAGGGATGGTAGCTTAGTCAGCAGGAAAGCATCTCCCACTGACAAAGTACTGTCCACACCTCCACCCCCAACTAACTTCAGTAGGCTACCCAACCTGTCTTGGTTGCACCCCACCTACCAACCCAAAATTACAACTCAAAGGTGGAGGGCTTAGCTCAAAAAGTTTGAAAACTGCTTAGGGTGCTGGGAGGGGGTATCTAGAAGCTATGTGCAAACATGGGGTAGCTGAACTTGCAGGGAGGGCGTAGCTGGGGCTGTGTGCCCAGGGGGTAGCTATGGGTGTAGGGGGAGCGGTACTAGAGGCTGTGTTCAGGCAGGGGGTAGCTTAGGTTACAGGGAGGGCATAGCTCAGGGTACAGAGAGGTGGGTATTAGGGGCTGTGTGCTGGGAGGACTCCCCTGTGGTCTCTGTTACTGGAGAGGTCTGACAGCCACTCTTACCGGTTGCATCTGCGGTTGAAAAGGGGGCTGGGAGCTGAGGAGTAGCTTCAACCTGGGGCACCAGCAGGAGAGGAAGGAACGCTGCTGCCGTCTGCTCCATGGCACCAGCCAGAGCAGCAGCTGTCCCATGATCTCTGGCTTCTCACCTCTGACCTGGATAAGGGGTGGGGACTGAAGATTTGGGGGAGGGAGGGGTAAGGTGTGGTGATGCCCCAGGACTGCTTTGATCTTGCGCTGCAGGTTTGTCGGGGGGAGTGCAGTGCCTTCCATGTCCCCAACTCTGCCTCTGGGCTCCAGGCTTCAGCTCCACGGGGTGTGCTGGGAATCGGGGCTTCAGCTCCATGCCTCCCAGCTTCAGCCCCGCGGGGGGGATGTTGGGGATCCCAGCTTCAGCCCCGTGAGGGGGCGCCAAGGATCAGAGCTTCAGCCCTGTGGGGGGAACCAGGGATCGGGGCTTCAGCCCCGCACCTCCTGGGTTCAGCCCTGCGAGGGGGTGGTGAGGATCAGAGCTTCAGCCCTGTGCCTCCTGGCTTCAGCTCCATAGGGGGTGCTGGGGATCAGGACTTCAGCTGTGGGGCCCCATGGACCCCTTGAAAGGTCTCATGCATCCCTGGTTGACAACCACTGATATACACCACAAAGGTCAGCAAAAAGGCTTTTTGCTGTCTTTGCAGTCTGCTGCCAGTTATAATGCCGTGTAATGGCACTGCGCTCCTGGGTATTCGGCACCTGGACCTCCCTCTACAACGAGTTAGGGACACTTCAGTCTGGTGCAGTGCCTGAGCTCTTTATTCTCAGAGTTTTCCACCACCAGTTCCCAACTATATACAGGCTTCACAGCTACTTTGCCTACAACAGGCCTGGCCAGCAACAAATTAAGAGGCTCCCACTTCCTTCTGTGCCTGACATTTCTCTTTCCCTCTTCCCCATTTCTCTGGCTTTCTCACAGCCTTTATAGCTCTGGGCTAATAAGACTGGCAAGTGTGGCCAGTTACCAGGCAGGCACTGGGCTACTCACCCAGGCTCAATCCATTCTCCTTGATTGGGGCTGGAGTAGCAAGAGCTGATTAAAGGCTTCTCAGTCAGTACCCTGCCACACTCCACCATTGGATTTTCATTTGCTGAAGTCAGTCAGACTCGTCTGTTGTGCTCAATGATGTGCAGCCTTCCTAGCTAATGAAACTTGTCCACTACGTAAGCTCATTGGGTAGCATGCTGTGAGATCAAGAGTTGACATATTTCAGGGTCATTCTCATCAAAGTAGTTCTGATGTTTCCCTTTAAACAAAGCGAAGAACTTCAGCAGCCATATTATATGTCAAATCCCAAAAAATGTTTCCAGGTTAGCCCTACATCCGCTGAGGCTTCTGTCACTGAGGGAAATGCTTCCATGAGTTTCTGTTGGAATTAAGTGTCATAATTTTCAGGGCTTGAAATATTGATATGGAGACCTCATGGAGCTCTATTTGTCATAAAATAACATAACTATTTTGAATGAAATCCAGGTCGTCTTATACTTGTTGGCCTGTTGAAACACTAATGATGACTAGGTTGTACTTGGTACATTTGGAAAGTAGTAATAAGCCATTAGAGTTCTTGTTACCAACTCATGACAACTTATCACCTCACCCCAGGATGCAGTCATGATCAACCCTGGCATGGGAATCACCTAAAGTGGTCAGCTTATTACATGCGACTGATGTGATGATGCTGTCAGGTTTGATAGAAATCCTCTGTATCCTTATCTGTATTAATCGTTTTTAGTGCATGGGTTGATGATAGAAGCATAATGAACTTTCACAAAGGCCAGTGTGGAGAAGCATGGATCTGTCGTTGACACCATTTGACAGTGACTCAAGTTTGCAGGCAGTCAAAAAGCGAGTGGCAAACCCCTCACCAAAGTATCTGCATTTATCCTCAAATATGAGAGTCCAGTAAAAGATGCACCCTCTTCTTCTGGCTGCAACTCACCAGCAAGTCTTGTCTCACTGAATGAGTCAATATCCATTTTGTACCATGCCAATACTCTGAGTGTTACAGTTCTACATTCAGTTCTGTCATCTTTGTCAGAGGATACAAACATTCCAAGTTGCAACATTTATTTGGGTCTTCCCTATATTTAGATTACAGAAAAGCTGGAAGATCAGTCAGGTATGATATTCTGAGGGTATGTCTGTGCTGCAATAAACCTGTGCCTGGCCTGTGCCAGCTGACTCAGGCTTGTGAGGCTTGGGTTGGGGAGTGTTGTAGATGTTCAAGCTCAGACCTTGCAGTGTCCTAGAGCCTGGACTCCAGCCTCAACCTTAATGTCTGCACTGCAGTTAAATAGCCCCTTAGCCTACACCCAATGAGCCTGAATCAGCTAGCACAAAAGATTTGGAAGGAGCAAGTATTTTTTAGGGATCTTTTTCCATCCTCTTCTCCATTTGAAGAAACAGCACTCTCTAGATGGGGCTGCTCAGATACCCAGGAAAGAAATAAACATGAGATCATCTCTAGTCTATGACGAATGTCCTTCACTCCACTTCATCAGCTTCAGGAAAAGTGCCGGGAGTAAAACTGTGCTCTTTATATGATAAGTCAATTTAGCTAAACCTTTTGATTCTGTAAATCGTGAGGGACTTTGAAAACATTTTGTTCATCTTTGGATGCCCTGCAAAGTTTTTGTATCATTTGGTCCTTTCATAATGGATTGATGATCAGAGTAGTGGAAAATGACAAGATATCAGACCCCTTTCTGGTCACTAGTGGCAGCAAACAAGATTTTGTTATCATTCCCACACTTTTCCACCTTTTGGGGGGGCTGTGCTTATGGATGTATTTTGTTGTGTTGTTAGAGGAGTATTTATCAATTCCACACTGATGGGAAGTTGTTGAAGCTTCAACCTGTTTATGCACACAGTGACAGATTGACTTACTAAGGAACTTTTATTTGCTGATGACTTTGCACTCTGGTTGCTCATTCAGTTTATAACTGTTACTTTGCTCATGCAACCAATCATTTTGGTTTTACAATCAGCCTAAAGAAAACTGAAGTACTGTATCAGCCTGTGCTGGGGATGTTGATGTCTACACAGTTGTTAAGATTAACCACACTTTTCTCAAGTCCATGGAGAAGTTTTGCTACCGAGCCAATATACTGACACAGAATGCCTCAGTTAGTTACCCATCACATAGGCAAGGCCGACTCTGCATTTGAAATGCTGTCACACTGCCTATGGAACTGTAATGTCTGCAATGGTAATGGACGATCTTGTCTGTCCCATGTGTAACCGTATCATGGTTCTCACATTGGTCTGACCTCTCATATACGTGTTCACCAGTAGCATTTGATGAATCCCTGTACATCAACATTGATGTGAGACTCCATCGTCATTTGGATGGAAATTCAAATTCA
The DNA here is from genome assembly GCF_003597395.2 of Chelonoidis abingdonii. Taxonomy (NCBI): domain Eukaryota; kingdom Metazoa; phylum Chordata; order Testudines; family Testudinidae; genus Chelonoidis; species Chelonoidis abingdonii. The sequence goes on from NC_133787.1 coordinate 25,601,693, forward strand.
GTTAAAAATGCACCACAGCTTTTAATTTTTTTTATAAAAATAAAATCACCATATATGTTTTGTGTGTGTATATAAGAAAAAAGTTTATCAAAACATGTTTTGTATTTAAAACTGATTTATTTAGCAAAGGAAGAAATATCTGTAGTTAGTGAATTGAACTGATAGTTTTGGTCACCATATCCTTTGTAATTAGTAGATCTCATCCATTCACATGTAGCTTTTGTTCATAGATTGAAAGAGGAAAATAAGCTTTCCTGCTTTTTCAACTCTGTTGGTTTCTTAATTTTTGAATGAATTAGTCATTTAACTGAACTAATTCAATAAGTTCAAACAAAGAAAATATTCTGTTTACACCTGCAGATGTGACTACTGATGTCAAAAGCGGGCTTAGCACTTCAACAAACTCTGGTTCCAGATGCTCATCCAGCAACTTCAAACAGTCCAGTGGTCTAGCTTTATTTGAAACTTGGAAGCAAATGTAGTGCTTAGTATTCTTTGTATTTTTAATTTAAATGGTTTTGATATAATACAAGTTTAAGACTTTTTAAGTTGTAAAGTTCAAATTTAATTTAAAGTGGGTTTATTTAAAAAAAATCTAATTTAATGTAAATAAAAATCCAATTTAAATAAATTTAAGATTTTATGATTTTTTTTATATAAAACTATTTTTATCCCCCACCCTTGTGGAAGCTTCTCTCTGACATCTTTTCAGAGATGTCAGAAACAGCCAGATCAATCTCAGCATGGTTGAAACAGCTCTCAGTATTGAAACTACAGGCTACCCCAAATAATTTCAAAAAAAGGGACCAAAAATGTCATCCTGGCAGTAAACAGAGTAAAAGAGGCAGAGACAAAAAAACATTTTTGTAAAAATGGGAAGTCAAATCATACTGAAGAAAATAGAAAGGAACATAAACTTGGGCAAGTAAAGTATAATTAGGCAGGCCAAAAAAGAATTTGAAGAGCAATGTGCAAAAAAGACACAAACTAACGACAGATTTTTTTTAAGTACATGTGAATGAGGAAGCCTGCCCAACAGTCAGTGGGGCCACTGAAAAATCATGATGCTAAAAGAGCACTCAAGAAAGACAAGGCGATTGCAGAGAAACTAAATAAATTCTTTGTATCTGTGAATGCTATCTGAGCCATTCTTTTTAGGTGACAAATCTGAGGAATTGTAGCCTATTGAGGTGTCAGAGGTGGTTTTGGAATAAACTGATAAATTAAACAGTAATAAGGACCAGATAGTATTCATCCAAGAGTTCTGAAGGAGCTCAAATATGAAATTGCAGAACTACTTACTGTGGTATGTATCCTGTTGCGTAAACTAGCCTTTGTAGCAGATAGCTAATGTGATGCCAATTTAAAAAAAAAAAAAAAAAAAAGATTCCAGAGGTGACCATAGCAATTTCAGGCCAGTAAGCCTAACTTTAGTACCAAGCACACTGATTGAAACTGTAGCAAAGAATAGAATTATCAGACACATGGATGAATGTAATATGTTGGGGAAGAGTCATATGACATTTATAAAGGGAAGTTATGCCTCACAGATCTGTCAGAATTCTTTGATGGTGTCAAACATGTTAAGGATGGGCCAGTGGATTAAGTGTATTTGGACTTTCACAAAACCTTTTCCAAGGCCCACACCAACGGCTCTTAAGCAAAGCAGGCAGTCATGGGATAAGGGGGAGAGTCCTATCATGGATCATTAATTGGCTAAAACAGTGTTTCCCAAACTTGCAATCCCGCTTGTGTAGGGAAAGCCCCTGGTGGGCTGGGCCAGTTTGTTTACCTGCCCCATCCGCAGGTCTGGCCAATCGCAGCTTCCACTGGCCGCGGTTCGCTTCTGCAGGCCAATGGGAGCTGCTGGAAGCGACGGCCAGTACTTCCTTCGGCCTGTGCCTCTTCCAGCAGCTCCTGTTGTCCCAGAGCAGTGAAGCGCGGCCACTGGGAGCCGCGATAGGCTGGACCTGCAGAAGCGGCAGGTAAACAAACCGGCCTGGCCTGCCAGGGGCTTTCCCTACACAAGCGGCGTCCCAAGTTTGGGAAACATGGGGCTAAAAGATAGGAAATAATGGGTAGGAATAAATGGTCAGTTTTCACAATGGAGAGAAGAAAATAGCAGTGTCCCCCAAGAATCTGTACTGGGACCAGTGTTGTTCAGCATGTTCATAAATGATCTGGAAAAAGGGGTAAAGAGTGAATTGGCAAAGTTTATTTGGGTCTTCCCTATATTTAGATTACAGAAAAGCTGGAAGACCAGTCAGGTATGATATTCTGAGGGTATGTCTATGCTGCAATAAACCTGTACCTGGCCCGTGCCAGCTGACTCAGGCTTGTGAGGCTTGGGCTGGGGAGTGTTGTAGATGTTCAAGCTCAGACCTTGGAGTGTCCTAGAGCCTGGACTCCAGCCTGAACCTTAGCTATTCTGGAGATGCTGAGGCTCAAAAAATATCTGGGCTTTCACCTGTGAATAGCCCACTAACTAGCTACATAGGTCCAAAGCTGACTGTGACAACTTACAGAGGGATCTCACAAAACTAGGTGATGAGGCAACACAAAGGCAGATGAAATTCAGTGTTGATAAATGCAAAGTAATCCACATTGGAAAATTTAACCCCAGCTATCCATACAAAATGATGGAATCTAAATTATCTGTTACCGCTCAAGAAAGGGATCTTGGAATCATTATGGATTCATAGTTTTCTGAAAACATCTGCTCAAAGTGTAATGGCAGCTAAAAAAGCTAACAATATTAGGAACCGCTAGAAAAGGGATAGATAATAACACACAAAATATAATGCCACTGTATAAATACAGGGTCTGCCCACACCTGGAAATACTGTATGCAGTTCTTGTCATTCCATCTAAAAAAATTTGGAACTGGAAAAAGTACAGAGAAGGGCAACAAAACTATTTGGGGAATGGAACAGCTTCCATATGTGCGGATATTAAAAAGACTAGGAGTATTCATTTCAGAAAAGATATGACTAAGGAGGGGATATGATAGAGATCTATAAAATCATGAATGTTGTGGAGAAAGTGAGTAGGTAAGTGTTTGTTTACCTCTTCACATAACACAAGAACCAGGAGACACCCAATGAAAGTAATAGTTAACAGGTTTAAAACAAAGAAAGTACTTCTTCAGACAACACACAGTCAACCTGTGGACTTGTTATCAGGGGCTGTTCTGTGTTTGTTCAGCGCTTAGCACCGAGGGGTCCTAGTCCATGACTGCATCTGTGCCTCTTAGGCACTGTGGTACCATAATAATAATGATAATCCAGATCTTTCCTTGCCAAAGCCAGATTGTTCCACTTGATACTTCATATGCTGTTCAGTCAGGGTAGAATCTTCTGGAGAACTTGGAGCAAATTGGGCAAGCTATTCTGGAGATGCTGAGGCTCAAAAAATATCTGGGCTTTCACCTGTGAATAGCCCACTAACTTTTTGGTTTGTCATACCTCCAAAAAAGGCTTGGCATAGTAGGAACTTCAGAACAGGTTTTGCACACTTTGAGGAGGGCAAGAGAATGTGGCAGGATATATCTGAGTACCTATTTAAGAAGTCACTCACTATGGAATAGCTTCAGTGGTTATAACTATCAATATTTTGCAACTTAACTAATATATAATCTAGTATAAAGTGATTATCAATTTTGTGGAAGCTAATCTTAGCATTACTTGTTTTTCTTGCATATTTTACTATCATGCAGGTTATTACCCAGGAATACATGCTTTCATAAGTACAAACGTTGAAAATCTGTCTAAATTATCTAATGCTGAAACAGAAGGACTCACAACTTAGTGCTTTTACCAGTTTTTTTACAATATTCTTTCAGTGTAACATAGAGAATTATTGTAAATTGTAACAATTTAAATAAATATAAATTGTAAAAGCAGCAGAGAATCCTGTGGCACCTTATAGACTAACAGACGTTTTGGAGCGTGAGCTTTCGTGGGTGAATACCCACTTCGTCAGACGCAGTCCTGCGTCTGACGAAGTGGGTATTCACCCACGAAAGCTCACGCTCCAAAACGTCTGTTAGTCTATAAGGTGCCACAGGATTCTCTGCTGCTTTTACAGATCCAGACTAACATGGCTACCCCTCTGATACATAAATTGTAAAATTATTTTGGAAAAAGAGAAGCAGACAGTTCTCTTCTGTCTCCTTATGCATAAAGGCGTGGTGTGCACAGCAGAGTCTGGCAAGGGTCAGTTTTTTTGCAGAAATTTCAGTTTGTGGGTGTGTTGTCTATCTTGTGAATTAAAAGTTGTTTAGGCGGGGTGGCATTTTTGCGTGGATGGCTGTGTATTGAACATTGTAATCTTGTACTACAATAGGTTTAGAAAATGGAAGCATATTAAGGGCAGGACATGTAAAAGAACTCATACACATACGCTTTCCTTGTTTGTGAATCTTTGTGCTGCCTTGTGTTTATTTTTCTTGAAAGGTGGATAGTTAGTATATTTTTAACTGTTTAACTAGAATAGGGCTAATAGGTATTCTGTGTCTATTGATATGAAGTTCAGCCATTGTGTATTAAATTGTTAATATTTACAGGTAATGGACATCTTTTCTGCCTAAACCAGAAACCTGGTGGAAGCCAATTTTTTATCACTGAGTAGAGAGAGTCTTCATAGGTATTGCTGTACATCCCATAGCGTGTGTGTGTGTGTGTACTTAATACAATATATTGCTCAATTCTTACAGTGTTGTATTTTGTTCAGATCCCAGGATACAATTGTCTTTTAGTTACTTCTAATACTCTGCGGGGGTGGGAGGTAAAAGTCTTTTTAAAAATTTGTAGTACTTACAAGTTAGCTTTTCTATGTTTACATTTGCTTCTGTTGTTGCATTTTTTTTTGTTTGTTTTTTTTGAAACGTTTTGGATGTGTATATCAGAGTCTGCAAAAGAATTTATACCCCACTGGAAAAAACTCTGTTCTCCTTGTGCTGTTTGATCCATCAAAGACTGTGTATCTAAAATTGTCTTAAAGGATTCCTTTATATATTGAAACTGAAATAAATGTTCTTAAACAAATTTGTTTTTTCTGTTTCATATGAATGCTGATGAATGTAGCATGCTCTTAGGGGCTGATCTCTGGCATTTAAAAAAAAAACAACCCAACATTTAGTTTAAGGAAGAACAAAGACTCCAGAATTCGGCAAATGGGTGTTTAAAGAAATGACACAAATCTGAGCTGTACAAACAACTGATAGCGATTCATTTAAGAGATTGGTATTTCAGAAACAAAGTATATCTAAGTTTAACAGCCAATAGTTTGAGCTTCTTAACAGTTTTTACACCAGTTCATCTCCACTTATATCTACACACTGCCTAGTCCTGCAAAGGCATTTGGGAATTAAGTGCTGAACACCCTCTGCAGCCTTGGGCCCTCCATACTTGTTAGTGTAGACTTTTTTGTTACAATTACTGAGCCCTGAGGCTCTGTGTTGCTTTTACTGAAAATTCAGCGGCTTTTATTAGTGTAATAGCAGTCGTTTGGTATCTTGAAAGGCTTTGGCTTTTTCATATTTGAAGACTTTTTTGATAAATCTACTCTTTTGTAAAGAAGACTCTTTCTACCATCATGTGAACACAACCTAGCACCGTGGTTCTCAAACTTTGGGTCAGGACCCCAAAGTGGGTCCCGATCCTGTTTTAATGGGGTTGCCAGGGCTGGCATTAGACTTGTTGGGGCCTAGGGCTGGGGCTGAAGCCGTAGGGCTTCAGTCCCACGTGAAGGGGCTCAGGTTACAGGCCCCCTGCCTGGGGCTGAAGCCCTTGGGTTTTGGCCCCCTCCCCTGGGGTGGTGGGGCTCGGGCGGACTTTAGCCTTGGTCCCTCCTCCTGGGGTCATGTAGTAATTTTTGTTGTCAGAAGGGGTCTCAGTGCAATGAAGTTTGAGAACCCTTGACCTAGCAGATTACCACTGATGAGTTTTGCTTTGTTACCAATACTTTAAACTGAGCATAAAATATATTTATGGTGATTGTCAAGTTACCCCATCATGGTTTAAACCTACCAGTAGTATAAGATTGTGTGTGGAAGAAAGGAATCCTTTTAGCCACAAAAATATGTTTTGTGTTCATGAAGGATTATATCACTTCACATTTGCTTCATGAGAGAAACCGTGAACTGATTATTGAGTGGTATAATGAGATACATATTTTTTGGTCTTTATCCCTGTTAAATGCTTTGGAATAAATTACTTCCTCTAAACTTGTGCATGTAAATATACATAATACTCCTGTATATTCTATATGTGATGTTTGCAGTGCTTTCCATACTTGTATTGGAATTTAAACGTCCATGTGGTTTGATCACAAAGGTGTAAAAGAGTCAAGTCTTTCCTTGATACTGGTATTTCTGTGACCTCCACGTTCATGTGAGAGGGCTTCACTTTAGAGCAAAAATAACTGTTCTTCAAGTCGCAATGCGGTATGGAGAAATCCTCTATATAGGAAAATGCACTTGGAGATGTTGATTTTTTCCTTCTGAGAGATCTGTCTCCAAGCTCTACTGTTTAAATGGAGAGGGGAGTTAATAAATAGCCTTCGAAGAAAATTTTATTTCTGAATTTCTCTTGGCTGCCAGTTCAGTTAATGGTGATAGTTGGAATTGGCGGCTGAGAAACTCAATATGTCACCTTGAAAGTAAGTAGTGGACTGTTTCCCTTCCCTCTTGCCCTGCTATCTTGGGTGTGTAGTGGTGGCAGATGGTGTAGTGCTGAAGTCCTCTTTCTTTGGTCTTCCTACCACAACTTCTTCAGTCATGGGGGGCATCCTTCTTCTTGAGAAGCTTATGGTAGTTTTGTTTTGAGAGCATTGGTTTATTACCTCTTCAAAGGTTTGCCACTTCATAAAGCTCAGAATACCAGTTGGTATTGCTATATTGTATGAGTCAAGTATTTTCATTTTGCATTTTTGAATTATTTTAATACTCAGTTTCAAAAAAGTATTTAGAACCACGATCTTTGCCAAATCTCACTTTTCTTCATAATTCATTGCAGCTCTGCTACGTAAATGGAGGCTTTTCCACCTGATTTAGATTTCATGTCTCACATACTAAAAATAGCTTTGAATATAATCATGCATTCAGTGTGCAGATAGTGGTTGACTTCCTGTAAGAGACAATAACAGCAAAAAAATGGATTGCTTTGTAAACTAGGAGTGGCTGTTTAATTTGGTGTGTTCTGTACTTGTTGTTTACATTTTGCAAAAAAGCATATCTCCAAAGGGTGTGGCTAAATAGTATTTGCCTGCAGTTATAGATGTTAACTCTTTTAGTAGGCTTGTAGTTAATACAAGTTACAGCCCTGCTCTGCTGTAAGTTACAGTGAACTGTCTGATGTAAAGGCACAGAAAGCTATCGTGTGAGGCTTTTTGGCCTGAACTACCAGAACAACCCTTTTATTCTTGATGCTTCTGTCAGTGGACACTTAAAAATACTACGAAGTTAGTTTGCTTTGGGTGCTACTTCTATGTTCAGCTCTTAACTTCTAGATTTCTTATTTATTTTTTTTGTGTTGTGATTTAAACCTTCAGTACCCTGAATTGAAAGTGTAGCTTTTCTGAGCCTGAGACCACTTTTCAAAAACAAAATTTTTGCTCAGCAAGGCTCCTGTGATATCAAATTAGAAATCCCTTGTTTGAATAGTTATGCATCTCATTTTCTTTAATTTTGGGCACTTGTATTTTAGATCTCAGGGTTTGTTTAACTGTTTCTAGATTTGAATATCAGGAGTTATATTAATTCTTCTTTTTTAACCACTAAGATTATGGTTATTTTTATGTTTCCATTAGCTGCCCCTGTAAATATGAAACATCTTTGCATTGTCCAAGTTATCCAAAAATATAATTTCAGAGTTCACTTCAAGTTGTTGGATTGTTCCGTAGCATGGAAGCTTGTTTGAAATTGCATGATTTTAATCTCTCAAAACAGCATAGTGCACTTTCTGAAAATCAAACTTCCACAGTCTGTCTAGTTGAGTACCCAAAAATTGAAGCTCCGAGAATCACTAAACACGCCTGAAAATGTTGGCCCTTATATTTAAATTAGAGATGTGCTTTGGATTCAAAAGCTGAAAGCTAGTAATATCCAGATTCCAAAATCTTATTTTTTTTATTTGGTTCAGTAGAAATTGTACAGTTTCTTGAAGCTCAAATTCTGTTCTCAATTCATGTGTTACCTTAAAAAGGTTGTTGAGAAGATGTCCCAACTGCTTATAAACATAATTGTCTGAAACTATTTCATTTAATATTTAATATAAATTTTGAAAATTTATTCCCATCTCTTACCTTACAAAGATCTTTTTTCATAGTTATAAAGGAATTCCAGGAGTATGTGGAACCTGAAGAAGGCTACCAAGGATCACCACAGAGAAGAGGTCCTTCATCTGGCCAAGAAGATGAAAATATTACTTTGCCACTTGGAGAGAATGTGCTGACTCACAATCTTGGGATCCCTGTGCTGGTGGTTTGTACAAAGGTGAGCTTGAACTTGAGTTTACTAGAAGGTTAGTTACTTTTCCTTTTGGAAGATACTTTGATGCAGATGTTTGCAAGCTGAAAGTGAAAGTTCTGGATTTAGAGTAGATGAACTTACCTGGCAGGGGAGATACCATGGTCACAAAGGTGGTTTTCCCAGAGTGAGGCTCATCCGTTGCACTGCAGGTATGCTGACCCTTGAGATTTCCTCGGATGTGGGAAACTCGACTGCATAATTTATGCTAGTGAGGCACTGCGTTAGTGCTTTCCCCTGGGGAATCAAAAAACAAAACAAAACACCCAAAACCTTTTGGCGTATAAACAAGACTTAAAAGTGTTTTAGATCTTTATTTTTTTCTTTTTACTATACAAGGATTGAGAAAGACCAGTCTTGTCTTTTCAGTTTGGATGAAAGATATATTAGAGGTCTAAAAGGTGGACGTTCTCCATTCTTAATTGAAAAAGGGAAGATGTTATGTTTATCAAAAAATCTTTTCTCCCAGTGTTTTGAGGCATTTGAAATAAATGCTTCCTTTTCCCATCAGATTTCACTTGCATAGTATCTCAATCTTTCATTAAATAGTCTGTGGGTGGTAGTGTAGATGAGATCTGAATTTCTAATGTAAAAAAGAGTCAGCTGAGAAGGATACTTTCAAGTTATCTTTATACATCATACAGTTATCTGAGTTACTACATGAGAAGGTGTTTAGCAACTAATGACTTAATGAAAATAGCATTTCAAAAATACACATTTATGGCATCAACTCAATTTCTTGTTGGAATGGATATTTGATGTGGCTTTAACTTTTAATTCGACGCTTTTTGTCTTTGGTACCTTGCGAGCATTTTACCCATTGGTTAATTAGTGCAGTCTCCCCAACAAAAAGCGTGAATTGAATGCTGATTAATACAAGGGAAGATGCGTACAGGAGAACCTCAGAGTTACGAACATCACCGTTACAAACCGTACACCTCATTTGGAACCAGAAGTACGCAATCAGGCAGTGCTGAGACCAAATAAATAAGTAAATAAATTCCCCATACACAAATACAGTACAATTCTGGGCTAAACATAAAGTACTAAATATAAAGGGAAAGTTTTTAAAAAAAAAAAAATGATTAGACACGGTAAGGAAACTGTTTCTATGCTTGTTTCATTTAAATTAAGAGGGCTAAAAGCAGCATTTTCCTTCTGCATAGTAAAGTTTCAAAGCTATGTTAAGTCAATGTTCAGTTGTAAACTTTTGAAAGAACAACCATAACGTTTTGTTCAGGGTTACAAACATGTCAGAGTTACGAACAACCTCCATTCCCAAGGTGTTTGTAACTCTGAGATTTTACTGTACATCTAAAAGCTTGAAGAAAATGCAGGTTATATGCAAGGAAGTGTTAAGTGGCTTTGCTTTTTTTTTTTTTTTCCTCAGTGTGATGCAGTGAGTGTACTAGAGAAGGAACATGACTACAGAGAAGAACACTTTGACTTCATTCAGTCACACATTCGTAGATTCTGCTTACAGTGTATCCTTTCCTAATCTGAGGATAGTGGCAGAATAAAGTCTGGAAGATAGGAAATGTATTTTATTTTAGTATGTGAGGGAAATAAAATAACCGAAGGAGAAACTGCATATCAAAATATCTTCTGGCATTTACTAACTTAATGTATAGTATTTGGAGTGTAGTTATGAAAATACATTAAGAGGTTTGTCAAGTTTTTCTTTTATCTGAAGCCATACATTTGATCTGGGATCTGTTACATTCCTTGGCAAGAGACTTCAGTTTTGAGATGCACCGCATTACTCTTTCTCCCAGAACATGGATTTCCATAGTGTGACTTTTTCAAACAGCTTTCTGGTGTGTACACTGGTCAACGTTTTAAAAGCTGAATCTGTTTCCGAAGTGACATGATTCTCATCCTCTTTTTCCCTTCCTCCCAAAGGTGCTGAACACCTAGAGAAGGGGTTGGCAACTTTTCAGAAGTGGTGTGCCGAGTCTTCATTTATTCACTCTAATTTAAGGTTTCATGTGCCAGTAATACATTTTAACCTTTTTAGAAGGTCTCTTTCTATAAGTCTATAATATATAACTAAACTATTGTTGTATGTAAAGTAAATAAGGTTTTTAAAATGTTTAAGAAGCATCATTTAAAATTAAATAAAATGAAGAGCTCTTGGATCGGTGGCCAGGACTCGGTCAGTGTGAGTGCCACTGAAAATCAGCTTGCTTGCCGCCTTCCTATAGTTTCTGTAGTTTCCATTGACCTCTAAAAATTGAGCCAGTAGGTGCCTAACTTTAAGCACCCTACTCTGAAAATTTTGGCTATTACTCAATAGAAAACTTCAATAATTATTGCCGTTTAAGTTAATGTTTAAGTACTGTACTTTATAGTTTTCCTTAAATAAAGTAATTAGATGGAGCTGCCTTGATTTATACATCAGTTAAGGAAGAGAAGAATCTTGACTTGCTGTATAAGTACATTGTACATAAAACATATGGTTTTCACTTTACCACACCCGCCTTAGTGGTAGAAAAGGATGCAGTCTTTATGTAAGTTGATGTAAGAAATATATTTTTCGAACTTTTTGTTTGTCTATGCCCTTATCACTGAAATGTTGTATTTCCTTATGAACACAAGTGAAACTTGTACACCCCAAGCTTTAGTGCATTTAACTCTTCAACTGAAAATTAAAATCGCCTCTGAGATGTGAAATATTCTGTTCTAACGTGGGCAATTTAAATTTGTTAAAGTAGAATGAAAAATTCTTTCCACATAAACAATTCATGATTAGCTCCATAATAGCTCGCTCTCTCTCGCGCACTCCTCCCACCCCCATATAATTGTCTCATTCTGTGAAATACTTCCATATCTGGTTAGAAATCTGCCTTGAAATGAAGTAAATTTGTAAAGAATCTGATATCTAATAGTCATATTCAGCATGCTGGAAGGAAGTTGGAAACGCCATTTTCGACTGATTTTCCAGCAAGCACTTTCTGGGTTTTAAAGGGGAAAAAAATTGTGCTTGCATTGTTTTAGTGCTCAGTGCCTAGATTAATTATAGTCTGACGTTCTTGTGTTCCACAATAGCTTAAAAAAGCATAGTGGCCATAGCTCTACTTACGCGGAATGATAATGCCATCTCAACATCTTGGTAAGCATAGCCTGTGTTTTCAGAGTGAGGACTGTGCAATGACCTCTTAATGACATGATAAAACTGTTGCAGAGGAAATACAATATATGGTAATATGATTACTTGCTTAAATGTGCATGTGCTATGCCAACAATCTTTTGAATCTAAAAAAGCAAACCTTGCCCTAAAACTTTTTTTTCCTATAGACCTGCTGGTTGGGACAATGAAAAGAAAATTGCTATTTTACATGAAAACTTCACAACGGTGAAACCAGAAGATGCATATGAAGACTTCATTGTAAAACCTCCAGTAAGAAAGGTACAAAAGAGTTAATTTTTGAAGTTTAGTGTAAAGAAACTACAAATCACTTCACTATAATTGGATGGTTGATATTGAGAATTAATAATATAGAACTTCAGCTCGTGCAATAATATGCTTTTCTCTAAATGTTAAAACCATTTTTGAAGTAGTAGCATACATTCTCTAGTGGTCTAGGGCAGGGATTCTTAATAGGGCTGTCTATTAATTGGAGTTAACTCAAAAAAATTACCATATATACTTGTTCATAAGCCAGACTTCTTTAGTAAAAAAAGGGAAGCATCAGAGTAGGGAGTTGGCTTATAAACGGGTATACAGAGGGAGAGCTGGAACACTCTCCCCCCCCCCCCCAAACAGAGGTGGCAAGGAGATGCAACAGAGCCAGAAGGGAAGAGGCAGGGCCAGAGTCTCTCCTCTTCTGGTCATGCTGCTCTCCCCGCAGCCTCCAAAGCAGCTGTATCTTCAAGGCTGGCAGGCTGCAGCTGTGCCGCCTGGCCTGTCACAGCAGGCTGCGAGCAGGCCAGAGACATCCTCCCCTGGCCCGCTCCAGGTAAGGTGAGAAGGGATGGGATGGGGAGAGTGTGGGGATCCCGAGCTAGGAGCAGGTAGGGGTTACATGGGGAGGGGTCATGTGGTGAGGTCCCAGGTTAGGGGTGGGGTCATCTGGGAGGTGGACTAGGTATTTTTCATTAGTGTCATAATGTTACTTTTCAACATTAACATTAATCGCAGCCCCTAAAATATTAATTTTACCTAAAATTCTAACTTCAGATGATATTCGCATGCAAAAATCACATTGAGTCTATAATTTGAGTCCTACAGAAGGGCCCCTATTTATTCTCTTACTTGTTTTAAATTATCACCAAAATATATTCTGTACTACAAAATTCTATTTGTAGAGCAGATGTGGAGCCCATGTAGGAGTACAAATAAATATTCTGTAGACTCCTAATTGTCTGGACCATGGACAGGTAAGTTATTACAGATAGAGGAAGAATGCATTCTTTTCTAATGGGGCTGGAGTAGAGTAAGTAATATGTAAAACCCTTAAATGCTATTTTAGTCCATATTTGACAACTCCCCAGGGTTTGTTTACCTCCTGTCTTGTGTGTTTGCAGTCCCATCTAAAACCCTGGTAAATTGGGAAAGAAAAGAAAAGTGGAAACATTTGAAGACACTTGTGGGGAGAAAGGAGGAGAGGGGAATGGGACTATTATTCTCCCTTAAAGATGCTAAAGATACAGCACACCACTGGCAAATCTTTTTTTTTAGGTGGGGGCATCTATTGCTCTGTTCGAGTGATGGGAGAGGCAGCTCTCCAAAGTTTGGGCAACCATTCTCTTTGAACACCAAACCTTTGCTGTCTTTAGTAAATTTTAATATGAATATTATTTATCAAATATGTATACAGCCCACTGCCAGTTCCTCATATTATCCAGGGAATTGTCCTCAGAAAATAATTTTTTTGCAACTATCCCAGGCCAGTCATTCTGAACCCAAAGCTTTTACTGGAAGTATTTTCATTGCTGCTTAAAGTCTATTAAAAATATAAAAGCAGCACGTCTTTATTGTAGTCTAATGTACTCGGCAAGTGACTGTTCAGTTCTGATGGGTTCAACTGCCCATCAGAACTCTAGTGAAATGCATCTGCCCCATAGGTGCTGGTATGGATGCCGAGCAGTGAAGCTGCTAATTGGCTACACTGTTTAGGACTACGCATGAAATAGTTTGCTTCAGATATTAAAAAGCTGATGGTATTTGATGGAAGATCAAATACTTGCATGTAAATACAGCACTGAGCTAGTTCTAAACTCTCCTTTCTTGAAAGGATAAAACCACTTAAAATATTTCTACAGCTGTGCCTATTTAACCATCAAAAGCATGGATTAGGGATGCATATACATGTTTGTTCTTGAAGTTTACATGGGATCAATATCAAATCCTGTCACTGTTATTTTACACTTGTTAACTATTAAAAAAAAAAATGCTATAATCTTGGTCCTGCGTTTCCTTAAAGGTAACTGCTGCCAAGGTATCCCTTCTTTTGAAAGCCAGACAGAAGGACATAGCAAACTTACTGCCCAGTTAGTAGTAATTCTGCACCTGAAATAAGCCACATGTCATAGAATGGATGTAAAAGATTGAATGGATATAAGAAGTTGAAAGAGGTTGAAGTTAGGCTTTTGTTTTTATATGCTGCTGTAATTGTTTATAGTTTGGGTGACCACTTTGTTTCTAAAGAGAAATGCATTGTTCAACAGTTAGTCCATGAGAAAGAGTTGGCAGCAGAAGATGAGCAAGTGTTTCTTATGAAGCAGCAGGTAAGAATGTGAAAATGAAACTATTTGAAATGAAAGATTACTTAAATAAACAATGCTTCACTTGAACTTTTCAGTGTTATATGAAGTTTAGGGCAAGGTACATTGTTTTTAATATTTCATTTTTGAGTGGGCATCCATTATTCTATTTTGGAGATTAAAATGAAATAATAAAACTTTGAGTGCATAAGAAATGTCCATTTTTATTTTACTTCCCTGCATATGAATAGACAGTATGGCCACCATTTTCAAACTTGGAATACCTGTTAGTTGAGGGTGGGTGCCTTTGAGAAGCCAGGAGGAGCTGGGGATACTCAGCACTCTTGAAAAATAAGGCCACTTTTTAATGCTGAAGTATGATATGGTTGCCTAATTTTGGCCAATCAAGTTGGAAAATGTGTGCTTATGTCTTCTAAAATGGAATCCTATAACCTTTTTAGATGTTTGCCATAACTGAAAACATTAGGTGTACCTTAAACTTGGCTGTGAATGGGTGTGGCGTGCTGGGATTACATTGGCATATTTTCCAGAAAATACCAGACAGGTACAAATGAATACTAATTTATACAGCAGAGAAAAAAGATAAATAGTAGCAGAAGTAATAGCAGAATGTTTGAAATTGGCTTCCCAGATATGTAAACCTTAAAAGTGAGGTGAAATTGTTTTGTACCTCAATAATAATGCAGTAGCCAACCTCCCAATTAAAATGTCTTATTCATCACAGGCTTAAATATACAAGAAACACTCTGGCATGAGCTTTCAAGGTGTTTGGCGTGAATAAAGCCAGCCTCCAGACTGGTAATAAATAAGTAATAAATATATACAGTAAAGAAATGAGAACATACCAGTGCCTTACAGTTGTATGTGTTTGGGTGGACGTGCTTGAGAGGCTCTAAACTGAGTTCTAAGGAATGATATAGGTTAAGATTGAGATGCTTTAGTGAAACTGTGTAAGAAAGCTCTTGTGTATCATGCTGTATTTAGTTCTTTTAATTGTAGTGCCCTCTATTGGTAAAATTTGGAAATGTATCTAAATGTTTTTACAGATTGGTTAAATTAACACATGGTCAAAGTCTGCTTCCCTGCTTTTATTTTGAAAAGTGTGTAGTTTTGCTGAGGTATATTTACAAATCACTGTGCTGTCTTTGCAGTCTTTACTTGCCAAGCAGCCAGCCACGCCTACAAGAGCATCAGTAAGTATACACTAGTAGCCTCTCAAGAAAAGAGGGCAGCTTTTTCTAGACTAGGAAGCTATTCATTGGTCTATAAACAAGGTACAGACGAGAGCTCCTTCTCTGAATAACCAAAAATGAGCCTTCCTTCATAGGGCATGGTTCTAATCTGTGTGGGGCATAGCATGGAGTTCATAAATGCAATCATGACCTAATAAAAAAAAAAACTTCCAGTGCCACGGAAATTGTAAAATGTCTGTAGGTATTCAGATGTCATGTGACAGAATGGTTTTAACAAATAATTGTGGAAACATGGCATTAAATAATCTGGAAATTGGGGATGAGTTGAATTTAGAATGTGCTGTGGTAATTATTGTGTATATTCATCCAAAGGCACTCTCCCAAAATTGGCTCTTGTAGTTGATAATTTTTCAGGGTAAAAGTGTATATACATCACAATATCAAAAAAGGTAAAAGTGGGAGCTTTGTATGTAGTGCAGTATTTATAGATGGTCATAAATTAATCTGTTAATTCACGTACTTGGATTTGGACTGTTTTTATCTAAGGAATCTCCTGCAAGAGGACCTGCAGGATCCCCAAGAACCCAAGGCAGAGCTGGTCCTGTCAACGTACCCAGTGCCTCACCAATAACATCAGTTAAAAAACCAGATCCAAGTATTAAAAGTATGTATTACTACTTTGGTATTTTACCAGGCATTTTTTGTTTCCCTTTAAAAGGGGAAAAAGTTATTTCCTGATTAAACCTGTATACACTGGTTTTGAGATTGACTCACTCATACTTTATGCTTCGTGCAACTCACACGAAGATGTCATCCTTTGAATTCCAAATTGTCTTCTGAGACACTCATTGCTTCAGGTAGCACTGCACTGTTGTCTAGGTGGTCAAAGTTCAAATACACCTCTACCCCACTATAACACGACCCAATATAACACGAATTTGGAGAGTTCTGGGGGAGAGGGGCTGTGCAAGCTTGATATAACGCGATTTCACCTGTAACGTGGTAAAGGAGGAAGCAGAGTTGTCCTCACGCAATATCTTGTTGCATCCAAGTCCTGAAAGCATGTAGCCAAACTGAGAATAGCAGTTAACTCAGAGAAGCAAAGCCCAGGTTATATAGAGCAGAGCATACTGAAGAGATAAGGGAAACGCTTCCTAAACATTTAATAAATAAAACAGATCAGAGAAACATTGAAGCTACTACTTATTTAAATTTGTTTGAGCTTTAAGGAGTCTCAATTAAATGTTATAACTAAAAAATGAAGAGTAGCCAGGATAAAAGTTTTTATGCAAGATTTGTAGGATTTGGCCAAAGTACATGGAGAAGTGTTCAAATGCAGAAGGTGAATTCATAACAAACTAAAGCTTTGTCTAAACACAAATGTTCACCATTGCAACTGAATTGGTTTTAATTCATATATGTTGTAGTTTCAGTGCAGATCTGTGTGTAGACACTCTTATTTTGGGATATGTCCTATTTTGATTTAATTTGTCAATTTTTACCAACTTGAGCATAATTAAAATAGGACACTTTTATTACAAAACAAGTGTCCATGCACTCACTTGCACTGAAATAACAAAAGGTATGAATTAAAGATGGTTTAGGCTTTGTCTAGACTAGGATATAAAAGAGCGGTGTTGGCACATATTGGCTAATGCATTCTAAAAGCCAAGTGAAGACAAGGCTGTGGAGCCATCAAGATGTGTTAGGCTGATCGAGTGAAACCCTGGTGATAGTGTAACTTTAACATGCTTAACACGTATTATTAGGCTTACACGTTCACACTATATCTTCATATTTTTTGTCCTGCATACTACGTGTGGGAAGTTGATTTCATGTAACTCTGGCTATATCAGCCTTTATTAGTTATATTTTTGGTCTAGATATCTGACTTGCAATTTTTACTTACTGTTGTAACAGTAGTGTTTTTTGCTACTGTGAATACTCAGGAGCCTAGCAACCGGTGAGCTTGTTTGTTTGCCTCTTTAAAATCAAATATGGGGGGGGAGGTGAAAACTGAGCAGTTCAGTCTTAATTTTCAACACTCCATTTGTAGCATTAATATTAATTTGACACTAGCTAGCTGAAGATTTCAAGGCACATCTGCAATATATACAGCTTTGCATACAAAACTCTCCACAGAAATTCCACTCCTGTTTTAGAATGAGGCTGAAGAACGGCAGCTGAAATATTAGGACAGTTAATTTGCTAACAGATATTTAGGTAAACCTGGTGTACAGACACCATCTAGTCCATGAGACTTACATTTCCCATCTAGACAAGGAAAAGCTAAAGCACATAGATTTAGGTTGAAATTCTTTGCTGCACCTTTAAGAGGCTCAGCACAGAGGGCACAGTCAGAGAGAAACAAGGGGCCCTAAGCCACTCTTACACCTTCGGATTCTGGGCAACTTCAGGAGCTCATGCATTCCAGAATCTTCCTTCGCAATCTATGCTGCAGCGCTGTCCCTACATGCCTCCTGTTCCAGAGTACAAATGTGTGTGGAGGGCGGTAAAGAAGGAACTAGCAGTAAATAGGGGCTGGATAAGTAAGACAGCCTGTCCCATACTTGAGATTTTTCTCTTTTGGCTAGTGTGTGTGTAACATATTTTTTTCCTAACACTTAGAGAAATGTAGGTATACATATGTTTTAGAATTTATGATTTCAGAAAAGTAATAAGTTGTTATTTGGTTTTTAATTAGACAATGCTGCAAGTGAAGGTGTGTTGGCTAGCTTCTTTAACAGTCTGTTGAGTAAAAAGACTGGCCCTCCTGGGAGTCCTGGAGCTGGAGGAGTGCAGACCACAGCCAAAAAATCAGGTATTGAAAATCTGTTGTTGCAAGATGTTTTGCGTATTTTTAATGTTTTACTTGGACCACATTTAAATCAGTGTGCTTATCATTTAAGCTGATCAGTCAAATAACAGAACTTGAGGGATATGATATGGAGCCAGGATAAAAAGTCTCTTCTTACAGTTTTGCAGATTTTGGGGTTGCTATTAAACTTACTGTAGCTTGACTTTTTCCATGAAGTTGCACTGCTGGGAAATAAACAGCACTGAGTCTTGATTGTATTCAGAAGATATTAATCTAACTTGTAATTTAAACTTTATTTCTGAATTCTATCTATGTGGCACTTCGCTACTACTTACCTGAGAGGAAGAAATTTAGCTTAATTGTTTTAGGCTGCTGTTTCCAGTCAAATCCCTAAAATCTCTCTGGGATTCAAGTTTTAAATTAATACATAGCAACCAATATGAAGGAATGTCTTAAAGCTGCAGTAATAAGTGTTTGTTTAAAGTATCATCAAAAGCAATTGTCAGCTTTGATCAAAGACTCAATCATATATATGTAGTTGTGGCTCTAATGAGCAGTTACAGTAGGTTAAAGGAACACAGAACATCTGTGGCACCTACATCATAAAAATGAATGAATTCAGTTTTCTAATGTACATAGTTGCATCATAATTCCACCCAAAAGGCAGCTCCCAAGATTACCTTCCTTTACTGCTGCTCTAACCAGGTAACCTTTCAACTTTGATATTGGCTTCCTCTTTTCTTTTTCCATTAAATTCATGCTTCTATGTACTTTGAGAACCTATTCGTACTGCAGTGGATAAATATATGGCGCCTGTTTTTTCCCAAATTTCTCAAGTCACTCAGTATTACCACAGGTTTAAATCCTGAGAGGGGTGACTAAGCCCCAAACTTCTTCAGCTTCAAAAAAAAAAAAAAAAGAAAAAAAGTTTAGTCACTCAGATACCAATATATTAGCTGTAATAAAGGAACTAGAATAGAATATTTATCATGGAATAGGGGCATGTAAAAATTCAAAGGTCTCCCCCCCATATTATTTTCCATCTTCTCATAGCTCAAATGGTTCTGAGGATTTTACTCAAAAATTAAAACAAAAAACCTTCAGGCAGAGATTGAGCATAAAATATTTCAATTCAAATGATGTGTACTTTGTAAAGTTTTATATAAAAAAAAACAAACAAGCCAGTAAAATGGAAACTTCTTGAAAACTCGATCCAGAGGGCATTATTAGGCACTAGCTATAAAATAAACATTGTCATATATGAGATATGGGTGGATAGTGTAAAAGTAAAATGTATGTTAGTACATTATGTAGCAGAAGTCGGTGTTAAACCTAAAATAAATAGCTTTTTGAAAATGGCACAATGAACTTTCCATGACAAGAAAAATCTTACCTCCTCTCTGACAGTATGTGCTCTTGATTCTATTCAAGCAGCACAAAATTAAACTTTCAGCCAAGGTAAGAGCTCCTAATAACATTGGTTTGTGAGGCAGTGAAGTTGAGGATACGGGGGAAAAAATTCAAGGAAAGCTCAATAAATGGTCCTTGAGGAGCATATCTTGAAATGACACTGACTGTTGGTCGGATTAGAAAGTGTGTTTTTCTATGGCACCCTATTCTACACTAATAAACATGCTAAAGTAGTCTTGGTGTAGTGATTTTCGGGTGCCCAACCTGAAAACCCCTTTAAGGGGTCTAATTTTCGGAAGAGGGATTCTCAGTACTTTCTGAAAGTCAAGACACTTTATAGTGTCTCAAGTTGGGTACCCAAAATCACTAGTTGCTAAAATATAGACAAAAGATTTTCTCCAGGCAGTTTTGTTGAACTGCTTTACATCACAGTAATCAGATTTGTTTAGAGTAGTTCACTTATTTTAATCAAAGTAGCAATTAGGTGACAGTGTAAAATGTCAGAACTCTCACTTTCTTCAGTACATCTGTTTCAGTAGTAAACTTATTCCGAATGTATTGTTTGAAGAGATCCGTCAGTGTTACCTTTCAGTGGGAGGAATTATAGGGTTATGTCTTGGGTTGAGAAAAATGCCACAGATGTCAGTCCATCAGGATGGTTTTGAGTTGTATTGTTTTCCAAAACTTTTTTCAGCTCATGTTTGAAAGAAGTTCACTTCAGCAGATGCTGCTTATACAGTCTTTGCCTCCCTTCCATGCAGCCAGCTCCTGGCACATCTTATTTACTTTTTGATGTCTTCACACATAAGCCTAGTTCTGTTTTGTGAGTAGGGTTTCTTTGTGCCTTTTTAACTCAAAGGTGTTAATAGGATGCAAGAAAAATGGGCTTTGTGTTAATATCTATGTGTACACAAACTAATTTGAAAATAAGTACTGTTCGAACAGATGCTTCAGTGCTCGTACTGCTGATAAGAATGTTGCTAAGGGATTTCAACTTGAGTTTGTATTTTAGCCCTTTGAAAAAATTAAAGAGAGCTGTTTTTAACTTGGTCATGCCTTTGTACTTTGGAAAAAGCGCTTAAATCTCTGAGCAGTCATACCTTGCCACTTAATGTTTTCAGCATGTACCCTGGGAAAAAAATCACCTAATATTTCACACACATCTCTGAGCTGGAAAACAGATGCTTGTTAAATTCTTTGGCTATGAAAAAAAGACTATTGGAGGAAGCCGTACATAGTTATATAATTAACCTATTTTTTATTTTGAGTGCCTGTCTCAAAACCTTGCTTTTATACCGTAGCATTTGTGTAGTTTAACTTGAAAAAATATGTCATATACAAGTCCATATTAAGACAGTGATAAACCAGGATATAAACAGGCTAACAAATGAATATTAATTCATATATTAAGCAAAAAGAGAGAAGAAAATAAAACTAACTACAAATTGCTAGTGATCTGTCTATAACTGAACTGAATACTAATCCTAATGTATAAAAATCAGAAGGGTAAAATCTCCCATTTGTACAGCTACTCTAAAGTATCTGTTGATTTTAATTAATGAATGCAGCACGTTTAAATTCTAACACTTCATGCGGTATTAAAGAATCTGCATTTTTCCCGTTTTTCTTTGAGGGGCACAAATTGCACAATATGAATTAAACTTTTGATTCCTGAAAGAGATCAATACAGTTAATAATGAAGGCAACAATGAGTGTGATTAAAACCAAAGTAACAACACTTCATAGCAAGTGCCACATATATCATTTTTTTTCTTGTGCAACTTTTTAAATACTTAAAGATTTCCATATAAAATACTCTTCAATATGACAGACATACTACGATCATCCTAGTGATGGAAGAATTGTTTACTTGTTAGTTTTTTGGAGGAAACATCTTAAAATGATTGTTGTTAAAATTTCAGTTGTCATAACAATGTACATCATCATACATACTTAAAAGCTGAATTATACAGCAGTCTCGCTTTTATTTTAAGGCCTAATCTATTTCTCAGTGAAGTTATTAGCAGTCTTTCTATACTCATCAATTGATAATTGGATCAGGCCCTATGAAGATGGATGAAATAATGAGAAGTTAAATAAAATACCCACAGAAACAATTATTATAAATATTTGTGCTGCTGATATTTCAAACAATGCATTTCAACTATATTACTTACTATTTGTCCTTTCTCTTTAGGGCAAAAGACTGTTTTGACAAATGTTCAAGAAGAACTGGATAGAATGACTCGCAAGCCCGATTCCATGGTAACAGCAAACTCTCCAACAGAGAATGAAGCTTGATAGTGCTTAAAAAATGTATATGTAAATGACCAAATAACTATGTATATGGATCTGATAAGACCAGGATTTTTCTGCTATGGCAGATGCTATACGTTTTCTTGGGGCAGGGGAAATGAACTTAAAACTTCATTGGCTTGTCCCGGTATAAAGTGCACATTCAGGAAGTTTGCATATAAAATCCCTCTGTATAAGATAACCATTTAGAGTTTATATAGGGCAATTCTCTTGATTTTGGAGATAAGCAGGTACATCAGCAGCTGAATTTCTTGTTATGAAGAGCACAGAGAAGCAAAATGCAGAATACCTTTTGCAGTACTACTACTGACTGCACACAGAGCAAGAAAGACATGAAATCCCTTTTCAGAGTTACTGGAATTGGCCATTTGTATGTTAGCAAACACATTGGTGTACTTGGAAAGGTGGGGATACAGCACAGCATTAATTAGATGGAGGAGAGAGAAATCCAGGTAGGAAATGCAGCACTGGTAGGGGGACGCAAGATTTGGCTCAGTAGGAATAAAGAATGCTGACTGGACTGGAGAGGGAACACAGTTACTAAATCCTGTGGTCAACATAGGGAGAATAATCACTGTTTAAAAAGACTTCTTAAAATTAGAGAGTTTCCAAGCCAAACACTAAGCATCATGGGAAATATTCTTGTTATAAATTGCGTCTTTAACAAAAGATGTATAAAATGGAGGGATGCCTTTTTTGGTATAGCTAACACAGGGAGAAACTACAACTTGCTTAGATCCAAGTGCCTGGCACAAAGTGTGATGTCTTTAGAAGGTGCTTGAACTTATTGTGCACTGTAGTACAAACAGTCACTGTTTGGTTTTATTTTAAAATCAGTAGTTTTAACAATTGTATTTAATTTCAAATCCTGTTTTCTGATTGTTCCTGCCTTGTTTTTTTAAATGCCAAGAGGCTAGCCTAAGAGTGATGGGTGACATATCATTTTCCCATAATGAAATGTGCTACAGAATACTCCAATACTTCTTGTTTGTAATTAAACAATGGCTACCAAGCTCAGACTGATTCCTGCCTTATACCTATGGAAGTTTTATAGACTTTCAAGGTTCTTGTTCCAGCCATGTAAGCTGCAATCTGCAGCAGACTCTCCAATTCTAATAATAAATTGAAGAGTATGAATGTGTACACTGAAGAATATAGAACCAGTGACTGTTCAGTTTGTATTTTTCCCTAAATGTAGCATTTTCATATGGAAAGTTGCAGTTGTCCCCTGTTGCTATATGGAGTAGTGTTCTTGGTCATGTAAAACACTTCTTCAGTTACTGAAATGGCACTTTGATTTTATCACGGTATATTTGTTTTACACATAAACACTACCATAAATGAACTGTATCAAGCATATTCTATGCTTTGAAGGGGAAAAAAACCACAATTTGAATTATACACAGTTTACTTTTTATTGATATGAACTTGTTTGTTGTACTAAATCTGATGTCTGGATATAGCTTCCCTAATATATATCATTACTTAAATATACAGAATTAGATTGACCATTAACACAGTCCTGGACATAACTTCAAATCCTATGTTAAATCAAGAGGCTGGCTTTTTCCTGTTTTTGTATGTCTGTCTAAACATTATCTAGAAAGCTATGAGTATTTCCTTGCCTCTTTGACAAACATTAACATAAAAGCATGTTACTTGTGCCAGTTTTATTCTTGAAAATATATTGTATTTTTTCCGTATTTTTACTTTTTTAATGTTATGACCTTGAGTTATACATTTGTCTAAATGGTTGAAAACTGAGAGGCTGTGGACAGCAGATAGGTTGTGTGGTTGTACTGCCTGGTGTAACAGGTGCCAGTGACAAGATGAAGTTAAAAAAAAAAAAAAAAAATCCTGTTACCACACCAGAAGAAGCAATTGCATCCTGTCCTTGTGATACTGAGATTGGGGAATAAAACATCAAAAGCAAGACACGTACATTGAAAAAGCATGCGTTTCTAATGGTATACAGTTGTAATGAAACCTGTGCAAAACTGCATATTGGTATTAATGTTTTGTCATTTGAACTGATAAGCACTTTCTGAATCATATGGCTAAAAGTTTCAATTTAAGTATAATTTGTTAGATCCACTAAAACTGAGCGAAAGGCAGTATCGTATTATACAATTTGTCAGTTGTGTAAAGAGATGCTGCTGACAAAACAGAAGTTTGATTTCCAGTTCTTCATTGCAAGTCAATACTCCTAGTTTATTGGAAGAAAGTTGTAAGTAATGTAGTGTCCACTGTTTGCCAAAGTCTAGCAACTTTGGAGAGCTGCACAGTTGTTTTTCTGGTGTTTTCAAGCATTGGAACCAAAGGCCAAACTGCAAACAGCCTTTACATTTTAAAATAAAATCAATTTTATTTGCCGGATACACTTGTATGGTAAACTGTTAAAACTATTGTATGACTATTTATATGCATTATAGTGATTGCATCTACTGTTCTGTTTAAACTTAAGAAAATAAAATAACTTATCAACTTGAAGATAAGGCAAGTCTAAAGGTTAAGGATTGGCCCTCCATAAAAATGCTATGGTTATGCTGCTTGATTTTAAGTTTGCACTTTTTTATTGGCATTTTAGAAACTGTTTAAACTGAACAGAATTTGTCATATTTTATTTAATTTAACTATGTTGAAGGTGACTGCTCTGTACATCATGAACTTAACAATATACATGCTGTAAATGAAAGTTAACTGTCCTGTATACTAAGTTTATTGATGTTTTTTAACTTACAGTTACGACTGCAGATGTATCAGACACAAACCTTAGTCCAGTTGTATGGCTTTAACCAGGTGCGGTATGCAGTCATGTGGAATCTTGCTTTCTAGTGCTGGCAAAAATGAGGACATGTCTTTAGTTACTGGCTTCAATAAACACGAATCCAGACTGCTTAAAATGTTGTGCCTTTTTATTAAAGACAAATTCTAGTACTTTTTTGGAGGGGGCAGAATTTTAAGGCATGTAGGTAACAGGCATGATTGACTCATAGCTGAGAAATGTCACTGGCTTTATTATCGAAGGGTCCTACTGCAGATCTTACTCATGCAAAAGCTGCACTGAATTTAGTGGGTAAGGCCATGGCTATACTACGCATTTTTGCTACGTTGTGATCCCTGACCAACATAGCTGGGCAGGTTTTGCCAGTATAGCTTATTTTGGTCAGGGGGTGTGGGAGAGGGGCTGGAATAAGCAAAAGCAGTTTGTCAGTATAAGCTGCTGCATCCACTCTAAGTGTGCTTTGCCAGTATAGTATACCATTAAAGCTATACTAGCAAAACTTTCCAAGTGTAGACTTGGCCTTAGGTTTGCAGGACTAGAACCCAAGTTACTAGGGGTTAAAGTAAGGAGCTGCAGGGGCACTGCAGTTCACCATTCTCTGCGAAAAGCAGTGAGGAACTTCCCTTCCTTTCATTGTCTTGAGCAAGCAGGGCTCCACCAAACTACCTCTCCTGGGCTGATAGGGTGAGAGCTGCCCCTCCTTCAGTGTACTCAAAATTGCTTTCATTTTGGCTTCAGTGCATACCCTTTCTTACTTGATTTCCTATGCTTAAAGAATTCAGCATTCTCTAAGAGAGCTGGCTTTTATACCTTAGACACCTGTTCCATTATTTTCACTCACCAAAATTCTGGTTATTCCTACATTAATCCAAGATTTCTTTGGTCATTTTCCCATTAAAATAGCTGCCTTCCACACCAAGATTGACAGGTTTCTAGAAGAGAGTTTTTGCTGAATTCAATCCCCATGAAGCCCTGTGCAGCAATAATATGAGTTATTGATTATAGAGGATAAACTTAAGCATGTCTCACTTTTAATTTTACTTCATTAATGTACAGTAAAGAATGTAGCACAACAAACCGGGAAAAGAAATGGGCGAAATCAATAAGGTGAAATTTAGAACGTGAACTGTTTGTTAGCAATAAGAGAATTACCCAATATGTTCATTCTTGTGCACAGAACTTTGTATTATAGGCAACTAGAAGAGTTTTCCATTTCCAGCTGCAGCATCACTGAAGTTCCAGTTTTCAAAAGGAGCATGAAAACACTGGCAAAAAAGGAAGAATGCATGTATCATGCTTGTTACCTTGCTGCTGTTGATCAGTATCATACTCTGAGCATAAAGAAGCAGTTTTCCCCATGCTAACCACAGTTTGAAAAAGAAATGTCTCAGCCTGGCAAATGGCAGGAGTGTCTTCACTGAAGAGACCAGGTGAGTGAGATAATATCTTTTATTGGACCAACTTCTCTTGGTGAGAGGAACAGGCTTTCGAGCTTAGACAGCTCTTTAGGTCTGGGAAGTGAACTCAGTTTCACAGCTAATAGAAGGCTGAACAGATTGCTTAGCATAAGTAGTTAACACATTTCAAAGGTGGAGTGATCTGTTAACACCCCTCCAGTCAGAGGGGGAAAAGAAAAGAAAAAAAGCTGGAGGGGAGGGTTAAGTAGGTTACAGATTGTTGTAATAAGCCATACATCCAGTGTGTCTATTCAGTTCATACAATGGAGCAGTGGCTTCTACTGAACACTGTTCCAGACTACTGTCTGTTTTAACTCCTGTATTCTCATCCAGACAAAGCCAAACCTCAATATTTTTACTTCCTCCATCTAATACATTAAAAATCCTAATCAACTTTTACTCTAATTATTCATGTTCACTTACTGATTTTTTTTTCTTGCTGATCATAGGAAATATGTCTCCAGGAAAGAACATTGTCTGCTAGAGAATGTAGCTGAAAATAGGCAAAATTTTCAATAACCATCAAACTGATAAAGAAACAATTTGCCAGACGCCAAAAGACAACTGAAAAATAACATTCAGATTAAAGTTTCATCAAGGTTGTTAGAACAAATAAGGTATTCATCAGCTAATGTGGGGTTTGGCAGTCAAGTAAAACATTACTGCAGTCAGTATTAGCTGTACAGGAGTAGAATCTGCTCTGTGAGCTGGCTATCTGACTGTTTCTCAAGCCCATCATTAAACTTGGGCTACTACGCAGCCAAGGGCATTGAAGCAGTGAGGAGCTGCCTCCTCCCACTGCGGAAGATCTCTGCAGATCATACAGGGGACTTGAAACTCCCAGCAGCTGCTAGCTTTGCGTGTGCATAAGGCTGGCTCTGACTTTTGCTTTTAGTTTTAATTATTTTTGCAGCTGCAATGCATGATTCTTGAATATAACCCAGGGATTGGCAACCTTTCAGAAGTGGTGTGCCGAGTCTTCAATTATTCACTATAATTTAAGGTTTCGCGTGCCGGTAATACATTTTAACCTTTTTAGAAGGTCTCTTTCTATAAGTCTATAATATATAACTAAACTATTGTTGTATGTAAAGTTAATAAGGTTTCAAAATGTTTAGAAGTTTCATTTAAAATTAAATTAAAATGCAGAGCCCTCCGGACCGGTGGCCAGGACCTGGGCAGTGTGAGTGCCACTGAAAATCAGCTTGCGTGCCGCCTTCGGGACACATGCCATAGGCTGCCTACCCCGATATAACCTGTTTAATATGAGAAATGAGTATTTGTTGAAGAGAAATTGCAATATCTAAAGTGTGAAGCTTACCAGATTTATTATGCACCCTTGCATATGCACTCTTAAAAATTGACAGATTGTACAGTGAGGGGCAAAGATCAGATTTGCATTAATCTTTATATAATTTTATTTACTTTAGTAGAAAAATAGACATTCTAAAAAGAACCTTGAAGCACAGAAATATGTTCACCACTGAATATGATGTAAGAATATAATGCAGATAGCCACTGACCTAAATTGCTTACAATCTAAAAGACAGCAGGGAAGAAGGGTCACATAAGGAAATCTAAAGGGGAGGCACTCAGAACATGGTGTAAACAAACACACAGCTTAACACACAGCTATAATTCAGTTCCTATATTTTAGGATTAAAAAATTTTAAAAATTAATCACGCTGTTAATAATTGAATAGCATTCATTGAAATATTTTTGGACGTTTTCTACATTTTCAGATGTATTGATTTCAATTACAACAAGGAATACAAAGTGTACAGTGCTCACTTTATATTTGCACTGTAAAAAAACAAAATAAACAGTATTTTTCAATTCACTAATACAAGTACTGTAGTGCAATCTCTTTATCATGAAAGTTGATCAATGTAGAATTACGTACAAAAACAACCTTCATTCAAAAATGAAACAATATCAAACTTTAGAGCCTACAAGTCCACTCAGTCCTACTTCTTATTCAGCCAATCGCTCAGACATACAAGTTTGTTTACATTTGCAGAGACAATGCTGCCCGCTTCTTGTTTACGTCACCTGAAAGTGAGAACAGGCATTCTCATGGCAGTGTTGTAGCCGGCATCCCAAGATATTTACATGCCAGATGCGCTAAACATTAGTATATCCCTTCATGCTTCAGACACCATCCCAGGAGACATGCGTCCATGCTGATGATGAGTTCTGCTCGATAACAATCCAAACAGTGTGGACCAACACATGTTCATTTTCATTATCTGCATCAGTTGCCACCAGAAGAAGGTTGATTTTCTTTTTTGGTGGTTCGGGTTCTATAAAAGCTGTGTAGCGTAGACATTCCCTTAGATAAGTTCATGATGTCTATCAATGGCTATTAGCCAAGATGGTCAGGGATGTAACCAGTGTTCCCTCTAATTTTTTATGTCCATGTGCAGAATGAATTTAATTATGTGCACCAATATGGAGGTGATGTGTGACACATCACCTTCATGTTGGTGCACATAACAAAATTATGTAGTAGGTTGAGGTTGAGGAATTTGGAGTGTGGGAGGGGGCTCAGGGCTGGGGCAGAGAGCTGGGGGCAGGGGGTGAGGGCTCTGGCTAGGGGCGAAGGCTCTGAGGTGTTGCCAGGGATGAGAAGTACGGGGTGCGAAGGGGGCTCCGGACTGGGGCACAGGA
The DNA here is from genome assembly GCF_003597395.2 of Chelonoidis abingdonii. NCBI lineage: Eukaryota > Metazoa > Chordata > Testudines > Testudinidae > Chelonoidis > Chelonoidis abingdonii. The sequence continues at coordinate 25,630,597 of NC_133787.1, forward strand.
TTGGGATGCAGGCTCTGGGGTGGGGCCATGGGTGTGGGATGCAGGCTGTAGTGCGGGGAGAGGATTCTCCCAGCCCTCTCTCACCATACCACCTCAGGGCCAGGTGAGAGGCGCCTCCTGGGCTGGGCCAAGGGAGGGGCTCCTGTCCTGGGCAGCTCCATGGGCCTAGGCCGGGCCGGAGGAGGCTCCTGTCCCCAACAGCTCTGAGGGAGGAGCTCCTTTCCCCACTTGCCTGCACTGCCCTTATGTCAGTATAAAGATATGCAGTTGCATAAATGTTGACAGGAGTGTGGCATGAGACTGTAAACTCTTTGGGAAAGGGATAGAACATAGAAGCAAAGGGTTCAGAGTCTCGAGACTCTGAGGCAGGTGTAGGACGTGAAATTTAGTCAAATTAAAAATGAAAATAAAAGTAGCTTAAAGTTGGCAGCAACCCTTTAAATGTGAGTGTGCTGTATTTGTTTGCCATTCAAATTCAGAGGTGGTTTGAGTAGGGTTAGTAGCTTTTTGCTTCCACCCCCAACAAGTGGCATTTGTGTTGTCACCAAGTGAGCACTCCTGCCGACAATGCATTGTTCACACTGGCACTTGTCGTGGCAAAACTTTTGTCTTTCTCTCAGCCAGTTTTGGTATTATTTTCCTATTTGTTTAAATGTTCCCCTCTCCCCTATTACTGTGTGAAAGACACACATAAACAGAAGAAATTACTATACAGGAGGAATGACCAAACTTTACAAAAAAATTGCTGTCAAATGTAGAAATTAAACACAGAAAAAACAAGGAAATATTTTTTCTCTAGTCTGTTTCAGTTACAGTAATCCTAGGTGTCATTTGTAACAATAGTAGCTAAAATACATTGAGACAGAAGAAGGTTGTTGAAGTTAACAGCAATCGCATTAAAAATAAATATTTGCATTTCTCCATCTGAGCAGTGAATGAAGTGGATTTATTACATAACACCGAACTCTTATAAAACAGTTGCAATCAATCATTTCACTGGCCCCTTTTGTCTATGGAAATAAAGAATATAGTAAATGAACCACATCCTTCTTCAAACCTGCTATGGGGCCTTCAAAACTCTTGAGTTTATAAAACAGTTTACATAATTTTGCTTCCTCCCTTTGACTCCCCCCATCATTGCCTCCAAAAGCACTTTTATTCCAAAAGCTTGGCTGTATCCTATACACTTTGTTCATTTTCTCACTATAAAAATACTGCACATCACATGGAGAGCATGACTGCACCCACACTGCTTTCTGACCTTGCCCTTTGTGCCTGTGTTTTCATGTGACTGTTCAAGGAAAACTCTACCCTTTTTCTCTGCCCTTTGGTACAGATTTCCCCAAAGTAAGAAGCCCTGATAAGAGGCTTAGTTTGCCATGAATAAAGCACTGCAGCCTGTCCCAACCCACTTTTAGAAAGCTATTGAATATGCTTATTTTTTCAACACACTTTATTGTATTGGACTTTTTCAGAGGAAACATTCTAACCCAAGGCCTTGTCTGCTCTCCAGCACCATCAAAGGGTCCATGGCACTTTTCATAAGAGTAGGAATTTTTGCCTCAATTTCTTTGTCTTTTCCCCTCGCAGTTGTGTAGCTGTTAACTGGTCTGCTGCCTTCACCCCAGAGGCGGAGGCATTATGAAACAGTGTCAAGTATCAGAGGGGTAGCCGTGTTAGTCTGGATCTGTAAGAGCAGCAAAGAATCCTGTGGCACCTTATAGACTAACAGACGTTTTGGAGCATGAGCTTTCGTGGGTGAATACCCACTTCGTCAGATGCATGTAATGGAAATTTCCAGGGGCAGGTATATATATGCTAGCACAATTAATTAGATTTGTTCTCTACGGAAAAGGATAAATGGACACAAATCAGATATCAGGAATGGCAATATACAAAAATCTGTAGGAGAGCACTTCAACCTCCCTGGCCACACTATAGCAGACCTTAAGGTGGCCATCCTGCAGCAAAAAAACTTCAGGACCAGACTTCAAAGAGAAACTGCTGAGCTTCAATTCATCTGCAAATTTGACACCATCAGCTCAGGGTTGAACAAAGACTGTGAATGGCTTGCCAACGTACAAAACCAGTTTCTCCTCCCTTGGTTTTCACACCTTAACTACTAGAACAGGGCCTCATCCTCCCTGATTGAACTAACCTCATGCTCTCTAGCTTGCTTGCATATACATACCTACCCCTGGAAATTTCCACTACATGCATCTGACGAAGTGGGTATTCACCCATGAAAGCTCATGCTCCAAAATGTCTGTCAGTCTATAAGGTGCCACAGGATTCTTTGCTGATGAAACAGTGTGTATAGTTTGCAAGTGCTTTGCAGACCTTGGAGATGAAAGGAGCTTTATCTGTTTCAAATATTTATTATACCTTTTCAGGGTGATAATGAATGACAGTGTCAGTGGGGAAATGTCAGACCCATTGGACGCTATTGAAACACTTTCATATGTAACCTGCAAAGATGTACACACTGTGACTAGTCCCATTGCTAACAGTGTATAAAATGAGGCATATCTGTAAATCTTTGCAGCATCAGGCCCAAACAATCTAATTAATTGTGGTGCTTCTTTTTTTTGAAGGGGGGCAGCTAGATGTGCTCAAAAGATATTGGAACTTATTGACAGTTATTGGTAAAGGATAAAAAGATATCTCAAAAGCTCTGGATCTTCTGCCATTACTTAAACACACATAGGTGAGATTCTTTGCTGTTCCTTTAACACAGGGATGGGTAAACTACAGCCATCAGGCTGCATCAGGCCTATCAGATGTTTTAATCTGGCCCTCAAGCTCCCAGCGGGGAGCAGGGTCAGAAGTTTTCTCCGTTCCACAGGTGGCGTGGCTCTGTACGGCTCCTGGAAGCAGCAGCATGTCCTCTCTCCAGCTCCTATGCATAGGAGCGGCCAGGGGCCTCTGCAGGCCTATGGTATGGTGACTTAAAGCCACTCTTGGGCCTTTCTGACCCTGGGCAGTTCTGGGAGTTGCAGAGGCCCCTGGCATAATGTAGACAGCTCTAGGGGACTGGCTATGTTACAGCAGCATCCCCTGGGTGCCCTTTGAGCCAAAGCACTGCCTGAAATCTCTGTTGTACTGGTACTGCAATCCCCTCCCCAGCATACTCCACATACACCAGGGCTTGTTAGGGGGTCCTTGCAGGGCAGCTGTTCTTCCACAGTGTCTGTATTGGGGAACTCTGCCCCCAGCTTCATACAGGGATTTTAGGGGCCCTTTGGCTGCTCTGGCCTTTTACTCAGCTCAGAGGGGCTGAGGCAGAGGTGAGGGGCTCAACCATACAAATTATACAGGTAGTGGTGTTGCAGCTGACACAGCGTATAGAGCAGGGGTTGGCAACCTTTCAGAAGTGGTGTGCTGAGTCTTCCATTTATTCACTCTAATTTAAAATTTCGCATGCTGGTAATACATTTTAACGTTTTTAGAAGGTCTCTTTCTGTAAGTCTATAAACTATTGTTGTATGTAAAGTAAACAAGTTTTATAAAATGTTTAAGAAGTTTCATTTAAAATTAAATTAAAATGCAGATCTTATCAGTTTAGTGCAGTGGTTCTCAAGCTGGGGTGCACACACCCCCTGGGGCAGGGCCAGTGCAAGGATATTTTGCACCCTAGGCAAAACTTCCACCTTGCAACCCCACCCCCCCACCCCTTGCACATCTGTTCATTGAGGGGCAAATCCCAACAAGCCTTTATAGACCCCAGGGGCCAGCTGTGCCCAGGGGATGCTCCCCAGACCAGGTTCCCGCCTCCCCATGAACCCTCCCCACCCCACCCCGGTGGCCCCTGCCCTGAGTCCACTCACTGACTTCATTGGGCTTGGGCCGCTGTGGCAGCTCGGCAGGGAGGAGCTGCCTTCCGGAGGCACCGGAGAGCCAGAGCATCCCGCTTGTGGCAGCAGTGAGCCTCAGCCATGGAGGAGTCGGCATGGTTCAGGGGGGGCAGCAGCCCTGCAAGGGTGGTGGCACCGCTAGCGGGGAGCAGCTGTGCCCCCCCGTCCCTCCTGCCCAGGCTGCGGCCCAGCTCCCCCCGAGGGCTCCTCCAGGCTGCAGTGGATGTATGCGGGCGCCAGCCCCCATGCGCCCCCCAGCTGCCCCTTTGCCTAAGGTTACCATATTTCAACAATCAAAAAAGAGGGGAGAGCCCTGCCTGAGCCCTGGCCTCATCCATACCCTCCTACTTCCCACCCCGACTGCCCCCGTCAGAACCCTCAACCCACCCCTCCGCTCCTTGTCCCCTGACTGCCCCCTCCTGGGATCCCTCCCACCCTAACTGCCCCCCCTAGGACCTTACCCCTTACCTGTCCCCTGGCTTCCCCAACCCAGGACCCTGCCTGGCAGCCACATGCCAGGCAAAATTGGCTCACGTGCCACCTTTGGCATGCGTGCCGTAGGTTTCCGACCCCTGATTTAGAGTATGGCAATGAATAGGATTGACTAGCTCTATTAGGAGATCTGCACTTTCACTATGTATTATTTATGAACTTGTCTGAAGATTCTGGGATTTATTCCTAAAATTAAATATTTTTGTCTTGTGAGTAGAACATTCACTTACTGAACTTTTTGACCCATTGAGAATAGTTTTTGTATTTGATTTTATGGCAACTCCATTGGGGATCTTTGCCCTTGCCTTTCCTAATAGATTCATGGACTCTAGGTCTGGAAGGGACCTTGAGAGGTCATGGAGTCCAGTCCCCTGCCCTCATGGCAGGACCAAATACTGTCTAGACCATCCCTGATAGACATTTATCTAACCTACTCTTAAATGTCTCCAGAGATGGAGATTCCACAACCTCCCTAGGCAATTTATTCCAGTGTTTAACTACCCTGACAGGAAGTTTTTCCTAATGTCCAACCTAAATCTCCCTTGCTGCAGTTTAAGCCCATTGCTTCTTGTTCTATCATTAGAGGCTAAGGTGAACAAGTTTTCTCCCTCCTCCTGATGACACCCTTTTAGATACCTGAAAACTGCTATCATGTCCCCTCTCAGTCTTCTCTTTTCCAAACTAAATAAACGCAATTCCTTCAGCCTTCCTTCATAGGTCATGTTCTCAAGAACTTTTGCGTTGTAAAATATTGAAATAAATACAAATGTGTAAAACCATGATTATTCCAACTGACCAAGAGCATTTTCATAGAGAGAACCAAACCTCTCAAACCTTTTCATTTGTTTGGGTAATGAATCTAAATCTAAATCCAGATTCATGTTTTGCAGTTGAGGCCCTCACTTATTCATGCACTGAGATCAGGTCTGCTTACCATGTGAACTTGTAAAAGGTGGGATGAACAAATGAGATGCAGTTTTCCTTTAAGGCCTATATTTGGCAGAACTTTCAAGCACAAGTCACATGTGCAAGCTCTGATGAGGCTATCTGGCCAAAGCGCCTGTCAGACACTGGTGAACGCTATCTGTTATTCTACATCCTTGGAAAGCTGTTCAGTACATTTCCAAGGTAAGCTAGGCGGACCTGTAGGTCTGAGAAAAGAGCACTTTATTTTCAAAAATGCCTGAGCCTTTCAGGGAACCTCACTGAATCCTTCTTTTCCACACGTTGTCCCCCACAGTACTTTCTTTCCCCTGCCCTTGTCAGCCTACCTAGCCCTTTAGCTGAGGACTAACCTCAGTTCTCTACAAGGTCCATCAAAACTGCTCCTGAGTTGGCCAGAGGGATCAGCACTAAGTGACACACAGCATTGTCCTCATCCTGGGGGTTCTGTCTGCTGCTTCTGCAGCCAAATTGAAACTGAGCTAGAGCTGTGAGCTGCGCTCTTCCCCTGCAAGTTAATATTGGATTGCTGCACCAGTCCCCATCCATGGTTCAGTCCTGCTTCTACTGAAGATCAGTGCCAGAATTTTCAGTGGGAGCAGGATGGGGGCCTTTGTCCTTGCCACATACTGTAGTAATCTCTAAATCTGATTTAGCAAAAAAATTAGCCTATCTCCCATGCTGCTCAGGGCTACAGAATTACACACACACACAAATTGGCATGTTATGTGTTTGCATGATGTGAAAAATTACTGGATGTTTTGCTGAATTACAAAATTGAAATACACTGGAAGTCTCTCCCAAGTGAAATTCCTTTACTGGTATTTATTGGATGTTTTTGAATTTGAGAAGTCAGAGGGCTGTGGAATTTTTTAGAGTTGGGATATCAAAGGAAAACATTTCTCTCCTGTGCTGGAGTTAAACTCTAATCACTGCTCAGCTCTCTTGGAATTTGGCAGCATACCAGTGCTCCTTCCCTTCAGTAGGTCATGTGGAAATACTAGTGTTTTCTTAAAGAAACTCTCAGCTCTTTTCAAGTACTTACATGGATGCTACTTTCCTGTTTGAATTGGGTTCTAACTGCTTCAGACATCAAATTGCATTTTCCATGAAATAAGCACTATTCACATCTACAGCATTTTATATGTAATCATTAAAATATTTCCAACACATTAACCCCCCAAAATACAACTTTTAAAATTAGTTTTTAGGTTGACATTTGTATTTAATTACAATTAAATCAAATATTTTAACTTTGAGAATGTTTAAAAATGTAATCTATAATTACTGTGATGTTCAATATATTTAATATTTGCTGCAATTTTATATTGACATCTATTAATCTAAAGCTGTCCACATGTTTACCAAAGGCTGTAAATCTTATATATGAACAGCTGGTACATTTTGTTCAGTTATAAGGGTAAGTAAGTGACATATGGCTATGGATTCTCTTCCTCTGCTCTTTGCGCCTGGATTATTGATTGGCTTTAAGCTATAGTCATAGTACTGGAGATACTTTCTGACAGGTAACAGTTAATTCTGTCCAAGGCTGGATTATCTATTCTATGCTGATGTGAATCTTTGACCAGGCTCGGTGCCTGATCTCAGCATTCTCTCCTTTATAACTTTTATTCTCCTAGAATGATAACTGCCCTTCAATTTTTCAGTCTTAATCATTGGTTGTAGAGCCGTTCATCAAATTCCATCCCTCTTTCCCCTCTCCCGCATTATTTGTTTCCTACTAAGGTATTGCTAAATTCCAGCTGGATGTGAAATCAGCCTGGAAAGATGCAGTGGTCTTTTATTTATTTAGTATTTGTATTGTGGTAGTGCCTAGAAGCCCCAGTCATAGATCAGAGTCTCATTGTGCTAGCTCCTTTATGTACGTAACACACACACTGAAATCAGACTCTGCCCCAAAGAGCTCACAATCTTATTACAGAAAGTTACCTTCAAGTAACATAACCTGCTTTGGATTAATGTAATAAACTTTACCTAGGATCAATATATGAAATGTATTTTATACATTTAATATGTATGTATTTTTCTTCAAACACTATATAGCAAAATCTATAAAGGCGCTGCTTCTGTGTCAGGCAAGGATTCCTTTATTAAATGTCGGTAAAAACCACAAAAGCCTTTGCCAAGTTGGTCCAGGGAAGCTGGCCCACCCGCCTTTCCATAAGAGTGCCAAGGAATCCCTCAGTATGGCTCAGTATTGTCTCCATGCCCTTTATGGGGTAGGCAATCTATGGTACGCGTGCCGAAGGCAGCACATGAGCTGATTTTCAGTGGCATTCACACTGCCTGGGTCCTGGCCACCGGTCCACAGGGCTCTGCATTTTAATTTAATTTTAAATGAAGCTTCTTAAACATTTTAAAAACCTTATTTACTTTACATACAACAATAGTTTAGTTATATATTAAAGACTTACAGAAAGAGACCTTCTAAAAAGGTTAAAATGTATCACTGGCACGCGAAACCTTAAATCAGAGTGAATAAATGAAGACTCAGCACACCACTTCTGAAAGGTTGCCGACCCCTACTCTATGGCAATCCAGGAAGCACACTGTACTGTACTGATCATGGTGCCAAGCAGGGTTTTGCTGTGCATGCTGGTGCCCCATCTGTTAAACCACAGTTAGGACACTGTCAACATAGCTTGTTAGAAAACATTCCTTACCATTGTTAGAAATAACCAGACATTACCAGAATGGAAAGAATATTAACCATGCTTTCTTCTCCCCACGTTTGCTCACTTTTGATATAAATAATACTGTGTACTTCAGTTCTTTCATCCACAGTTCTCAAAATGCTCTATAAATATGAAGTTTTCCTCATTCCCCTGCTCCCCATTTCACAGAGTGATAGTATGGAGGAGTTAAGTGACTAGTCGAAGGCCACACAGGAAGGCTGTGGCCTCCCACTTGTGTTTCACTCACATTCCTCCACAGCAGCAGATGGCGGGTTCTCCTGCAACATGCTATTATGCCCTGACTCAAAATAATGTTAACTGATTTTGTAAATATTTTGCTTTAAACCATTCTGTTCATGAAAATTTTGTAAGAAGTCCATTCCACCCACTCCTTAACAAATTAGAAATGTGGCATTGACAATGTCCCTTTGAGCTGTGAAATTCCCAGTGCTTCAGGAGCAGCTGTGGAACTTATTTATGTTAAATAGAATCCAGAATGAAGCTACCATGCAGCGGCAACCACTTAGCTCTGATGTTTACTGCAAGCAAAGGAGCTTTGTGAGATAGATTGGATTTCCCTGTGGAGTCACAGAAACACTGAAATTAGAGCTGGAAAAGACCTCTTAGTCCACCATGTCCAGCCCCTGCCAATGCAGGATTTTAACTAGCACATTGCCATGCTTGGCATGTATGTCCCAAGCAATGGGGATCTCACTACTGATAGGTCCATCAATGGATATTAGCCGGGATGGGAGGAATGGTGTCCCTTGATGATTACCTGTTCTGTTAATTTCTTCTGGGGTACCTGGCACTGTCCACTGTCGGAAGACAGGATACTGGGCTAGATGGACCTTTGGTCTGACCCAGTAGGGCCGTTCTTATTTCCCTTGTGGGACAATTCTATGATTTAACAAATTGTAGAACAGCTCTGCATTTCTCTCTGTGGTCCTGTTGCCCCCTGCCCTGTTTATCCAGCATCTGGGAGGAGGCAGAAAAGCTGTTTTTCAAGCCACTTCCAGCATCACAGCAGAGTGCAGAAGAGCATTATGGCAACTGTCATATAGCATAAGTCCCAATTCTGAACCTTAGCGTCCAAAATGTGGGTGCCTGCATGAACCCTCCAAGCTTAATTACCAGCTTGGATCTGATAGCGCTGCCACCGGCCAGAAATTTCAGTGTCTGGCTCAGGCCACTCAGCATCATCTCCTCCCTGGACTGTAAACTGACAAACCTGTAAGTCTCTGGAATAAAAGGGCTTGAGAGAATTAACATGGTACACTCGGGGCTTTAGTGAGGAATTGGGAAATGCTATGAGGTAGTTAACAACTCCCAGGTGCTCTTGGACCGTGAATGGCCATGGCCTTTCCCATGATGCTTCCATATCTATGGGCCTGTTGCGCCTTTAAGACCATAACCTGGTCTCCCTACCTTGAAAGAACACTCTCTGGTATGTTTATCATACCAGGCCTTTTGCTCTTCCTGAGTATTCTCAGGTTTTTCTTTAGCAAGGGCAAAGAGTGTTGGAGGGTGCTTTGTAGGTGCTTACAAAGTCTAGAATGTTAGTTCCTGGAGAAGGCATAAACCCCTCCCATTTGCTGCTTCACCAACTGTAATGGCCCCTTAACCGTGTGGCCATAGACAAGTTCAAATGGTGAAACCCTAAACTGGGATTGGTACAGCCCTGTAGGCAAAAAGCAACTGCTGCAACACTAGGTCCCAATCATTGGAGTGTTTATTGACAAATTTACGTATCATGCCCCCAAAGTTCCATTAAACCTTTTGACTAAGCCATTGGTTTGATGGTGGTAAGGGGTGGCAACCAAGTGATTACCCCATGAGTTTCCCACAGTTCTTCCATGGTTCCTGCCAGGAAATTAGATCTGAATCTGTAAGGATGTCAGAGGGCTAACCTACCCTGGCAAAAATGTCTGTTAGGGCCTGGCACACAGCTTTAGTCCTGGTGTGGTTAGAGCTATGCTTCCGGCCGTCGGGTAGCAAAGTCCACGAAAGTCAGTACGTATCGCTTTCCTCTGGGTGTCTTTTCTTGGAAAGGAACAGAATATCCACAGCTACTTGCTGAAATGGGACTCAATTATGGGGAGTGGGTGAGAGGGGCCTTGCCTGATCTTGAGGCTTTCCCACTTTTTGGCACACCTCACAAGCCCGGACATACTTGGCAACATCCTGCCCACCCCTCCCAGTGGAAGGACTTCCCCAACCTGTCTTTGGTTTGTTCACCCCAGCATTGCCACTGGGATGATCATGGGCTAAGCTTAAGAGCTTCCCCCCGGTACTTAGTTGGAACCACCCAACTGTTTTTGCGCTGCCATTTCCTGGTGATCCACCAGAAAGAATTTCCTTGTATAAAAGTCCTGGTCTATAACAAATCGGGACTGGTTAGAAGAGCTGAGAGGCGGTGGGGTGCTCCGTGCCCGCCCCAAGCTTTCTGAAGGCTGTCATCGGCTTCCTGCTCAGTTCGGAACTGTTCCTGAGGGCTGGGAACACCAGTTCTTCCTTGGACTGGGACTTGGGCTTGGTCCTCTGGAAGCGATGTAGGTGGATGGGTTGTCTCCGTTGCTGGTGTACCGCTCTCCACTGGTGCACCTGGTGGTATTTCAGCTCTGGCTGAGCTCTCTCAGTATGGTTGTCTGTTGCTTCTGCCAGTTCAGGCTCGCTGTCGCCCTCAGGCGTTGGAGTTGAAGATGGGTTTGCAATTGCTGACACTGGTGCTGGTGCTGGTTGCTGCTCCAGTTCCGGCCTGTGGTTTGTTTCAGTCATTGGGCAAGGAATCCGGGTCCACTACCTCTGTCTGGTCTCTGGTAACACAGACGGGTTCCCTGGGACGGCTCAGGAACAGAAATGGGTCTGGAAGCTTGCCTGGCTTGGCTGCATGTAACCATTCCACTCTCTTGGCCAGCTTCACCTGGTTGGCCAGGTCTTCCCCAGTAGCATGGGGATGTGATAATGTCATAGACTGCAAAAGTCCACATTCCTGACCAGCCTTTGTACTGGACAGGCAGTTCAGCTGTAGGCAAGTCTACAGCTTGTGACTATAAGGGGTAAATGGTCACTTTGGCCTTTGGGTTGATGAGTTTGGGGTCCACGAAGGATTGGTGGATAGCTGACACTTGTGCCCCGTGTCTCTCCACGCGGTAACCTTCTTTCCGCCCACTTTCAAATTTTCCCTTTCGCTCCAAGGGGATTTGAGAGGCATCTGGGCCTGGGATCTTGGGTGTGATGGTGGGGTAATGACTTGCACGCCGGTTGGGGTTCTTTGGGCAGTTGGCCTTTATATGTCCCAGTTTCATTACACTTAAAGCATCTTCCAGCTGACTAGGTCACTGGGTTCGAGGTGAGTTACTGGAGACTGGTGAGGTGGATAGAATAGGGTATCTGTGCTTTCCTTGGGTTGCAGGAGGCTCGTTGGTTGCCTCGTTGTAGGGTTTTGTAGCGAGCGTTGGGCCTTAGGTGGCCTGTGGACGCGGCGCTTGGGCCTTAGGGGCCTTCTGGAGGTGGCGCTGGGCGTTAGGTGGCTGTGGACGCTACGGAAAGCCTTAGGGGGCTGTGGACGCGGCGCTGGCCTTAGGGGGCATGTGGACGGGGGGCGCTGGGACGTGAGGCGGCCTGTGGACGCTGCGGAAGGCGTTAGGGGGCCTGTGGAACGCGGCCTTGACTTAGGGGGCTGTGGACAGGGCGCTGGCTTAAGGGGGCCTGTGGACGCTACGGAAGGCTTAGGGGGCTGTGGACGCGGCGCTGGGGTTACGGTGGGCCTGTGGACGCTCGGACGTGTTAGGGGCCTGTGGACGCGGCGCTGGGCCATAGGGGCCTGGACGCGCGCTGGGCGTTAGGGGGCCTGTAGACGCCGCGGAGGCTTAGGGGGCCTGTTGACGCGACGCTGGGACCTTAGGGGGCCTGTGGGAGCGCTATGGAAAGGTTCCGTTAGGGGGCCTGTGGACGCGACGCTGGCGTTAGGTAGGGCTGTGGACGCGGCGCTGGGCTTAGGGGCCTGTGGACGCGGCGTTGGGCGTTAGGGGTGCCTGTGGACGCCGGCGCTGGGGGCGTTAGGGGGCCGGTGACGGGGCGCTGGGCCTTAGGGGGCCTGTGGACGGGGCGCTGGGCGTTAGGGGGCCTGTGGAACGCGGCGCTGGGGCGTTAGGAGAAGGGTGTGGACGCATCGGAAGGCGTAGGGGGCCTGTGGACGCGGCGCTGGGCTAGGGGCCTGTGGACGGCGGCGCTGGGAGTTTAGGGGGCCTGTGGAACGCTGCGGAAGGCGTTAGGAGGGCCTTGTGGGACGCCTGAAATGGGCTTAGGGGCTGTGGAGGCGGCCGCATGGGGCGTAGGAAGCCTGTGGACGCTTGCGGCTGGCTTAGGGGGCCTGTGGAGGCTTGCGCTGGGCCCTAGGGGGCATGTGAGAGCGCGCTGGGGTTATTAGGGGGCCTGTGGACGCACGGAAGGCGTTTACGGGGGCTGTTGGACCTGGCACTGGTCCGTTAGGGGGCCTGTGGACGGCCGGCGCTGGGCGTTAGGGTGCCTGTGGACGCTGCGGAAGCTTTAAGGGAGCTGTGGACGCGGCGCTGGGCTTAGGGGGCCTGTGGACGCGGCGGCGGGCCTTAGGGCCTGTGGACCGGCGGCGCTGGCCTTAGGGGGCCTGTGACCTACGGAAGGCGTTAGGCGGGCCTGTGGACGCGGCGCTCGGACTTAGGGGGCGTGGTGGAATGCGGCGCGTGGCCTTAGGGGGCTGTGGACGCTAACGGAACGTGTTAGGGGGCCTGTGGAGGCGGCGTTGGACCTTAGGGGGCCTGTGACCGCTGCGGAAGCGTTAGGGACCCTGTGGACGCGGTGGGTTGGGCTTAGGCGGCCTGTGGACCGCGGCGCTGGGCCTTAGGGGGCCTGTGAAGGCGGCGGCTGGGCGTTAGGTGGCCTGTGGACGCACGGAAAGCCTTAGGGGGCTGTGGACGCGGCGCATGGGCTTAGGGGGCATGTGGACGGGCGCCTGGCGTAGGGGGCCTGTGGACGCTGCGGAAGGCGTTAGGGGGCTGTGGACAGCGGCGCTCGGACTTAGGGGGCCTGTGGACGCGGCGCTGGCCGTAGGGGCCTGTGGAACGCTACGGAAGGCTTTAGGGTGCCTGTGGCACGCAGCGCTGGGCTTAAGGGGGCCCTGTGGACGCTGCGGAAGTCGTTAGGGACCTGTGGACGCGGCGCTGGCCTTAGGGGCCGGTGGACGCGGCGGCTGGTCGTTAGGGGCCCTGGGACGCTATGGAAGGTCTTCGGGGCTGTGGACGCGGCGCCGGCAGTTAGGGGGCCTGTGGACGCGGGGCTGGGCCTTAGAGGTCGCCTGTGGATGTGGCGCTGGGGATTTTAGGGCTGTGACGCGGCGCTGGGCGTTAGGGGGCCTGTGTAACGCTGCGGAAGGCGCTGGAGGGGCCCTGTGGACGCGCGCTGGGCCCTTAGGGGGCCTGTGACGCTACGGAAGGCCTTAGGGGGACTGTGGACGCGGCGCTGGGCCGTTGGAGGGCCTGTGGACGCGGCCCTGGGCCGTTAAGGGGCCTGGTGGAACGCTACGGATTCCATTAGGGGGCTGTGGACGGGGGCCTGGCCGTTAGGGGGCTGTGGACGCTAACGGAAGCGATAGGGGGGCCTGTGGACGCGGGCGCTGGCCGTTAGGGGGCCTGTGGACGGTGCGGAAGGCGTTCGGGCAGCCTGTGTGACGCGGTGCTGGGGCCTTAGGGGCCCTGTGGACGCGTGCTTGGGCGTTAGGGGGCCTGTGGACGCACGGAAGGCCTTAGGGGCTGTGGAGGCGGCGGCCGGCAAGTAGGGGCCTGTGGATCACGGCGTGTGCCTTAGGGGGGCCTGTTGGACGTGGCGCTGGGCCTTAGAGGCCTGTGGACGGGCGATGGGCGTTAGGGGGCCAGTTGACGCTGCGGAAGGCGTTAGGGGGCCTGTGGACGCGGAGCTGGGCGTTAGGGGGCGGTGTGGACGCATCGGAAAGGCGTTAGGGGCCTGTGGACCAGCGCTGGCCGTAGGGGGGCCTGTGGAACACGCGGCGTTGGGCGTAGGGTGGCCTGTGGACAGCGGCCGCTGGGCCTTAAAGGGGGGCCTGTGGACGCGGCGCTGGGAGTTAGGGGCCTGTGGACGCTGCGGAAGGCGTTAGGGAGCCTGTGGACGGCGGCGCTGGGCCTTATAGGGGCCTGTGACGCGGCGCTTGCGTTAGGGGGCCCTGTGGACGCTACAGAAGGCCGTTAGGGGGCCTGTGGACGGCGGCGCTGGGCGCTTA
>NC_133787.1:25644879-25650440 GCF_003597395.2 Chelonoidis abingdonii
AAAGGACACACACCCAAAAATTCCCTCCCTGAGCTTTGAAAAATTCGGTTTCCTGATTGGTCCTCTGGTCAGGTGTTTGGGTCCCTTTGTTAACCCTTTACAGGTAAAAGAAACATTAACCCTTAGCTATCTGTTTATGACAGCAACCCCCACTGGCCTTTCAGCATTAGTCTCTTCTTCCTCACATTGCTAACCCTGCAGTGAAGGAGAGTAAGGTGTGAGGAGTAAGAGAGAAACACCCCTTGCCTTGGAGGGTCCCCAGCCTCTTTCTGTCTCTCTTCTTCTATCACTGTGGTCCTGCCTCTTGGGGCCTTGTAAGGAGTGACAAAAGGGGAGAAGAAAATTCCAGGAAAGTAGTGGAGGGTATGGTGGAGAGAATCCCATGGGAATGAGGGAAAGAGAGGATGAAGGGGAATCCAAAAGAGGAGGGGAGAATCCCAGGGTGGAGAGTGAAGGGAAAATCTTAGGGAACAGGGGGAGGAACAAAGGTGGCAAAGAAGGAAATGCTAAGTGTGGAAATCCAACGGGGTCAAGGGAAGAAGACAGTTGACGATGGTGGGGGAGATCTACAGAAGGTGAAATCCTGAAAGGACTAATAAATATAAGAAAATACACTGTATAGAAATGTGAATGAGAAAAAATGGTAACAAGGCAGAGAATGAGCGAGAGATGGGAAGGGAAAGGAGAGGAAGGGGCCAAAAAGCTAGAAAGAGGCAACTTCTAAGATAATTTTATTTTAAGTTCTGTATTTGCTTATTGCAGACATTGGGGAAAATAGACCATTTTGAGCAATAGTATTAATATTGTTAGTTGTCTACTCCGGTTACTGTAGTATAGTAGTCCAGTTTCTTTAGTTTCTACCTGCTTTCTTATTATTAATTATGGCTATTTTATTGTCTTATTTCCTGCCCATGTTCATATTTCTGTAGTGGACTCTGAGTGAGTTGTTGTAGGATCATCCCCTCTCTCCTCACTACATACTTTCTTGTCCCTTCCCCTGCATGGGATGGATACCTAAATGAAAGTTTGCCTGCTTTCTAGAAATCAAGCCTTCTATGGATCACACATTCTGGGTACACACATTATCTCCTTTCACAACCCCTTCCCCCAACTTTGCTATACAAAGTGAATGTGGGGAATTAGAAGGGGTGTTGCCCAGCCTTCTCTGGCTACTGCTAAAACATCACTCGCTGCCAAGGAAGACACAAGTCTCTGTATGATAAAGATATGTCAGAAGAGCAAATATTTGCTGTTGGAATATACCTGATGGTATCAATTACAAATATATATTTTGCATAGGAGAGGTTGCCCATGTAAAGGTTTTAGCCCCTCCACATTTGAATTCTCAGTTCAGTCACTACGACAGTACTATCAGTGTGCACACGCTCTCTGAATATATAAGATTTTAGAAAATGTCTGAGGCTGCGTTTATATACATTTATTAGGCAGATTATGTTGCACCTCTCTCCTTGGTTATGATGACAGCATTGGTGTGTAAATTATAGAAAAAATGGAATGTGTCTCTGAGTGTTCTCTCTCCTAGGTCTGTACATAGACAGTGATTTTTGTGGCTGTGGAATCTACCTCTTGCCTTTGTACTGGGTTTCCCAATTTAAAATTTCACTTAAAAATATTGCTAGACCTCATAGAAGATATTGCTGAAAGTGTTCAGAGTACAAACAAATGCAGTGGTGTCTTCTTGAGTTTACGGACATTCTGTAACTGTAGTTCTAAAAGGCTTAAACTGCCCTATATAGCTCAATGGATCAACTTTGAAACCTAAAGTAAATTTTGAAAATTGTCAATTTTTAATTTTTTAAACTTAAGGGTGTTATTGTAAAACTGCCAGTTTGTTATGCCATACTATTGCAGAATTGAAGTTTAGCTTGTTGCAGAGTAGGGCAGGCTGGAAAAAAGAAAAAACATTGTGAGACGTTTTCCCATTTTTTATCTACATTTTATTCTGATTTGTTTTCTGACCTGCCATACTGCAGAGTAGATGGCACTTTGGTTACACTGCCATCTACCACCATAAATAGTTCCTCTTTTTCCTTCTTGTTTACCTTTTGTAAATATTTGCAAACTGATCTCATAATCTTCCCTCTTCACCTCTTAGACAAGACAACGACTCAGGTCAAAATGCACAACAACTTGCTCGGAAAACTGGCCAGAACGATATGCGGCATCAACGCCCAAAAAGTATTTACTTCAGCCTTGGCACTCTGTTATTCAGCAGTGGAGTACAGCGCACCAGTATGGGCTCGCTCATCTCATACAAAGATGATCTACAACTTAATTCCACCATGCATATCCTTTCAGGTACACTTAAATCTCCTCTGTCTTGGTTACCAGTTCTCTGCAATATTGCTCTGCCCAGTGTTCTCAGGAAGTGTCGCAATTGCATGATATGCCGTATCTTCCGTTAATTAAAGACTTGTTTAATCCATCACATGGTCGTCTGCCCTCACATCGCCCGCTGTGGATAAATTTACTGAGTGAGGGATTTATGGTAGAGCACACAAAATGGGTTTCATGGTTCGCATAGTAAGTGACAAATTATTACCTTGTCTCGGATCCCACTCAACGTCAACCCAGGTTTGAGTTACGCAAAGGCAATGAAGCCTTCTGAACCAGTTTCGTACTAGACATGGAATTTGTGCTGCAGCAGAATTTCGGTGGCATTTTAGAGAGAGTCCACTATGTCTATGTGGGCAGCCACAAACCATGACATATTGTTGAGGACTGCAAAATGACAGCTTCCTGGAGGCCTTCCTGCCTTGAACATCATTGATAAGAACACTGTGGCTTGGCTTGACCAAACTGCATAAGCCAAATAAGAATAACAACACTTCCTAGTAAAATAGGACATGACACTTATTTTAGGCCCCGATCCTGCAATGAACACTGGGTGAGTCCCATTCTCTTTGCACAGCTCTCATTTTAGGAGTGGGGTCTTAATTCTCTATAAATGAGTCCTTCCAGCTTCTTAATTCCTGTTACTCTTCTCCATACTCCCATTCATTCAGTAAGAAAGTATAGAGCTGACCACACAATATTTCAGCTGTGGTCACCCCAGGGCTGCATAAAAAGCTTTCTTTCTTCATGTGACTCCTGCACATACAATCTGTGACCCATTATTGCATTGGGGGTTTGTTTTAAATATTAACATCGCATCACTTTATAAAATAGTGTGTGATTTGCAGTCTGCTCTCCTATACAGAAGAAAGCTGGCCTGCTGTGGTGCAAGACAAAGTGGGAGTCAGTTCTTTCCCAGCTCTGCCAGGTGATTCCTGTGTCACCTTGGCCAAGCCACAAAGTAACTTGCCCATCCCGTGTCTTGGTTGCCCCATTTGTAGAAGTGGGATCATCTCACCAGCTATCCTCGGAGACACATGGAGGCCCTTATGTCTGTTAAGTGCTTTGGGGTATTTGAGGGGGATCACTAATGAAGAGCAAGGGATTATGGTCACCCCAGGATCATCTTCTGCCTCCCAGGTTTCTCTCCTTTTCAGCCCACTGTGGCACGAATCGTTCTTCCCAGAAGATATCGACGTGGCCTGCTTCAAACCACATTTATTTTGCTTTTGTCTACGCGCTGCCCTTAAGTGCCATCCCCAGGCTTGGGGGCTGTACCCAGCCCTTTCCCTGGGGCCGAGGGTCCCTGTGGGAATGGGGGGAGCGGGCTGTTCCCCGGGGCGGTGGCCATACCTGACCCGTTTTCAGGGGAGGGGGCTGTTGCTCACGGTGGTGCCGCGCTCCCGGCCCTTGCTCTGGACAGGGGACGTTCCCCGCCCCGCAGGTAACCGCTCCCGCTCGGGACAGGCGCCTCCTGGCCCCGGCGCGCCTCAGGGCGGGCTCTCTCCGCCCTTTCCGCTCAGCGGCAGGGGGAGGGGCAGGCGGCGGTAGCAGCAGCAGTAGCCACAGCCGCTTCTCCGGCTGGAGCTGCCCCTGCGTAGGACAACAAGAGGAGCCCCGCAGGGCAGCACGCGCCCGGCCGGCCTAGGGAGCGCCCGGCGGCCCCATCCGGCGAGAGCCTGGGGCGCCCCCCTGCAGGGTACCAGCGCCGGGCACACCCCTCCCCCCCGGCGCTAGCGGGGAGGCGGCTCCGCTCTCACAACAGCGGCGCCCGGGAGCTGAACGCCGTCGCCGGGGATTGCGGTGCCAGAGGCGGGGATCGGGGTTAGAGGAGCCGGGCCGGGCTGGGCGCCGCACCATGCTGCCCCCGCTCTCCCCGCGCCCGTCCGCCTAAGGGCGGGGAGCCCGCGCCAGCTCCCGGTGCTGCCATGCTGCCGGCGCTCCGCTAGGCGAGCCCGGCTCCAACAGCGGCTCGGGACCTGACGGGCGGGGATCGCTGCGCCTCACCCCGGGCGGCGGCACCATGAGGAACGGCGAGGACCTGGAAGGCTTCGATGGCGAAGCGTCCAGCACCTCCATGATCTCCGGGGCCAGCAGCCCTTACCAGCCCACCACCGAGCCCGTCAGCCAGCGCCACGGGTTGGGCGGCCTCCGCTGCGACCTGGACTATCTGCGGGGCGCTCTCGGCAAGATCAAGATCACCGAAGTGGTAGGTACAGCGCCCCGGGCAGGCCGGGACGGGCCGCGGCATCCGTGAAGAGGGCGTCGGTGTCCGGCTCCTTGCCCAACGGGGGCATTGTTCCTCCCGCACTGCCTGGGCGCCTCATTCGCTGTGGGGGAGGAGGGTGCATGTATCGAGGGTAGTTTCTTGTCCCCTTCCCGGCTCACAGGTGGAGAGGGAGGTCGCGTTCTGCTGCACTTCATTCCTCAGGTGAGAGTTTAACCTCCATGTCCTTCATCCCGCCCTGCTTCCACGCACGGTTTCGCTACCACCGCCTTTAGGTCACGTTAGTCTGGGAAGTTCAAAGAAACCTGTAATACGTTTTGTTGTCGCTGGGTGTTCCAGATCCCATCGGGGTCGGTAATACATTCTACCTCCCCTCCACCCCCTTTCTTGGTGTGGATTAGTTTCAGTTCTGCTAATGGTGACTTGATGGTCTTATTTTTGAGAGAGACCTGGGATTTTTGATCTTTTGATATGAGGCAGCAGGTGAGGGGCAAGTTTGTGAATCCCTTTTCTGCCTCCCATAGATTGATCATCTGGTAACAGTTGGCCCATTGTTTCTGGGTAGTTGAATCAAAGGTGGGTGTGAGAGGGTGTTTCTGATGTTATGTAGGTGTATTCACCAACTCCAGACTAGCTTGGATTCGCCTATGCATACATGTCCTACTCAGTTGTTAGTGTACTTTTGGTTGTAAAGATGTATAAACTCACAACATACCACTTTGCATGTTAGAGCTCTATAGTGTAGATGTGGGACCCCAAAAACAGTGGTTTGGGTCAAGTGGAAGTGGTGATATTAATGCTGTCATCTTTTGTATATTAGAAAGTCTTACTAAAAATATGTTTAGGCCACATGCACACCGCACTATAGTAGCTCTAGCTCAGGAACCAATCCATGCAACAAACCCCGATGCCAACTCTGCCCACATATCTACACCAGCGACACCATCACAGGACCTAACCAGATCAGCCACACCATCAC
>NC_133787.1:25650901-25686346 GCF_003597395.2 Chelonoidis abingdonii
AGGGCCTCATCCTCCCTGATTGAACTAACCTCGTTATCTCTAGCTTGCTTGCTAGCATATATGTACCTGCCCCTGGAAATTTCCACTACATTGATCTGACGAAGTGGGTATTCACCCACGAAAGCTCACGCTCCAAAACGTCTGTTAGTCTATAAGGTGCCACAGGATTCTCTGCTATTTTTAAAATGGTCTGTTTTCCTAAATGCTGTTCAGATTCCATTTTTTCACTTTCCTAAATTGTGTGAGGGTGGATTCAGTACAAACTGTATGTGTACAGATTTGTCACCAGCCAATACATACCATTTTATATTGTTGCAAGTGTTTGTCCAATTTATGAAGGTTAACCTGCTTTTTTTTAATTTAAGAAGAATATTTTTTATTTTAATATGACTGAAGAGAAGTAGGATTTGTACACCTGGATACCTGTACCATCCTGATATCTTATTTGTTGATTATTGAAGGAGTAACTAGTTGTGCAGCTGATTGTGTAAGGTTCAAATTTTGCTCTGTTATGAGTTGTACTCTTGTTTGACTTAAGGCAGCACTACAACTTGAACTCTAGTCAGTTCAAGAAATGAATTTCAGAAGCTTTAAATCCTACACCTGCACTTTAATCCCACTGCTAAACTGTGTTTTATTTGATTTGCAGGACCAGATGGGGGCTAATCAAGGATCAGTCACCCATTGTGCTACATATTGTACAGGCATGCAGTAAAAGGACAGGCTGTGCTCAGACTTGACAATCTAGGGCCCCAATCCTACACAGACTCTGTGTGTAAAGTTAGCGTATGCGTGAGTAGTTTCCTTGATTTTAGTGGGACTACTTGCAGCATATAAAGTAAAACATATGCTTACATCTTTGCAGGATTGGGACCTTAGTTCTGGCAAGATTCAACAGGTAGAGGAAACAAACAGGAGGACAAGAAAGGTGGGGAGGATAAAGTAACTAAAATTTGTAAATCAAATACATTTTACCAGTAAGAAGTCCTAATTCTTGTAGATTAGTTTTTAACTGTTTTTCTGTCCTTGTTTGTTTGTGGAAGACACACACAAGCAGAGGACACTAATGAAAGGTTGTATCTTGCACACGTAAAGGCGAATAACTTCATTCACAGGAGTAGTTCCAATGGGCACTGCTTGCCTGAATACGTTACTCACTTCTGTGATTGCAAGTTCAGGCCCTTACTGGCTGAAGTGGTGTCAAATGCACAAAGAAAACAAATTGAGGAAATAGAGAAATAATTTTCTAATTTTTCTTAGATCATGAACTTCATTTATTAACAATTGTGTGTTAAACATTTTTGAACAGAAGTGTGATTAAGATGATAGTGTCTCTTTTTTGTGATTTTCTAGGTGATTTCCAATTTTTTTGTGTGCCCTCGTGTGCCTGGGATGCTGGTGTGTCTTTTCCATCTGCTTGATTTTATTAGTGGAATTTATTTTGCCAGTTCTGTTTCTGATCATTGCAAATTTAAATTTAGAGATTTTTTTTTCTATCTTCCTGGAGATGCCGCTCAATGAATTAGAAATTGCTTTTACAATTTCTTGTCACTGTATGAGCAGTGCATCAGGGAAGAGATCTGTTTGAAGTATTTTTTCCTTCTTCCTTTCTCTCTCATCTCTGAGAGAGAAAGCACTTTAGTTACTGTTTGTATAATTTGGAGTCCATACTGGCACATTATTGGCAGGAGGTTCAGAAATTAGTTTTTATATTTCATATGCATACTAAATACAGCAGAAAGCTTATATTTTCAGGCTTAATTTAAAATATTCAGGATATTTTTGCTTCAATATCAGGCAGATGTTAATTTTTCAAATGAGAGGTTTGAATTAAATGATTGTAAACTATGTTGATTCTAGAATACTTCTACAAATAGGTTACAAGATCGAATATCTGAATAAAGAAGAACACTTATTTTATTGTCAGTCTCCCTTTTCACCTCTCACCTCCCCCTCAAATACATCATGTTCTGTAGGAGGTGGCCATGAGCATCTGAACTCCCATGCCCTGTAAAACACTGAAAGGTATGCTTAGCTTTACCATTGAGAGTAGCCCCGTTGGAATTAATGGGACTAGTGATGTCTGTGTGTAGGGGAGTTTTGGGCCGAAGAAACTGTCATCTGTGTGCAATATCCACCTGTTTTGAACCCTTAACTACAGAAAGGGGTGGGGGGTTCTGGGGGTGGTGTTTTCTAACATGCTGAAATAATCTTGTTGTTTCGCTGGTCTACTATTTGCTCTTCCTGCAGCTACTGCAATAGACTTTTTTGGTAAGTCATATTAAATATTTGAAATTTAAATGAAGATTTGAAGACTATAAATAGGTTTCTAAATTCAATTTTTGTTTGAAAGAGCAAGCCCCAGAGGCATAATAAGCATGTTTCATAAAAGAACTTTTAAAAAAATCCTACTAGGAAAGAAATAGGAAGAACACATTGTTCTTAAGTTACAAACATAAGAGGTTTCTTATCTGCGTAGCAAATATTTTCCTACATTTAGTCCATTGTTGAGGAAAAGGTGTGTGAGAACTAACCTTAGTGGAACCAAAAAAATGCTTTGTGTGTTTTTGATAAACATAGTCTATTTGTCACGTACAGTGTGCCAGAATTTACCAAAACACATGGAGATTTACCATGGCTTGGCATATTTGGCTTCTGGATATTTGCAAATAAAAGAGAATTTATTTAATTAACATTAATAACTCAGAGTCCCAGAGCAAACATGGATTTTAACTCTTTATCATTACTGCTGAAATGATTGCTCATCCAAATATAAATTTTTGTTTGTCAAAAGAAAAGCGAGACAGGGAAGGAAATGTGAGTGAAGAAAACAGTACAAATAGTTCTAAAAATTTGTTTCTTCCTCAAAAGAAGAAATTTGTATCGATTCAAAATATTGTTACATCATTGAATGTCATTGATGAAACAGGAACGTGACACTTTAGACATGAAGAATATTTTAAATTTTTGTTAATAAATTGGAATATTTTTAAGGTCAAATCTGACTTATAACATCATAAAATCTTCAATTTAATACATCAATGGATAAACCACAAACTGTCCTTTGAAAGTGTGTGCTGTATTAGTAGTGGATTTGGTGATGTGATCCATGTTTATAACTCTTTTTCCTTACCTTGACCCTCCGTTTTCTCCGTTCACCCCTCCCCCAAAGTTTAGAATTATTGTAGTTCTGCTCTTTTCTAAATTGAGTGTATAACCCCAGGAAATCTTATTTTGATACCACTGGCATTTTTTATTGATGTTTAACGCTGATTAATCTGTTTAATCATTAATTAATATAACTGTAAAACTAGAGGAAAAGTAAGAAAGGAGACAGATTGAAGATTAAAAAATTTAAACTCAAGTTGATTCTTTAAAAGATTTTTTTAATATACATCACTACCCCAATATAACGCATTCGCGGGAAGCCAAAAATCCCTACCGCATTATAAGTGAAACATCATTATATCGGGGTAGTGGTGACAGGGCTCCAGCAGTGATTTAAAGAGCCCGGGGCCCTTTAAATCGCCGGCGGAGCCCCACTGCCGCAGTCCCGGGGTAGTGGCAGCAGGGCTCAAGTGGGGATTTAAAGGGCCCAGGGTTCCCCACAGCAACCCTGGGCCCTTGAAATCACTGGCAAGCCCCACTGCTGCAGTCCCGGGGTAGCAGTGGCAGGGCTCCGGCTGTGATTTAAAGAGCTCTGGGCTCCGGCTGCTACGGGGAAC
The DNA here is from genome assembly GCF_003597395.2 of Chelonoidis abingdonii. NCBI lineage: Eukaryota > Metazoa > Chordata > Testudines > Testudinidae > Chelonoidis > Chelonoidis abingdonii. The sequence continues at coordinate 25,654,627 of NC_133787.1, forward strand.
CTGGGCCCTTTACATTGCCGGCGAGCCCCGCTTTCGCAGCCCCGGGGCAGCAGAGGCAGGGCTCCGACGGTAAGGGCTCAGGGCTCCCTGCAGCAGCCGGAGCCCCTGACCCTTTAAAGTGCCCCCAGACCCCTGCTGCTACCACGCTATATGCGAACCCATGTTATATCGTGTTGCGTTATAGCGGGATAGAGGTGTATAGAGAGAAATAAGTGTTTAAGAATTAGGTCTTTCAGTCATACTTAACTAATAATTCATTTCAATCATATTTAAGTTCTCACAATTCCATACAAACAGAAGTTTAATTCCTATCTCCCTCCTCCAAAAAAAGTCTCTCACAGATGGCTATGTTATCCAAATTAAAATTGCATCTTCAATGTTCTTTTGTTTCTAAACTAATGTGACAACAAAGAGAACACCATTTTCCCTCTGAACATCACCACGTAAGAGAGTTGGAGGTATTGGTCTGTGTAAGGAAGGAAATTTCAAGCAGAGAGTGCTGTAAGGAAGAAAAGTGAAGAAAGAGTGATAAATATGAAGTGAACGGTTAATTATGTGACCTTATAGAGAAGGAATGAAGAGGAAGGTAGGTGCTGAGTTTAGAGAGCCTTGAAGTTGAGGGAGGACGAAGAGTTTAAACTTGAAGTGAAAGGCAAGGAGAAGCCAGGGAGGGATAGCTCAGTGGTTTGAGGATTAGCCTGCTAAACCGAGGGTTGTGAGTTAAATCTTTGAGGGGGCGATTTAAGGATCTGGGGCAAAAATCTGTCTGGTCCTGCTTTGAGCAGGGGGTTGGACTAGATGACCTCCTGAGGTCCCTTCCAACCCTGATATTCTATGATTCTAATTCTATGTGATTATAGTATGTTTTCCCTTCTGTGAAATTAAAATTCAGAAGAAAAAATCTCCCTGGTGACTTTTCAGTGGAATACTTCCTTATCAGACTTGAAACTTCATGCAGTCATCCTTGGGGATTGTTGCAGAAGTGTTTCTTGGTGGTTATTTTCAGTGCTTTCTCTGGTCTGCTTGTACATTTCTCAAGCAGTTGGGGATCTCCACTTTCCCTAGACACTATTGAACAGATCTCCCAATGAAGACGTTTTTCTTTATGTGCAGCCTAAATTTCTCTTTCTATTACTCCAAATACTGTAGTTGGTATGTTTGCACTATGGGGACTACATTAGTTTAGCTACACTGGTGTAGTTATGTCAGCATAACTCCGTAGTGTAAATGCTGCCTACATCAACAGAAGAGTTTTTCCATTGGTGTAGGAACCCCATCTCCCTGAATGATTGAAGCTATGTCAACTGAAGCATTCTTCTGTCAACATCAAAGCTATGTCAGTGGGTGTAGTTTTACTGCAGTGCTGGAACTGAATGCGGCCGCCAGAGCAGGATTATGGTGTTTGTTTCTTATGACTTGATGCCTGTGAATTTTTATCGAAGTATTGAGAACCTGAATCCCCCTACACCATCATATAATCTTGTGGTATCCCCTGAACCTCTTTACCATTTACTAGAGCTGATTGCTATCTGAGAACTAAGTAATTACACTCTGGAGAAAAATGACTTTAATTTCTAAATGAAAGACAGGTGAGTCAGTAATTCACACCTTGATGCAGTGAGAGCTCCCTTCTCTTCAGATGGATTTAAATTTTTTACAACGTTCCATCTTTGCTCCTGTAACATCTACTTTATTTTAACCATTCTGCTGGCTGTTCAATGTAGGAGAGATTTGTTCCATGGGTTACCATCATTACCCATGCAACCCAACGTTATTTAGCAAGGAAAGTAATAAGAGGGGACATGATAAAAATAAATGAAATAATGATATAGAGAAAGTAAACTGGTGTTCTCCCTGGGTCATAACACAAAAACAAGGGAACATTCAATTAAACTAGACAGTGGAAAATTCAAAACTCATAAAAGGAAATACTTTTTCACACAAACATGTAATTAGATTATGGAACTCATTGCCACAGGAAATCGTTGAGGACAAGAAACTATCAATATTCAAAAAGAGATTGGACACTATGTGGAGATCGTGTCTAGAGTTATCATAATTAATGATAAAAATGTCAGAATGGATGATCATATTGGTCCCTTCTGACCCTAAAGTCTTTGAGTCTATTAAACCTCATGCATCAGGGCTTAAATCAGTCTTTAATTGTTAAAGATCATTGAGGTCTAATGTGGAGGAAGATCATTCCACATTTGCCTACTATGGGGTTCTTTACACCTTTGTCTGGAACATCTGGCCCTACTATCATAGATGTCAACTCCAAGGTCCAACTAATCCAGTATCACAGTTCTTGTATTCCTGCTTTGTTTTAGCTTCTAGTTTTAAGTACTGTTACTAGATATTACTTTGTTTTCATAAGTATAGCTTTTTTACTCTAGAGTGTGAGCTCTTTGGGCAGGGACAGTGTCACCTTGCCTGTAAGGTGGTGCCTACTCCAGTTTTGGCATTGTAAAAATAGTAATGGTTCCCTAGAGCTGATATTTTATTGTTTAGTATAGGATATGCTCATCACCTATCCTAAGTATTGGTTGCATTTGTGACATCATTTTTATAAATGGTCTCTTTGAGGTGAGATTTTTGTAGCCTTTTTCTAAAAGATAAAATATCTCTGTTGTAAACACATTTAGTAATCCTACTGGGATAAAATCACATCTCTTTCATTTCTTTGAAATTTCTTTTGACAATTTCCCTTTGGGGAAAAAAAATCTTTTTAAGGTTTTGAGCCCACTTTAACATACAGCAAGATTTTTATGTTCATATTTTGTCTTTCCTTCTCCTTGACTAACTTCTATGCTAAATAACACTCTTAACTAATAATTTTGGGTCAATAAAACTTTATATCTTTTATTTGTGGAGGTAAAATTAGGCATATAATGGAAACTCAGCTATAAACTGAACTATGGAGTCTCTGTCACGCCGTAATAGCAGCCGTTGCTATTAAATTTTAACTGTACAGAGAATTGTACTTTCTCTTTTGATATTCTGTAATAAAATGACTCAGTTTTGAATTTTTTCATATGGCAAGTGCAGGCAGTTCCTTCTAATGCTGCAGTCTCCACCAATAGGTGGAGGTTAGGTTATTTCTGGTAGTAATGCAGTGGGTAGGGTTTAATGTTTACTCTTGTTCCTTAGTGAAGAAGGTGGGTTAGTAATAATGATGGACAAACTGTTTGTATTTTCTTGTACCTGGTGATGCTGGATGTATTTAAAAAGGATAAATTACTATTACACTGAAATGATGGTTGCTGTACTGGAAGAGCAGTAATCTCTTTGGCAGCTGCTTTATTCCATTTTACATACAAATGTAATGCTAAAAGATTCCAAAGAAAAATGTAAAAACAATGTGTTTGAAAAGCCTTCCAGTTGCAGTTGCAAATTTATAGGTTTCCCTTATTTCTGTTTATCATCTTATGTTAACCATTCTCTATTTAGAAACAGCAAATACCCATAATGTGAGATCCAAAGTTGCACTGTAGTATTTTTAATGGAATAGCACTAAGGCAGAAATATGGTTTCAGGTAGAGAGAGCAACCCACCACTGAGAACAGCCTAGCTCCATCCTCTTTGGAACCTCCCTTCAGGTTGTTAAAGGCTGCTATCAAATCCCCTCTCCCCACTCTTCTTTTCTAGTGATTTGCCATTGGTCCATTTCCCTTTAACATCTTTTTAAATAACTGCTTTTAAAAGTCTTTTATCTCTGGAGGGTGAATCTTAAATTTGGAGATTATTCTGTACAGCTTGTACTGACTTGTATTTATGATGCCAGTTAAGTGTATGCATTGACAACATACTACCATTTTGCTCTTTTCTTATGGTGCGTACAATATTTGCATATGCAGGTACCCTAGCTCTGTTTACAGATACCTGTATAACTAGCATATAGGTCTTAATAAGGACTGTAGAATGATGGCCTTCAGTATGCTGTTTGTCAAATCAGGCACGTTTGTAAAATTCAGATGAACAAAAGCTGGAGTATATCCAACCATACTAGGACTAAGAGTGAAGCTGTAACACAGGATGAAGAATAACTGATTAGATGAAACAGTTTATGGACGAATAAAATTGTCTCAGGATTCTTTTTCTTCAGGGCACCATGACAGGGGCAGAGTTAAGGTTGTTTTGGTGTCTTAAGTCCATTGTAGTCAAACATTTCTGCTAGGTTTAATCCTCGGAGTGTCCTCTGTTTCTGATGCTTGGAGTTTTAAAAAAAAATTTGTTTGACAATTACAACATTCCTGTAAGGTTTTATACCCATAGGTTTTGATATATACTCAAAAAGAACTTTTTTATTCGTGAATTGATATTCAGATGCCAAAGCTTGTATGTGAGGTTTTACAGCTTAATTGAAATATAAAATATATATTTTCATGCTTTTGTTCAGCTTACAAGTGAGCTAAACTTTATATAGTCTAAACTGAAGATTAACTTTATTTTGTTTAGTATCCTTCATTAAGGAACAGCTTAAAAGCATAGTGACAATTTATCCAATATATGAAAATACATCCCATACTTACATCTGGAATTGCATGAAGTAATGCCTCTGCTGTGACTTTAGTACTGATATTGCTATATTCTGTCAAATGTATAGTGCTAGAAAATTAGATTGTGTAGTGTAAACTGTTCTCTCATGATGTTCTGGCAATTTCTCTAGTGGCATATTATTTTATGAACCAGCTACAAGCTTTTTCATACTAGAAATTTTCATTATTCTTGCACATTTTTAAGCTGCAATAATCAGATGAGACAGTAACTAACAACATAAAAGTTGTTGATTTTCAAATACTTAAAAAAACTGCAGATCAAAACTCAGACTAAAATCCTGTAAAGAAGTGTAATGTCAGTTCTATCAACATGTGAAAACCAATATTTTGATACTAATAATTGATATTGTCACTTGTATGAGGAAGAAGTGGACCATATATATATGGTCTTACATCAGACCAGTTCCCCTTCTGTTTACTGTACTTATTCCCACAAATCTGATGTTACTTCAGTCCTTGTTGCTCTGCCCTCTCCCAAGGTCTATGACTTGTCAGCTTCCACACACAACAGTACATTTCTTTACTGTAAATAGCGTTTAAAAAAAGTAACTGGTTTAAACTATTTAAAACTGTATTGGTTAAATGCTTAACCGTTAAGGACTTCACAACATAGGCAGGGAACTATAGGTGTGGGGAGGGTGCTGCTGCTCCCCCACATTTTACACAGGGCCCTGCTGCCCGCCCACATACCTGGGGCCCCGGGTGCCTTGGGCTGATAGTGGGAGCTCAGAGCTTTGCCTGTGAATCTCAGCATCTTCAACTCCTAACAGAAAGTGGATACCCCAAGCGTGGGGCGTCGATAGGGGTAGAAGCAGGGACAGGCAGCCCAGATGTGCCTACCTTTAAGATGCAATGTAGGCACAGTACAATATTTGCCGCTTTTATTTTTTGTGTCCGCTGTTGCCTGATTGGTTACTTACCGTTTCACATGGTACCCGATTGACCAGTCAGTCCATAACTCTGCTGTTCGTATCTTTGAGGTTCTACTGTAGTTAGAAACCTTCATCTAATTTCAAGCCTATATATTAATTTTGTTTTTGTGTCAACACTGGTGCTTCAGTTAAATAATTCCTTCCTCTCCCTGGTATTTATCCCTCTTCTTTCTATAAATACGTCAGTCGTATCTCCACTCAGACTTCATTTGGTTAGGCTAACCAATCCATGCTGTTTGAGTCTTCTCTCAGTAACCTTTCTCTGCATTTGTTCCAGTTTAAATTAATCTTTCTTAAACACGGGAGACCAGAACTGTTCACAGTTTTCCAGATGAGGTCTCACCAGTGCTATGGTACTAACTCTTCCCCGTCTCTACTGGAAATACTTTGCCTGATGCATCCTAGGAATGCATTAGCCTTTTTCATGGCCGCACGCTCGTAGTCATCCTGTGCTAAACCAATACACGCAAGTCTTTCTCCTCCTCTCTTGCTTCCAAATGATGAGTGTTCAGCTTATAGCAGAAATTCTTGTTGTTAGTCCCTAAGTGCATGACCTTGCACTTTGCACCATTTACATATTTCTATTTCTCCAGTTTTCAAGGTCATCCAGATTTTCTTGTATGATATTCCAGTACTCCTCCGTGTTGTCAATGCCTCTCAACTTTGTGTCATCCACACATTTAATTAGCACACTCCCACTTTTTGTGCCAAGGTCATTAATAAAAAAGTTAAAAAAGATTGGTCCCAACACCAGTACCTGAGGAACTCCATTAGTAACCTCCCTCCAGATGGACACTTTCAGATGACTGTTGTAGTCTCCCCTTTAACCAGTTTCTTATCCACTTTTCAATTATTGTATTAATCCCCATCTTCTCCAATTTAACTAATAATTTTCCATGAGGAACTGTATCAGGTGCCTTACTGAAATCCAGATTAGGTCTACTGCATTTTCCTAGGTTTAAAAAAAAATGAGTTATCTTGTCAAAGGAGGAGATCAGGTTGGTCTGGCACAATCTACCTTCTGATTAAACACTGGAAAGTAACCACAGTTCTTTCCAAGACTGTTACTATCCAAGAGCTTCAGTACTCCAGTCTGAACAGGATACTCCCATTTTTCTTCTCATCTAGTTATTTTCCAGTTGTGATTTGAGAGTAGGTAGGTGAATGTTCATGTACATTTAATTGTCATTTCAATTTCAATATTGCCAGTTCCAAGCATTTAACAAACAAACACTACTTTGGATTTTGTATTTGCGTTCTGGTTTTTAAGTCTGTAAGGGTGCATTTGGGTCACATTTTGAAGCTTTTCACTGCAACCCTATGAGTAGAAACTTACTTATAATTTTTGTAATGAAACCTGAGATTCTTACGTCTGGAGCTGAGGCTTTAAGAGAAACACCAACTATCGTGAGACTTGTGATAAAATCAAGAAATGGCAGCACTGTGATGTACCGGCTATAAGATAAGATTGTCATTCCTGTCATATAGTGCTTTCTCATCCAAACTAATTCTGTTGTACAGCTGTGTAAGTGGCAGGGCAAGCTTGAAGGCTTTAAGCATTCCCGTCACAGCTGGCAGTGCTCTTTAATGTTGTGGCCTACATCTATTTTTTTAATGTTCTGTTTTACCAGTATGTCTAGACTTGTTTAGCCTTTTAAGGCATGGCATCTGAGGGGGCCATCAGATTGCAGTTTTAGGATGCTTGGGATTACAAGTACATTTTGCACCATTTCCTTTTTATTGTTAAAATTCTTGCTCTAATGGATCCATTTTTGGACGACTTTATGTTCTTGATTGTTTATCCATTAAAATTCTTTTCTTAGTATAGCATTGGTAGGATGGATGCTTGATATTTACTCATGACTAATCTTAAACAAGACTTTTAAAGGGAATAAAGTGATTTTGTTAGTTTTAAATGGTGCTTTAAACGAGTTCTTTGGTTTGTTGAGAAGTGAATTTCAAAGCTTTTACATTTTGTTTTTGAATAAACCTTGTTATTCCTAGTTAAACAGAAATATATTTATTTAAATATTAAAAATCTACATTTTAAAAACAAAATAACTGAAAGTCAGTTTCACCTGGTGTGGGCTTCAGAGTTAAAGAACAAAAAAGAGAATGCTTTTTGGTTTAAATTAATTGAGAAGATATATATTCTGCTCCCTCCAGGCACCGATTTCAGGATTCCATGAGGCTGCTCCTGCCTATGTACGTCACCCACTACATCAACTTAATAACTCAACCTCCGTGAGAGGTGTAACGCTTAGGTCGATGTACTTAGGGTGATACAGTGTCTTGTAGACACTGCGTTACTTACATCACCTGTTGGCTGTCAGTGCCATGTGGGCCTGCATAGGGCAGGGGTGGGCAAACTTTTTGGCCCAAGGGCCACATCTGGGTATGGAAATTGTATGGTGGGCCATGAATGCTCACAAAATTGGGGGTTGGAGTGTGGGAGGGGGTGAGGGCTCTGGAGTGGGGCTAGAAATTAGGAATTCAGGGTGCAGGAGGGCAGTCTGGATTGGGGTGGGGGGGTACGGGCTCTGGGATGGGGATGAAGAGTTGGGGTGCTGGAGGGTGCTCTGGGCTGGGACCGAGGAGTTCGGAGGGTGGAAGGGGGATCAGGGCTGGGGCAGGGGGTTGGGGCATGGGAGAGGGTCAGGGGTGCAGGCTCCAAGTGGCACTTACCTCAAGCAGCTCCCAAAAGCAGCAGCATGTCCACACTCCGGCTCCTACACGGAGACGCGGCCAGGCAGATGTGTGCTGCCCTGGCCTCAGACACTGCCCCTGCAACTCCCATTGGCCACAGTTCCCAGCCAATGGGAGCTGCTGAGGCAGAAGGTGGGACAGGGAAAGCATTCAGAGCCCCCTGGCTGCCCCTATGCGTAGGAGCCAAAGGGAGGACATTCTGCTGCTTCCAGGAGCTTCGTGGGAGTGCCGGAATGGGGCAAGACCTGGACCCTGCTCCCCAGCAGGAGCTCGAGGGCCAGATTAAAATGTCTGAAGGGCCGTATGCGGCCCCTGGGACTTAATTTGCCCACCCCAGCATAGGGCTTTCTGCATGGCTGCAGAACTGGTGGCATTTGATCCCTCCAGGTGCAAGGTACTTGGAAGGAGGCAGCACTCGCACTGACTGTAATTATGGATTTTTTTTTTCCATCGATTTCAGTATGCCAGCCGAAATCTGTTTACCAGCATCTGTTGATTTAAATAAAATCTTGCCAAGCCTAAATATCACATTGTTAAAGTTAATACAGTAGTCCCCAAAGATACTGCGTGTGGCTGCAATATCTGTCACATCTCCCCCATAAAGAAGTGGGTTTAATTAGGATGCTCAATTGGCATCCTGGGGAACCCACAGCCTCACTTCCTGGACAGAGCATTAACTGCCAAATTTGTGGTTCCTTTCAAAATGGACCACCTCCATATCAACATTTGGAGCACCTGGCTCCGTCTTAGCAATTTGGCAATAGTCCCTTTCATTTGATGTAACCAAGTGAGTGGTGAATGGTCAGTATATACACTGAACAAATGCCCAAACATATAGGAGTGTAATTTGCTAAGGGTCCACGCTGTGGTGAGATGTTCTTTTTTTGGTAGTTACGTAGTTTTTTTTTCTCTGAGAGAAGCTTATTCAGATACATGGTGGGATGTCTCCCTCTTTTACTATTGCTTTGCATCAGCACAGCCCTGACTTCATATCAGAGGTGTCTGTGAAACCATAAAAGGTTTGTCTTAGTCTGGGTTTACCAAACGGTTTGTCATAGTCTGGGCTTACTAGAAGTGGGTTTGTACTTCGTGCTTCCTTCAGTTTACAGAAGGCCAGGTGACACGTGTGTGTTTGTGTGTGCGTGCGCGCGCTCACGCATGTGCCTTCCATTGGCATGGTTCTGGGACAGCTTGTTGGTCAGTGTAACAAAGTTTGTGTGCCTGATAACTTATAATTTGAAGGTTGCGCTCCAGATGGCATTAATTTTGTTTTCAGATCATCTTTCTCATTAATTCTCCCTCCAGACTTTTGTGGTGTTGTAAGTCATTGCAGGGTAATTCTTAACAAACGGGTAAAAACTCTAAAACAAAAAAAGTACTTTGTATGAGGTTAACTGATGTAATAGGTATATTAGCTGCCAAAATCTGTCTTTGTTCCTCATTATCAATTTTTATTTTACAAAGTTCATGTTTTGCCTTTATTGAACCTGTAGTAAGAAAACACAGTTAGGTCAAATAGTGGTAATGTTCATATTTTATACACTTTTTTTACGGTCTGACCATAGAAAATATTTCTTAGAATCTCTGTGTGTCTATCTTTGATTCTAGAAATTAACTAGAATAGTTGAAATTTATAAAAGTTTTATATATACACCTCTACCTCGATATAACGTGACTTGATATAACACGAATTTGGATATAACAGTAAAGCAGTGCTCCGGGAGGGCGGGGCTGCGCACTCTGGTGGATCAAAGCATAAGTTTCACCTATAATGCGTTAAGATTTTTTGGCTCCCGAGGACAGCATTATATCGAAGTAGAGGTGTATATTTTTCTTAATCATCAAAAATGTCAATTTTGGGGGAAAAATACTTAATAGACATCTTTCCATAATTATGTAATTATTTCTCATAGCTGCTTAATCAAAAACAGGGAAAGAAATGTAAAGAAATTCTCATTAACTCTAGTACCAATAAAGGAAATGGTTATACTGTAGTTCTTTTAGCATAGTGTGCTCATTGAATGCATATTTTTTATGCAACTTGCTGAATTTTGCATAGGACCTCGTCCTGTGAGCCCTCCTCACACAATTTCCATTGAAAGCAGTGGGAATTATGCTCATTCAGTCCTTGCAGTTCGTGGCCCAAAGTGGATTTTTATTTCTGTATATTTTTCCAAGAAAAACCGTTTAAAATTTTCAGTATAATCCCCAAACAAAATTTTTAGTTAATTTTTATGTATTAAATATCAGTGGGGTTAGTCATTTTTGTGATGCAGGCACTTAATCATTTCCAAAGCACATTAAAGTAAATGGAAAGACTTCCTTTGACTTTTCTGGACTCTGTATCAGTCCATTGTCTACTAAAATGACCTTCAGATAGTTGCAGCTTTTGGTTGCTGCAGACTGGTGACCCTGAGATGGATGGCTGTAATATCCATTTAACAATCTTCTGATCCCCACAGCCCCCTTTAATTTCCTTTGCTTAATCTACAAATCAAATCTGGATGTTAAAACAGCTGGTCTAATAATTTTGAAAAGGAAAAAGTGAATTCTTAAGAGTTAACATTGTGATTCTGTGAAGAGAAGTTTGGGTTGAGGTGATTGTGGGAAAGGAGATGGAGATAGTGTATTTACTGCTATTGTAGAGCTGTTTCCTGTGGAAGAATTGACCTATGTTGCTTTTTGAATATTCTGTAGTAAATTGAATGTAGAATTTCTTTGCATCATGAAATTGAGTAAACAGTCAGCGGAAGTATTGAAGATGAGGATAATATCTGTTTTAAAGTGTTTGCCTTTAGCAGTGTCCAATGGAAAACTGTACTGTGCCTATGCCTCTGTTTTTTAATATATGGAGAAAACAATATTGTGTTATAAAAGAGTTCCAAATTAAATGATAAAACAGAGTGCTGGCAATAATTTATAATATAAATTAAGTTATATTGCTATGATCTAATTTGCCTGTTCAGAAGAACATTTAGATTTTAAAATGTTTTCATTTTAGATCTGATTAAAGACTGCCATGGACATCACAGGGCTTTAGTTCAGACACCTATATTATTTCTGAAGTTTATAGATTCTGTTAATCATCAGCAAGGGTCATATTGACAGTTTATTGTTGTAAGCTGCCTGTCTTTCCTGGTTAATATAGAAGATGTAAAGACAGGCAGTTATAAAATCACAATTAGCCTGAAGCTTTATGTAGGACCTGTGTATCTCCTAATACTGTAAAAAAGAGGGTTAATGGTAACTTGTTTTTAATTCAGTCTTGAAGTCAGCATTTTTCCACTCTCCTTTCTGTGGTCAATTGTTATCATACTCTGTTACTTCAATAAAGGTGGCATGCAGGTAGCTCCTTTGGAAGCCAGTATCGTTACTTTTTTCAGGCTGGTTGGCAGTTGACATCGAGGAATAGAGCAGCTGGCAATCTGTTCTTATTGAAAGACTGAGTCTGCACCATGTACACATTCTTCATCAACTTAGGGTCTAGAGCAGGGGTCAGCAACCTTTCAGAAGTGATGTGCCGAGTCTTCATTTATTCACTCTAATTTAAGATTTCGCAAGTCAGTAATAGATTTAAACTTTTTTAGAAGGTCTCTTTCTATAAGTCTGTAATATATAACTAAACTGTTGTTGTATGTAAAGTAAATAAGGTTTTTAAAATGTTTAAGAAGCTTCATTTAAAATTAAATTAAAATGCAGAGCCCCCCGGACTGGTGGCCAGGACCTGAGCAGAGTGAGTGCCACGGAAAATCAGCTTGAGTGCCGCCTTTGGCACACTTGCCATACGTTGCCTACCCCTGGTCTAGAGTCTTAATTCCAAGTAGTAACTCAGGTTTAAATGGCAAAGTGAAGCTGTACTAATTTGATCACTATGAAGAATCCTGGAAGAAGCCAATTATTTAGACTTAAGTTTTATGGTAATTGATTATTTCATACTATCTCAGAATTACAGTATTCAAACTTTCAAAACTTCTGATTTAGCAGGGAATGTATGTGATTTGTTAATAAAAAATACTCTCCAATCCCATATATCTGTCTCTTATTTTTCAACAATGCCTAATGCAAATAGGACATCTGAAGAATAAAATATTTTATCAGACGTCACAGCTCTTACAGCTGGACATGAGTGAAGAAGACACAAGAGAATGAATTAGCATATCTGTGACAATATTTAATGCTACATTGAAGCAATGTATGAACATCCTTGAGACAAATTTCTATCTAGCGTTTGTGTGTGTTTGAGGGACGTGTAGACCAATGCTATTCAAATTGTGCCAAAAAATTTGAATAGTTTTCAACGGTTACACTACAGGCAGAACTGGTAAAAAGTAAAGTTTGAGTTAATGGGAGTGTGACTTTAACTTTACTAGGACAAATGGTTGATTTTAGATGGGGCTTAACCAAGCAAGACAAGACAAAACCTTGGTCTTCTGAGCAAAATGATGTGAGTTGTGCAAGAACAATTGTGAGTGAAATGTAGCACCTCCTGAAATTTCAAAGGAGAACTATCAGCATCTTTGTTGTTGTAGGCAGCAGTATGGGTGATGGCAGGTAACTATGGAATCAAGATCCTAATACAGATCATCATGATTGCAGAGATGGATGACTTGAAGGTCCAAATATAATGATGGAGATGAATTCCAATAGGTAGTATTAGCCACAGAGGCTGATGGTTCAAAATTCTGGTCTTAGGCATTGAACTAAATTGTGACAGCTTCAAAAGAGCCTAAGGCATGCAGCAATAATATAAACCTGTAGCCTTACACATGCAGACAGTTGTCATGTAAGAAATGTGAATGTATTATATACGATGTTAGAGGATTTACTTAGAAACATGTTCAAACATAACATGCCAAAAGTTTAGGGAAGTTATTTGGGTTCACGATGAAGGAAACAGCTGTTTCTGTATATTAAAAATTTCCCTGACATTAGGCCACTAGGGAAGTTAAATATTCCCTTATAGCAAAATACTACTTTATGAATAGTATTTAAAATGGAACAAGTCTGCTGGTGAAGGAAGAACAAGGATATTCAGAATTGAGATTCTTCCAAACAATATGCAGAACACTGTTTAACAGAAACTAACTCATCACTTCACCCGGGCACCTTTTTCTTTCCAGTTGTACTGGTGATTTACATTTTTTAAAGTATTCTATTTCTGCCTCAGTCAAGAATATTTTTTTTAATTCATCTCAAATCAGTCCTGCTAAAATAAGACACTTGGATTAATGTAAGTGTTGCAGCCCTGGCAAAGCTCCCCCAGCCAGACTTTCCCCAGGCTGCTGTGTTTGGGTCCCATCATGCTAGAGCTGTGTGCTTTAAACGTCCTGAGTCTGAGTAGCAACACTGTCCAGCACTGTCTTTCCATGACCTCTCTGGCACACGTCCTGGACATGTGTTCTGTCTGCACCCCTTCATGGAAATGGGACCTCAGAGTCCAACTACTTATACCCCCAGCCAGGGCTGACGAGAAGGTGAGATGGGGGGTTGTTCTAGGGCTGTGAGGCTCAGGGCCCCACCAAACATTTGTAATGTTTGTATAAATAAAGGGAGGGGATGGGGACGGGGACCCAGTGAACGTGATCACCCCAAATTTATCTTAATCGACTTGCCTCCAGGATCAGTGCTGACTGCCATAAACACCTCAGGTGCTTACCAACACCCTTTACCATAGCTCCAACCTGTGTGAGCATTTTGGTCACAGTTTACCCCTTGAGGGACATGTGAAATGTAGATGAAGGACATAACACACAGACTTCGTAAAAGATTCTCAAATCAATCTCTCTTTACTTTAGATATCACAAAAGATGTACAAACCTAGATAAAACACCTATATGCCATCCGTGCCTCAGGTTCCTCACCACTCTTGAGCATTCTTTGCATTTGGTAAGAGTCCTTAAGGGTGTCCAGGATCCCCTCTCCTTACATACGGCTTCTCCTTTAAATTATGGAATCTCTGCCTCTCTCCAGCACCTTTCTTCTTCCTCAGCTGGTGCCACAGTTAGAAAAGGACATGCCTACTATGAAACCGTGTCTTTGTTCCTCTGTCCCTGAGTCCCTCTGGGTTTGTTTGTCCTGCTTGTGGAAAATGTCCATTTCTTCAAATCCCATCTAGGGTTGCCAGGTATCTGGTTTTCAACCAGAATGCCCTATCGAAACGAGACTCAGGCGGCTCCAGTCAGCACCACAGACCGAGCTGTTAAAAGTGCAGTCGGCAGTGCTGTGAGTCTAAGGCAGGGGCTTGTCCCTACCTGTCCTGGCATCGAGCTGCACCCCGGAAGTGGCTTGCAGGCCTGTCTCCTAGGCAGGGGGTAGGGGAGGGCAGTGGGGCTCCTTGTGATGACCCCACCCTGAGCACTGGCTCCGCACTCCCATTGGCCAGGAATCTCAGCCAGTGGGAGCTGGGGTGGGGCAGTGTCTGCGGGTGAGAGCGGTGTGCGGAGACTCCTGGCTCCCCTGCCTAGGAACCAGACTTGCCGCTTCCAGGTGCAGCGCGGAGCCAGGACAGGCAGGAAGCCTGCCTTAGCCCTGCTGCCTTAGCCCTGCTGCCCCGAGAGCTGCTCGAGGTAAGCTTGTGTCTCAACCCTCTGTCCCAGCCCTGAGCCTCCCCCCAAACCCGGAGCCCCCTCCTGCAGCCCAAACCCCTCATCCCTAGGCCCACACCAGAGCCCGCACCTCCAGCTGGAGCCCTCACCCACACCCTGAACTCCTCATTTCCAGCCCACCCTACAGCCCTCACCCCTTCCTGCACCACAACCCCCTGAGCCAGCCATGTGAAAATGAATGAGTGAATTACGGTGGGGAGAGCGAGGAACAGAGGGAAGGGGGGATGGAGTGAGCGGGTCCGGGGCCTTGGAGAAGGGCAGGAGGCGGGACAAGGGTGTTCGGGTTTTGTGTGAGTAGAAAGTTGGCAACCCTAACCCCATCCCCTTCAGATCAGGTGAGTAGAACTATTTCTTCCAGCTCAGGCACCCTGCTTAGCATACCCATTGTTTAGCTAGAGCCCAGTCATTAAGGTTGACCACTTCTTTTGGTTTGGTCTGTAGCTTCTTAGGGCATGAGGTTGACACGTCAGGGGCCCTGTTTGTCCATGGCTAACATACTACACATCAAGGCATTCAACGGTACAGCAATTCGATAAAATTAACCAGAATTCATAAGTTGTACATAGATTTGTTTTAGTGTAATTGTTGTGCACAGTGGCAGAGACGTCTGTTAACCTAAGTTTAGCAAAACACCATTGCTGTTAAAAATATCGTCATCTACATACTGGTTACAGGTCACAGCTGGCTTTTTGTAGCTCTTTTTGTTTATGTAAAGGACTTACGTAGTAGTTGAATACCGACTTTCCAAAGAACCTTTCTTGTGGGACTGTCAAGTGCTGTATAAGGCTGTATAAGTGCTGTACTTCAGCTCAGTGACAGGCACAGGCAGAGTCGACGGGGGAGCAGCAGCAGTCGACTCACCATAGTAAGGACACCGCGGTAAGTCGATGTAAGTATGTTGACTTCAACTACATTATTCACGTAGCAAAATTTGTGTAACTTAGGTCGATTCCCCCTCCCCCAGTGTAGACCAGGCCTAAGTTTGTGTGACATTGCTGCCAGACTAGCTATCCTCCTTTGTAATGGTATATTTGGAAATAAGCTGCATGTAAACTTTCGGATATTGACAAAAAATCTGCTTCCTTCTACAAATTGTTTAAAAAAAAAAACACACCTGATAAAACTGACAGCTTCCCACATATGTCCCTTCCCTGCAATATGCCCTAAAAATGTTGGTCTGGCTTTAGAAGTATGAAAATATTATCCCTCCTGTATGTGGTTTGTAAATCTGATGGATGGATGGATAGGGCCCTAGTCTGGATTATATTTGGAGGTAGGTTTTCAAGCTGAATCAGGAGAAGTGGTTGGAGTTGGCAGTGCCCAAATCTTGGAAACTGTTGTTAAGTAAATTTGCTCTTACGTGATGGAAATATTACTAGATCAGCTGAACTCACAAGACTTCCATAACCTTGAATGCTGGAAACTTTACAGCTGTTATCACATCCAAACTGGAACTAGAAAATGAAACACGTTTTAGATCTGGGTCAAGTTTGGCACCAGAACTGCATCAGAGCGTGGTTAGGCTCTGGAGATTCAAACTTAACTATGTTACTTCCACCACAAAAAAAAAAAATTAGAGGAGGATTAATTGAAGATTCTGGTTTTGGTCTCTTCGGCCTTGCTCGCTGTTTCATTTCGTGTACCTTGAACACAATTTAGTTTATTTAAATGCTGACTTACTAGTGTTTGCAGAACCTTCCCTTTTTATTTAAGACCTTTCCCCTAAAGTTTCCAGGTTTAAGAATAGGATCCCAGCTTCATTTCCAGAGTTCAAGCTCTTCGCAGTCATGGTAACTGAGTTTTTGAATCTTAGGCTTTGTCTATACTGGCACTTTTGTTGGCAAAACTTTTGTTATTCAGGGGTGTTAACTCCTCCCTCCCCCCCCGAACGACAAAAGTTTTACCGACAAAAAGCGCTGGTGTGAACAGCACTTTGTCGGCAGGAGTGCTCTCCTGCCAACAGAGCCAATGCTGCTTGTTAGGGGGTGAAAGTTTTTTGTCTGCAAGAGAGCTCCCTTCTGCCTACAAACAGCAGCTACACTGAGTGCCTTTTAGCAGCATGGCTTTAGTGGCACAGTTGTGTCACTAAAAGCTGGGTAGTGTAGCCATAGCCTTAATGATGCAGAGTAGGAGTAGGAAGGAAATCAATCATCCTTATGCTTAGGGTAAAAGGTGGGTTTTTGCTGAAGAAGCAGTACTGTGTTAAAGTCATATTATCCAAAATATTTATGTTTGTGCCAGCTGTTTTAGATGTGGGAAATGCATGTGCTTTACAAGGAGTGAGACTTGATTTCAGACATTGAGTTAGAACCACTGCGTCAAGTAAAATGGAAACAATATATCTATATTTGAATGCAAGAGAAAGTTTGGGTTTTTTAGATTTTTTTTAAAGTTTTGTAAAAGCAATTTATTCCTTGTGTACTGTATGTATGTATTGTACTGTACCACTAATCTAAACAGTCTGGAAATAAAAAATGTCTTGGTAATGTGACAGTATTACTAAAATTTTGTGGGTATTTTTCAGGCAGAAAAAATGCTGACCATTTTGTGGTTTTTCTGAAATCATGTGCAATTATGTCATTTAACCAGACAATAAGGCTTTCTGTGGTGCTTTTAGATAAACAGGAAAACTCGCTTTATACTTTGTCTGTTTTCATTACAGAACCAGCCTTTATTTTTAGTGCTTAAGTTGTTTGATATGCAAAAATAAAGCACACTGTAAATTTTATCATTGAGAGGAAAATAGGCCACTAATAATCTTCAAAGAGCTCCTGTTCAAGTTTGGTGTCTGTTGCTACAGGTTTTATTTTTTCAGTTAAGACAAAATCAATTACGTATTTAAAATGTATGTGTATGCGTAACTGACACAATTGTAATCCATTTACTTGGCAATAGGGCATTTGACTCCTTTGGTAAGAGTAATTTTCTTCTATGCTGAGAGTCCAGCATTTAAAAAACCCTACATATTGAAACCCACTGCAAAATAGAATGAAAGCTGCAGTTTTATTGCAGCAATTAGTCTTAGTATTGGGCAGAGCTGAGCACCGTATAGCCAGTCTGGCAGACATAGGCTATGTCTACACTACTGCAGAAAGTCAACCTCTGCTACTCAACTCCAGTTATGTGAATAACGTAGCTGGAGTCAGTGTACCTTAGGTCTAGTTACTGCAGGATCTACACCGTGGTGGGTTGACGGAAGAAAATCTCCTGTCGACTTATCTTATTGTTCCTGTCGGGAGTAGAGTACAGGGGTCAACTGGAAAGCGATCTGCTGTCGATTTGCGGGTCTTTAGTAGACCCGCTAAATTGACCACCAGTGGATCAGTCTCAGTGTGTGGATTCCAGCTGTACTGTAGACCTGCCCATAGACTAACATAGCTTCAAAATCATCAGGCTCTCTACTGAAAAACACAAGATTTCTGCCTGTAGGGGGTAAAGGAAGCTTGAAAGAGCCCTCTGCCTAGTAATGTACTTGCCTTTAAAATTTTCCTCTCCACTTTCTTTGTAGCTTAATCCTTACATTTTTATTTTCCAATAACTTCTCTATAAAACTAAGTGTGTGAAGACATTTTATACTCCTGTTCTCGTTACTGCAGGGTGGGCTGGTAGCACTACCTATTAATATTGCCTGACATTTCCCATTATACGACACTGTTTTTCCAGTTGTGTTTAACTTTGCTAATTTTTAACAGTTTGAACTGAAATTTTTCATGTGCCTTTTGCCGTCCCTATGAAAATCTCCCCACTTTGGCCAAGTTTTAAGCCTTTGAAAAATTGCAGTTTCCATGTGGTCATTAGAGACTTCTTTGACTTTCAGCAGCTAAAATCTTGAAAGATTCCATTCTCACTGAACATGTGCAAGCCTCTTGCAGCTTCTTGTGCTGACTCAATTGCATATGCATCATCTCCAAAGTGATTGAGCATGGTCTAGCCCAAGGGTACAGGGGCTCGGAAGGACTTTCGCTGTAATGGCTGAAGCTGACTGCTTTAGGCCCCGCACTGGATTTGAGAGTAGGGATACTCCGATTTTTCACAGGTTAGGTGTTGGCCTAATGTTTCTTCCATTAAAGGCCGTGGTAAAATTCCATTAAGTGGGTGCAGAGTTATGCCAATATTTGAATGCTTTTGAAAATCTCACCTTTAACTTTACTTTCAATGTTTGTACTCTAAGCGAAGCAGTTGCAATTATTTTTTATCAATTTTAATCATGTTTTTCCTCCAAGAAAGATCAGTGTTGGCCCACTCCAAGAAAAGATGCATAATTCCAAGTAAATGTAATAAAAATGTGCTTAAATGACTATGCTAACACAACATGATTTTGCTTTCAGTCCATTTATATAGGAATAGCACTTTACTTACAAAACTGTGTGTCACAGGTAAATGCCCTTCCTCCTATATTGAATAATAAAGTGCATTCTACAGGTAATAATTGCTCAGAAGTTTTAGTACTTCCTTATCCATCATAACTCAAGACAAGGAAATTAACACATTTTGTGCAAAATTCATCATCCTAGGTGTCTTTTACCCTGTGTTTGTCTCTAATCTTGTATAAGGCGATGGTTCCCTTTTAAGCTTACTGTTGAGATGAATACATAAGGGAAAAGCAATTCATCAGAACAGAAAGACCCCATATGCTGCACAGTAGTTGCCAGATGTAATGATCAATCTGACCCAGTTTTTAGCTCCTCCTATCAAATTTTTTTGGTTACTCTGGCACAATTATGTATTGTGTATACTTTAGGAATGGGATTAGAATTGCACAGAATCATGTACTGTAATCCATCTAGAGAATGTTGTAAAATAGATTTATTATAATATAAAACACTTGAGAACATTTTGAAAAGGCTGTCGGCGCTGTTTTTGGACTACACTTATATAAATCATGATGTGTGAGGCTGTTCAATGGAACTTCTAAAAGTATTTAGAAGTTAGCCAATTAACAGCTCAAGTTTAGTTGCAAAAGCTTGATATTAATGCTCATGAATAAATTGAAGGTTCATAAAAGCTCTCTCTTCCTTTGAAGTTGGTAATTCAAATTACTGTCAGTTGTGAGGCAGCTATTTACACTAATGTTAGACTTTATTATGTGTTGTTAATATGAGATCAGGCCACCTCCCAGCAGACTATCCTGCTTTTAGTTTAGCAGACTCTTCACATCAAAGTTTGACTTTTAAATATAGCCACTGTGATTGACATGTTTTCTTTTTGCTATTTAATATCAAGATTGGATCCAAACCTTGCAGTTATATTTAGTGTTTTAACATATTTGTTTACACTGTGCTCAGTTAAAAAAATATTGTTTAGACATACCTGTAAATGCAACATGTGTAGATATACCCGAGCTGGCAGAAATTGATTGTGACTTTTTGTGACTGGACTGTTTTGCTTAGGTGCTTTTTGTAGTAGTGATGGAGACATTGTATTCATAAGGGTTGCACTGAGTTGTGTCTTAGTAAGTGCCTATGTTGCTGTTTTAAATCTAAATGTATAGTCACACCACAATGAAGAGGTAGAAAAAAATAAGACATAGGATGAGTTTCCTTGAAATTATTAATATTGACACGGGAAACCATCAAACACAAATGTAACCATAAATTCCTTCATTAAATCCAAAAGCCAATGGTATTTATACAATTGCTGTAAATATACCTAAAAAGCCTAACTAATAAGCAATTTACTACATCAAAACAGTAACAAAACATTTATAAGCATTTGATCAAGATACTTACAAATGGGCTAAACCTGGGGTGCTTAGTCCCATATTGGTCAGCTCCAACATGGTCAGGCAGGTATTAGCAATGAACCCCTTTAAGAGTTTACCTTTTATACCCTTTAACTAACAAGTGATGTCATTGCCAATTACTGTA
The DNA here is from genome assembly GCF_003597395.2 of Chelonoidis abingdonii. Lineage (NCBI taxonomy): Eukaryota > Metazoa > Chordata > Testudines > Testudinidae > Chelonoidis > Chelonoidis abingdonii. Next base: position 25,675,296 of record NC_133787.1, read on the forward strand.
CTGACTTCAGCAGAAAAAAAAAATTTGAGACAATTTACCCTTTTTTCCAGTCGTAATCTAGATAAGATTCACAGCCTCCTTTCTTCCCAGGGCCTTTTCTTTCTTCTTTTCTCCCACACTCCTTGCTTACCAGCAGAACAGTGGTAAGGTTTGAGCTTGTTTATTTAAGATAGTTTTTCTTTGTCTTGTTACTGGAGTTCTTCTACTTTTACTTTTGGAACCATACCTCCTTCCCATACTACAGGTTATACTTATTATTCTCACAGCCTTCATTTACCTGCTGATTGGGACCTTTTCCCTCGTGGCCACAAACTATGAAGAGAAAATGTCATTTTCTTAATTAAACGTAGGTTAACTTTAATTCTTTAGTTTTATATGTATTCTACAAGTGCTTATGTGCCCCCCATTACATTAGTATCATACAATTTTTAGTGTGTTTACCCTGGACATCCGTTTGAGGGAGGGAAGTCTTATTATTTCTGTTTTAGATGGGGAACTGGGAACCAGAGAGACTAAGTGACTTGCCCAAGTTCACACAGGAAGTCTGTGGCAAAGCAGAAAATTGAGTCCATGTCTCTTGAGTCCCCGGCTAGTGCCCTAAGCACTGGACCATTTTTCTTCTCACAATATGGTTTCTCAGATGAGGAGAGGTGAGTCTCTATCTTAATCAAAGATCATGTTTTAAAGGAGCTATAGAGAGAGAACAAAGAACAGAACATAAAATTTTCATGTTTTTCTTTTTTTTAAATCTCTAAAGGCATTAGGTAGTAATTACAGAAAATCATCCAGGAGACCTAAAATCGGTATAGGAAGGGATATTGGACATGAACAGTTCTGTTATCACCAGTTCATTCCTTTTGGCAGAAGGCCTATGGTCCCATAGCTGACTTGCTCTGGTTAACTTAACATTTCTAACTACAACAGATGTGAAGACCTCACAGAAACTGAGCTGAAATGGGATAGCACTTCAAAAAGTGCTAGCCTGATTAAGTCCTGCTCATGCCTGGCTGAACTGATAAAACTGGTGATACTAGCCATGAGGCAGGCCAGAGGAGAAAAGTGTGTGCCTGGAATGGAGTTGTATAGTGTTTGCCAAAGTTGTAATTACTGACTTAGTGTTTGGAGTCTAGGGTAAGAATATGAGAAGAGAACTGCATGCACAGCATTGCCCGATTGAAGTCTCTGGAAGTTTTGCAATTAAGTTTAGTGGGGATAGAATTTTCCCTTCTGTTATGGGTGCAATAGTCTTTTGATACTCTTTGCTGTTAAATATATAAAGAAGGCTTGAAAGTTATATTTCTCCTTGTGTTTTACATTTAGAAACTAACAGATAAATAGAGTTTAAACAGTCTGACTAAAAACTCCCACCTCCCCATAGTTGCTTAATTTAATCTCTTAGGATTCTAGTGATGTTATCTTGCTAGTTCTCCAGTCACTGTAGAGTCTTCCAGGCTAAACAGAATTTCTGAGAAGCAGGGGGCGAAACGCCTTTTTCGGGGTAGAGGTGGGTAGTCAAAATCAAACATCCTTCAGGCTGCCTTTATGCATGTCACAGATCTGGCTGAACTCCTGTTGGACACTCACAAGACTGTTGTGAAGGGATCCACCTCACTGGGCCCCTTGTGCTTTAAGCCTCCAGAGTCGGAATGGAGTCCAGACACTGTCCCTGGTGTGAGGTCTCTAGGAATGCTATTGGGGTACAAATTCTGTCTAGTATCCCATTCTGAGAACTGAGACCCCATGAACCAATTGCTCGCTCCTGGGACCGTGCTGGCCTCTTAGACTCCCTCTCAGTTTAGACATATTCTCTCCCAGAACTCCAGCCATGTGGGAACCCTGGGTTTACAGTTTACCTCTTCAGGTGCATGTGATAGTGAAGTGAACAGACACAGATAGACGTGGCAAAGGAGTCTAAAATACCATTGTTCTTTACTTTATAGCATGAGAAACACAGATCCATGTAAAATAATACACACCTCTAGGCATTTCCCTGTCTCAGGTTTTTCACAGCTCCGCCAGTGTTCTTTGGGCTTAGGAAGAGCCCTCTGGGGTGACCAGCAGGGGCGGCTCTAGGTATTTTGCCGCCCCAAGCACAACAGGCACACCGCCGAAGCCGAAGCTGCGGGACCGGCAGACCCTCCACGGGCATGCCGCCGAAGGCAACCTGCCTGCCGTCCTCGCGGCGACTGGCAGAGCGCCCCCCTGTGGCTTGCCGCCCCAGGCACGCGTTGGTATGCTGGTGCCTGGAGCCGCCCCTGGTGATCAGGATCCTTCCTCTCCAGCTTATGACTTCCCTTCAGAGACATGAAGCCTCCCTCGAGGTCAGCTTTCTCTGACTGTGAGCACTTGCAGTTAAACAGCACACCCTGCTATGAAAAGCTGCCCGTCTCTTTCCCCTCTCCTGCCCAAAGTTCCTGTTCCTGCCTCAGAGAGTCTCTCAAGTTGTGGCCCCCTACCAACACCTGGTTCCTTTGTTCTGCTGCTAGTGTTCATCTTCACTTCTTCAGCCCCCTGCAGACAAGCTGAAGGAAATAGCTTCTCCCTGCTCCAGCCAGTCTCCTTAGCATACCAGTGGTTCAGTCAGAGTACAGTTGTTAAGGTTAACAACTCTCCATTGTGCCTTGTTGGTACTCAGTCCTTGTCAGCAAGGGGTGGATTCCATGTTCACAGAGGCTTTCCCTGATACAGCAATTTTCTAATGACTTCATAGTAAAACCAGGATTCTTACATTATACAGATAAAGTTCCCACATTTTCACAAGATTCAAAGAACCAAGAAGGCACCTGCCCAATTTTATTTTCCACAAGTTATTTTTAAACGGGATTGTCAACATGAAAATTGCATTTATGTCTGAATTATACCTATTATGGTTAAGACTGCTATCTGAGAGATTTCTTTTTTCTAATATTTGAGTTTTGTTCATTTTACAGAGTATATTTCATTCTGTTCCCTGCAGTCTTACAAACACTTAGGACCTACGCATGTGCTTAACTTTACACCTTCATTGAATTCAATGGGACTGCTCCCTGCGCAAAGTTTAAAGTGTGTAATCATTTGCAGGATCAGGACTTCAGACTCTTTTCCTTTATGTATCAGAGGGGTAGCCGTGCTAGTCTGGATCTGGAAAAGCAGCAGAGAGTCCTGTGGCACCTTATAGACTAAAAGATGTTTTGGAGCATGAGCTTTCGTGGGTCAACACCCACTTCGTCGGATGCAACCGACAAAGTGGGTATTCACCCACGGAAGCTCATGCTCCAAACGTCTGTTAGTCTATAAGGTGCCACAGGACTCTTTGCTGCTTTTTCCTTTATGTGAGCCTGTAACTCAACAACAAAGGATAGGGCGGGGGGGAGAAGGGGGAGAGGATAATTAAGTATTTGCAGAAGTAGGGAATTGTGATTTTCAAATCATAACAATGGGGTGAGGTCCGTGGAGAACATTTGAAGCTATTCTAAAATTTTTATTTAAACTGACTACATTTTTAAGTTGACTGACCCTTGAAATAAATGTAATGGGAAAAAGCATTTTAAAATGGTATTTATCTGGATGTTGTTTGCACTAATAAACAAAATCAGTTGGATATTTTCTCCAAGTTCTGAAAAGACATATGAAAAATTTAAAAAGGAAAAAAAATGTTTGCTTTATCATTTGTACTTCATACTATTGGGCTTAGAAAAGGGGACTCTTTTTTCAGCAACCCATGACCAGTGGCTTCGTTGACTTTAGATCAGTATAATTTTGTTACTATAAGTTTTGTAAGACATGAAGTACCCGAAAAGTCTTGCACTAATTCCTTTTATTCTTACTTTTAAATAGTGCCCTATTCTAAACTAAAATTGCACATTCTTGAGAGTAAACTGATCATGTTCCCAATGGAAATTTCAGGAATACTTGTGGCTATTTTCAGTATGTGGAAATCTATTTATATTTTTTCCATTTGTTTTTTTCCCTAGGTTTTGGCACTGATTTCATTCATCTGCATAGAGACCATCATGGAATGCTCCCCTTGCGAAGGCCTTTATTTCTTTGAGTTTGTGAGCTGTAGTGCGTTTGTAGTTACTGGAGCTTTACTGCTTATGTTCAGTCTAAATCTTCACACAAGAATACCACAGATCAACTGGAATCTTACAGTAAGTTCTCATCCAAATCTTCATATTGTAAAAATAGCTGAATAAACATTTTAAGTTTGTTCTTTAAACTCTGCCTGTCTTTTACTGAAATTTAAGATCCTGAATAAATGCTATGTATACTGAGTAAAATATATATCTTACTTATGTCCAATTTGAACACCCACGGCGTAGTGAGTCTTTAGAAGTGTAATGAGATTATAGAATGTTAAATTAAATAAATCTGGAATTGTCTTCTAGCAATTTCTCCTCCTCTGAAAGAGAGCCTTTCTAGTAGTGCCAACATTTCTTATTTATGGCTGAGGTGGGCAAAAAATACCCTTATTCGTTGTTTAACTTTGAGAAATGCTGTCCAAAAAAAGAATTAGGAATTCATTTTATTAGATCTGTAAATCAATACAAAAAGTTGTTGAAATGTATGGCAAATATATTTGTAATAACCTGCTGCTGTTTTTTGTCACTCTGAGTGAGGATATATGCTAAATCTCTTGTAAACATGAACACAAGCATTGTATTATTTAGGGGGAAAATTGAACTGTCAGCAAGGAGAAGTCTGCTGCGTTGACTTGGTTACATACCTAGAGACTATAAGAAACATAGACTAGCAGGCCTCATGTTCACAAATACAAGAAATTTGGGTGTGGGCAAAGAATTGCCAGAAACTCTCATTCATATTGGATGTATCTTCATTTTCTTGCTTGCTGTGAGCCTAACTTTCAGACTTGGTGACCTGAAATGAGCATGTATGTCAACATGTAGATCCACTGAGCACCTACGTTTGTATTAACTTTGGACATATCTGTATGCAGTTCACCTGAGGAAATGAGTCTAGTATAAATTGCTGTTGTACATGTAAGTGTGCCGTCCCAATCTATCAGCCATCCCTAATCTTAGCAAAGCTGCCAGATTTTTGCTGCTCCATGTGTGGCATTTTGTGCAGATTACTTAACAGACATATTTGCAAACAACTTTCATATCTCTATAACCGTCAACACACCCAGTCCTGAACCATGCTGGTGGTAGGAACTGGAGATGCACAAAAACTGGCAATTGGGGATGCATACATGCATGGGGGAAAGTGGGTGGGGATACTAGGGGGCTGGATTTGGTATCTGAAGGGAAAACTAGGGGCTTCTGAGGAAGTGACTGGTGGCTGGGTCAGAAGGTAGATTAGAGTGAATAGTGTCTGGGGAGGAACCTGAATGAGATGTTCGGGGGGGGGTGGGGGAAGGGAAGGGAAGTTGAAGAAACATGGGGCTTGTGTCAGGTCCTCTCATCTTCTGTCTCCATTCTGTTCTGTCTGCTCCTCCTGGCTGCTCCTACCCTATTTGGATTCAGCAAGGAGAGGGGAGATGTCTGGTTGCTTGTACCACAGTGGCCACTGACAGTCAACAGTAACAGTGGCAGGCCATTCTTGTAGCCCAAGTGGATGCATGATGTCTCCACTGTGAGGTGGGAATGTCGGGCACCGCTGCCAAGTGCACAAGAAAGTCAAGTGTGATAAATAAGACTGGGCAGCGCTGCCAAGTGCACAAGAAAGTCATGTGTGATAAATAAGACTGGGCAGCGCTGCCAAGTGCACAAGAAAGTCATGTGTGATAAATAAGACTTGGCAGCTCTGCTTTCGATGACTTCATTATTGCCTGGGATGTAGGGTAAATACTAGATTTCATGCATATTACAGTGAAGCAAGCCTGACAGTGACTGCTAGGTAGTACAGATAGTATTCATGACTCAGCTGAAGACTGCTTCTTGAAGAAGCCCAAACATCTATTTTTTTTATTATTATTTTTTTAATTTTCTGATAGAAATAAATTGGCATGTGTGGATCAGATCTTCCCTCGTGTACAGCCATGTAACTCCATTGACGTCAGTGATTTTGTGTAGATAAGCGTAAATAATGGTGGGGTTTGGCCCTGCATGTTGTTTGGTGCTTTTACTGCTTGCAAGAGGATTTTAACTGTATCATGAATGCATGTGGGTAGAGAAGGTCGATTGAGGCTTCCTTTTCTCTCCCTCCTTCCCCCCCCAAATAATGTACTAAATTTGACCTGTTTAACTACAAGGTCCTTTCAACCACTCCTGATACTTATTGGTTTGAATAGCCCTGTTCAAGTGATGACAAATACTGTTGTACTTAGAATGAGAAATCCATCTGTAGCATAAGACTCTGACAGAGATCTTTGAAAAGAAGGGATTTAAAATCTATTAACTAAAAATAAAGCATTTTGTTTGGGTTTTCAGTTGATCTGGAAATGTAACTTGGACTCATCATTTATTTATTTATTTATTTTGAAGTTTGTTTTATTGCTGTTCTAATAGTGAACTGAAGGTTTATTTTAAGGTTTTATTCCCTCTCCCAAATTTAAAGGTATAATTTCAATTATATTGTAATGATATGTAGTACTGGATTTAGTAAGAATCCTTACTGAAGATATCCCCCCCAGATTTTGATACATACACAGTAATGTTTGACATGGGAGAGCTTGTAGCAATACCTGACTGTGTAGCATGGATCTACCTTGTGGATTGCAGCTGCCCTTGCTTCACTACATAGGTGTGGTCAACAGAGACGCATAGTAATACTTCAGTAGCATTTCTACAGCACTTTCTGTTCATGTATTTCAGTGTGTTTTATAAACACCAAGTAAACTTTGCACTACTACTCTTGTGAGATAAGTACTTTTTATTACCCACGTTATGTAAATGAGGAAACTGAGACTGTGGCTTGGTCTGCACTACCAACTTATGTCAGGATAACTACATCACTCTTGGAGAGATGGAATACCTATGTAGATGGGTGAAGCTCGCCCATTGGCGTAGGTAGCGTATTCACTAAGCGCTACAGCACAGTGCTGCTAGTGTAGACAAGTTCTCAGAAGGGTTAAATGACTTTTCCAAGGCTATACAGGAAATCTTGTGGCAGAGCTGCAGATAGACCTGGAAATTGATGACTCCCAGTAACCCAAGACCATCTTTGTTTCCCAGCTCTCCATGTTGAGGTAAGTGCCTGCAGGATAGTTTGTTGGGACCTGTGGTCTGGAGAATTCTATGCTGCAATCTTAAGAATTAGGATAGCTCAAGACTGCTCTGGTATGTATGCACATTGAGGCCTTCAAGCTCCTGGCAAGCTTGGACAAAGTTAGGATGCCCCTGTAGTACAAGAAGAATTTTATCTATGCTTTCTGGCTACACTGATTTTTTTTGTCTTATGCAATTCAGCGATGCAATATGTTTGGTGTTTCCAGTACAGGCTGCACCCACACATTAACCTTATTTTGTTCATGTGGCAGATTGTGTGCTTCTCGCTTTTTCTCAGAGAAAATTTTGTGGTGCTTTTTGTATAGTCTGACAGTTATTTTAGGAATTATGCAGCCTTTCATGTTTGACACAATCTATTAAAAGCATTTTCAATAATGACAACCATCATAATTTCTCATCAGTGTTCAAGAGACATGCATGTTCCTATCTATTTGCAGTTTCATTAGTTTCAGTACCTGTTCAGTTAATCATCAGTTTCAGGGTGGTATTTCCTTATCCAAAGACTCACTGCAAGTTTTTGAAGTTTAATGTAACATAATTACAGAGGCTGCTGTAGCAGTACAGAGGTTAAAACATGCCACATTATTTTTAGTCTTTTGAATAGTTTGTAGTGTTATGACTCTTTCCTAACCTTATCTGAGATGCACCCATCTGTATAACAAACTTCCTGTGTAAACAGTTTATCTTCAATAAGCCTAGAAATTAAAGAGGAAAATAATTAGGTCATCTAGTCCACTCCCATGGGCCCTCTGTAGTATATTGTAAAAATTAGTATTTCGTTATAGATCAGTTGATCAATGCCCCAGCATTTTACCATGGGTCATAGATGGTAGCAAACTGGGCATCTGTGCCAGCAAAGATGCTTCAGCTGCTGCTGGTTGTCTATAGCAAACTGAGATTATGCAGATTTTCAGTAAATAACCTTTTTTCGTTTAATATCAGGAAACATTGAGGCTATGTCTGTTTTAACCCCCATTCTTCTGTTCATTTAAATAGTACTTGAAACCCATAGCCTACAGCATAAGAGCACAGCATACAAATATTGTGTGTTCTTTGGGGAGCAAATTTGCTTCTGTACCCTTACATCAGTCTTATCCCTAACTAGGCCACCCTGTTAGTGACAGTAATCCTTACTAGCAACACCAATGTTTGCCACAATAAGAAAAAATGCTCCTTGGGTTCTGCGTGACTCCTCTATCTATGGTAAAAGTTCATCAATCTGCCAACATCTAGCACAGATATGCAAATATTACAAAATCCATCGTTTTGTGGCTCTTACATTTTCAGCCATTTCAGCAACAGTGTTTTGTTTTCATCCTAATTAGAAATGCAACTGCCACCTGAATATTATTGAGATACAGTATATGAAAGAAACGTGGGATCTCTGAAGCTATGAAAGAAACTTCTCTGGAAAGAGAGCTAAAAATTGTATATCTGTGACAGTGAGATAAAAGAATGGATCAGTCATTCCTCTGTGCTGCCTAGGATTATCAACATTACCATGAGATGTGAGGACTTGGGGGAAATGACAGTGGAAATTTCCATTTCCCTCTCTGATACACGGCTGAGATGTGCATGCTATTTTTCAAGGATACTTGAATGTAGCAGAAAGGAATGTGATGTACACTTCTACACATGTTCCAGATGATCCATAGACATTGTAACTGCATAGAAACGTTTCAAACAAATTACTCATAATAAAGTAGTTAGTATAACTACATTTGGCAAAATGTGTTCATTATCTGTTTATTATTTGAAGCATAAGCTGGTTGGTCAGGATGAAATACATAAGTGAGGTACAAGTGGAATTTGTTGTGGGTTTGCATACAAAGGGTCATGGTTTGACAGAACTATGTTGAAACACACAGTGGCATGGAACATAAACAAGGATTGTATGACTAGTTAAGAGCAAGAGTGGAAATGTAACGAAAGAACATAAAAATCTAGACGTTTTGAAAGCCCTGCACCTGGGTTACCAGGTATATAGTCTCAGTATTAGAATATTGTCCTATGTTGCTATAGAGGATGATTGTTACTGCAGAGATCTGCAGTAGTTTTACAATAACCTCCCAAAGCCACAATGTGTCTGTGTCAGAACTAAGAGAATCAAAATCTCCCCAGTAAAGATGGGGGTGGTGAACTTACAGATCATCATTAATTACTATGGCAGGCAGTCCAGCATGCTGAAGTTCAACAATCTCTCAGATGAGGGAGTATGAGCAGAGTTGTTGCAGATACAGATCTTTAGTTATTCCATCAGTAAAATGAACTTTTTTGTGACTTAGTATTCACATTTAATTTCTACTCACTTAACCAGTTGCTTCAACTGGAATGTTTGTTATACTGTCTCTTAATGATCTGACTTTGGTTATATCTATTCATGTTAGTCAGTGATTTGTTTATATCTAAAACAAACACAAGGCCAGCAGTTACCAAGAATGTTAGAAGATCAGCATGTATTAGGTTTTTAAAATCAAATCTGGCTGGACTGCAGTGTTGGCTCATGTCTCCCTCAGTTCTGTGTCAGATACCAGTTAACAAACACAGGTTCATTGAACATGAAGATTGAGCACTGGATATTCATGTTGCTTGAAAACATGCTTTAGAGTTTTTTAGAAAAGCTGCAGAGGGAAACAGTGGGTACAGATGTCCAAGTAGGTGACAGCAAAATAATGGATGTTGCTCTGGAGAAACTGTTTTATTGTATCAGTCTTGGCTTTAAATATCTCCATTTCAAAGTTATAGGTTAAAGAGCATCACAGAGGAGACTGTTAAAGAACACCAGACTTTTTCTGCCTGTAGATATTACATGGGAACCGGAAAAAGTTGTCTTTTTTTTATTTTTTACTTCTCCCAAGAAAGAGGTTCTCGCAGTTCAGGGCAACTATACCTGTATTCTGCCTCCGTGGTCCAGCAGAGGCACCTGTTCTTAGGTATGAATGGAGAACCATTGGGCAGAGACATGGGTCTCTCTCCTTTCTGAGTGGGGTATTTCCAGACTGCACAGTTCGCTGCCTACATTGGGAATTCCCCAGAAGGTCAGAGTGCTTCAGCAGGCCTGCTTTGCTTTCTCTTCAAAGGCTATAAACTGCATAATTGCCCATAGGTATAAGATACCACAAAGCAAGCTCACTTATTCTTAAGGTGAAAGCATTACGGAGAAAACATATTAAAAACAATAAAAGAACATACAGACATGCTAGTAAGCTTACCAGAGATCACCCCAGCTCCAAAAATTGTTCTCCCAGGTGATAATTTTTCAAACCCACCAAGGTTTTTTCTGCAGTTACAGGTTCATAACCACCTGGGCTCAGAACAAGCATACCCATCAATAGATCAAGTTCTTCCAACCCTTTCCAAGGCGGATTGATACCTGCTTTGGATAGAAGGTCCCATCCATTTGTTCAGTCAGGCCCTGAGTTAGTTTAAACTCAGGCTGTTTATCCAAAAGTCCTTTCTTTGGGCTTGGCTACACTCAAAACTCCAAAGCGCTACTACGGGAGCACTCCCGTGGCAGCGCTTTGAAGCGCAAGTGTGGTTGCGGCAGCAGCGCTTGGAGAGAGCTCTGCTAGTGCTGCAGGTACTCTACCTCCCCGTGGGGATTAGCTTACAGCGCTGGGAGCACGGCTCCCACCGCTGGGGCACTGTTTACACTGGCGCTTTACAGCGCTGTAATTTGCTGCTTTCAGGGGGGTTTTTTTCACACCCCTGAGCAAGAAAGTTGTCACACTGTAAAGCACCAGTGTAGCCAAGGCCTTTTTTGGTTTGCTGGAGAATACAGTTTGAATCAGGATATACAAGTCTTGCTAAGAGGTGGTACCTCTTGTGAGGTGTTACAATCTAAGGCCAGGTCTACACTGCGACTTTAAATCGGTTTAATGG
>NC_133787.1:25695149-25701872 GCF_003597395.2 Chelonoidis abingdonii
GGTGGGTAGAAGGAATGGGTGCCATGCGAGTCAATCTCCAAATGTATTGCAAAAATTGAGCCCAAGTTTCAATGATTTAAGCTTGTTATTAGCCGTTCTGGGTCCTATCTACTGCATAGCGGTAGCCAATGTTGCCCTTCGGATGTTAATGGCGAGTTAGGCGGTTCTCCTGGATGGTGGACAGGTCTGCAAGGACTGTCTACCACCGAGATGGAGAGACAGATACTGTTCTTTCATGCTGTTTAGCGCCCCGTTACCGAGCAGCATTCAGTACACATATGAGGAGTGACATACGGAAAGTAGTCAAGAGCATGATATGTCTTACCCTTTTTTTCACGTTTTCTTTTTTTGTGGAGGGGGGAAATAAACTGAGGTAGCTGTCCTAACCACGCTCAGAGCACTGTGTTTGCCTACAGAGCATAGTGTGGAGCTCTTGCCAATAATGCAAATGAGATTTTCTATAGTACTGCTGTGACTGCTTGGATTAAGTTGGAGTGCCGTCAGTACCCTCCTCTTCCGCTTCATGCTGTAGTCCCATTGAAGTCTTCTGGCTTCCTACTACGCTTGTCACGCAGCGCTGTGTATCCTGGCAGTGGTTTCTTCATTACACGCTTTGGCGTTTCGTGTTCTTGTAAGGAGCTGGAACAACAGATTTGTCTTCCCCATACAGCGGATCAGACCTAAGTCTTCCCGTATGCCGGTCCATGCTGAGCTCTTTTGGATTGAGACTGCATCGCCAGAGCCGTGCTCGATCAGAGCTCCACGCTGGGCAAGCAGGAAATTGCATTCTAAAAGTTGGGGGCTTTTCCTGTTTACTTGCTGCACCGTCTGCATTCCGAGTTCAGACTGACTGTTCCAAGGAAGCCTGTGCACTGCAGCACTCTGGATGCCGCCGCGGAGGGCCAATAACGTCGATTTCGCGTCCACAGCTGTTAATGTTTACCCTAATCCAAGTTTATCACTATCTGATTTAGCGTGCTACTGCGCTTGCCTCTCGTGGGAGGAAGTTCCTGGAAATCGACTGTGTAGGAGGGGGCGTAATAATCGATATTGGCACCGCCATGTGGAGAGCGGATACAGTGGGAGGCGATTAAATCGTATATGTGGTCGAGAACCAGTATCAATTGTACCCAGCACCACCCGGGTCCAATGTTTTGGCCCATTCAGGCCCTGTTTGCTCTCAACACGGACGTGTGGAACTATGGGACTAGCTGGAGGAACGCTACCCACGAGTTGCACCCGCTCCTTGAAATCGATGGTAGCTTGGACCATGGAAAAGCAATCGTATTTTGTGATCGCATTGTGGAACGCGCAAAACGATTTTTAAATCGGTTTTCGTACTTACTCGGTTTAAACTACTTCGAAATAATCGTGCAGTGTAGACGTAGCCTAACTTGAATTTGACTAATTCTCCGCTCACTGTTTTTAGTTTCTTGGAGAGCTCTGGTCCTCCTCCCTATGGATTACTACAATCCCTGAAGCTCCAAATGATATATAAACCTTACTTGAAGCAATTAAATTTCCGGATTAAACAAAGACTGTGAATGGCTGCCAACTGATTAAAAACAGTTTCATCCTCCTTTTGGTTTTCACTCCCTCCACTTTGCTAGAAGAGGGCCTCTTCTCCCTGATTGAACGTAACCTCTGTATCTCCAGCCTGCTTCTGTTTTCCTTATTATCACCACCTCCCCTGCGTACATTTCCCACTACAGCATTCAACCAGTGGGTATTTTCCCCAGAAAGCTTCATGCTTCCAAAACCGTCTGTTAGTCTATTAAGGTGCCAAGCGATTCTTTGCTGCTTTTACAAATCCAAACTAACACGGCTACCCCTCTGATACTAAACTTAATTGAATAAGGTTTAACTTAATTCAATAAAGTTTATCCAGGATACTGCAGGATATTGCCACATCTGTCATAGAGATGTCCTTTAAAAAAGGCATCATTTTCATGCTCTTAATTTATGAACCATTGTCAAGGTTTATTATATGCGGCAGGCTTGTGTTCTAGATGCACCATCCCTATTGGATGTTTCACAATTTTCTAATGATCATGGGTGGTGCATTCTTCTGCTAAAGATGCCCTAGTAAAACTTTAGCTTAAATGCAAGGAGTACTACTAGCACTTGGCTTCTGTTGCTAGTGATGTGTATAACAGTAACGTCTGTTAATGTCTAGGACTGGAAACACTTGGCAGAATAATTGGTAAGTAGTAAGGTGCAATGAGTTGAGAGAACAGGAGACTGAACACAATGGCATTTAAAAAACACACGTAACCAAGAGAAGTTAGAAAATAAAAAGGGGGAAACGTGAAAACAGTGAATAGAAACGACACATTTGTCACTCTTGTAGAAGAAACACTGCTTCCAGCAAAGCCTATGGAAACACCCAGAAATGGCGAGAGCCATATAAAAACGAAATCATCTGACCCTGACCACCTCTTCCAATGCCACAAAATCGTGTCTTGTCCCTTAAAATATTAGCCAAGATTTTCAGGTGCAACTAGTGATTTTTGGATACCTAATTTTTCTATGTGCCCAATTTGAGTTGTCTTAAAGTGGCTTGATTTTCAGAAAGTGTTGAACTCCCAAAATCATTAGTCATTTCTTAAAATTTTGGCTGTTGACTGTCTTGCCATGGGTGGGACCCTGTCCCCTTTGGACAAATTTCTAACATGAATCCTGAATTCTATTAGTTGCAGTATCCAGTATTTGAATATATGCTTTGTTGCATGGGTAAAAATAAATTAATATGGAGATGAGAGGGGTGAGAATTGGATTCTAACACATTTAATTTGGTTATTTCTTTGACTTATTTTTACTTTGCAAACCATGTTTCCATTAGTAACTGCACAGCAAGTGATCATATGATGTTTAATAACATGACTACACAGTAAAATTATGGGGTGACTAGGGAGATAGGGTTCAGCAGACTGACTGGTATGTGTATGAACTTCAAATTGATAGCTGCACACAGGAACAAGGAGAAAACAGCCCAAACCTTGTAAAGTAAAGTGATAGTTTGGGGAAAGAATTAGAGACGTTGGACAACGAAAATGAAGCTAAAAGAAAATGTTAGTTTCAGCTCTCTATTTTGCAGAAACTAACTTGGAGAGTGGTAGACCTCAAACTTCTATAACAGGTTTTTGACAAACTCATCCCACTGAAATGCAGGTTTCTTTTCCAGATTTTATACATTTAGATGGAAGTTATAATGTAAGCTTTTTGGATTTCAAGAACTGAATGGGAAAGAGAAGGATTTTTTAAAAATGCCCTGATAAAATAAGTATCCTTGTAATTGAATTTAAAAAATACATGTTTTGCCTTTACATAACTTCTGATGGATTGTGCGTCAGTTTTCATCCAGAATTTCTCCTGGAAAATTACACATGTTCAGGTTTGGAGATGAGTGGGTGAGGGCACGCCGCTGCCACTGCCACCACTGGGCAAGAGAGCCAGCTCCTGGCAATGGACCCTATCTGGAATGCTTAACGGAAAGGTTCTTTCCCTGTCTGTTCCTTTACAGCTCTGCAGAAGTTACTTCCTGCCTATAAGCAGCAACAGCCTTCTTCAAATTCACAGCCTCTATTCAGTCTCTCCACTACAGTTAGGCCTGTGGTTCCCTCTGCCTGTCCATGCTTGACTCTTGAAGGTGAAAGACTATGGGATGATTAAGTTGCTCATTAGAACATTCTTGGATTGCCTCTTCTGTCAGCTGTCTGGATACTGCTTTGCTGTGCCCTGCTCTGCTGTTTGTCATTCAGACTTCTTGTCCACTTCCTGAGGCAGGACTGGAGACACAGAAATACAATTAAAGTAAAACTTAGTCTTAATTTTACAGTTGAAAAATTGGGTGGTAATGTAGGTCACACACAGTTACATTCAGTGTGGCTGAAGATTGGATCACAACATCTTTTAATGAGACCTCTATCTGTGCAGCCACTATTATAATCTGCTGGTACAATTGCCTGGAAGAGTATAATTTGTTCTAAGGCAATACCTCCATAAACATCTGCAAAACTAACTCGTTACCGTCTTTCGCAATCCTCCCAAAACTCTCCTTTTCCACGATGCCTACAAAACAAAACAAAAAATGACATCAGGCTGCTGGTGTTCTGAGCATCATGCTGACAAATACTGTTTTGTTTCTTTGTACTCCCCCTTTGGTCCGTATCCATCTGTTGTCCTTGTCTTGTATTGTGAGACTCTTTTTGTTCTGTTTGTACAGCACCTAGGGTCATGATCTGTGACTTGGGCTCCTAGGTACTACAAGTAATAACTCCAGATCACTCTCCCCCCGCCTTGTCCCCTGCTCTGCCATCCAGCATTGCTGAGATTTTTGAGCCAGAGCAATGCCCATCCTTATCAGGTAGTTTGCCACCTAGTTACTAACATGTGCACCTTCCGTCAGTTGTGGGCACAAAAAGTGTGACACGGTGCTAAATGTGTTGCATAAAATGGGAATCAGGATTTGAAAATATAGCCCTGTGGACCTACTGTTGTCAGTCATATATCTGCCCCATGGGTCCGACATTGAAAGTGTCACTATCTGACAAATTTTAGATACTACTTTCATTTTGATTAGAACAGTTAATATGACCATTGGATAACAAATCACTGGCAAGCAACAATAAATCAATCTGACATTAAATTATTCCAGAGAGAGTAAAGGATCAGTAGCAGTCTAGAGTGGATTTGACTCAGATCCTAGATTTGATTGTGTTATGGACAGCAGCTTTGAACGCTGTTTTATGGCGCAACATGCTGTCTCATGAGGTTGCTGTAATTTCAGCTGAAATTCTTCTATCTGTGTGATGTGGTTTTACTTTGTCTATAAATACAATAGTAAAAACTTCAGCTACATTATGGCCAGATTTGAAACTACATCTTTTTTCAATTAGTTTATTCTTTTTTATTATTATAGTTACTCATTTTGTCATCTTAATGTGTGTGTGTATATATATATATTTTTTTACAAAACATCTTTTGCTTCTAGAATCCTCACCATAGCTTTTTCTCTTCTTTGGGTTTTAGCTTCTTCAAACCAGATTTTAGCATTTAAAGTTTGAAGCTGTCACGTTTTTTCATTTGAAATGAGAAGCACTGCTTTTTCAGATGGAGAACTTGACAACTTTCTTGAAAAAAATTCAATAGAACATGATAACAAATACTTGCCTTAGTTTAGACAGTCTCTCTAACTACCACCCTGCCTCCGAGCTCTCCTTCCTAAGAAAAATCATGGAGAAATGTCGGGACAGTCTAACTTCAGCAGTATTTCACATTCTGTCTTAGACCTCTCACAGTCAGACATGGCAATTGGTCTTGAGGCATTGATTGGTCTTTTTGTTTATGGACAGGGCAGAACTCCTTGCCTGTACTACTCGGTATCCTTTTACTTGGATGTTCAGGTACAGAGTTGAAGGTCACGAGATCATTAGATCATTTAGTCTCATCTCCTGTATACCACAGGCCATTAAATTTCACCCTGTGTTGAGCCTAATAACTTGTTTGGCTAAAGCATACCTTCCAGAAAGACATCCAGTTTTGATTTAAAGACAAAAGACATCAAGAGATGGAGATTCCACCATTTCCCTTGGCAGAGTGATCCAGTGATTAATCACCCTCACTGTTTAAAAATGTGTGCCTTAATTCTGCTTTGAATTTGTCTGGCCTCAGCTTTCAGTCCTTGGTTCTGGTTATGCCTTTGTACACTAATCAGTGATTCCCAAACTCTTTACAAGGCGACCCACCAAATGCATTTTGTCTTTTTTTGTGATCCACTGAGATCCAACTTCATGGGGAATTGGAGGGGGGAGGGGCACAAAATCATAAACCAGTGTCGTCATCCTTCTGTGATGACCAATCACTATGCCCATACTGACACCAGCCACCTGCAGCAGCACCTCTGCCCCGGTGCTACAATCTTAGTGGCCCAGAGTGGAGGAGAGCCTGGGAAAGAGCAAGCTCATCCTGCAGGGCTGGGCCCAGTTCTGTGCTCTGGGTATTTTGGCCTATCCCCGCTCTATCCATCATGATGGAAGGGTGGCTGCAGCAAATTTTAGTTAGCGGTGTGAGGCCTCATATGCTAGGTCTCAGCACCTGGAGCAGAGAGCCAGACTCTTCACTCCAGCAGAGAAAGAAAGGTCTGATGGGTTCTTCAGTCTAGCAGAGAAAGGTATAACAATGATCCAATGGCTGGAAGTTGAAGCTAGACAAATTCAGACTGGAAATAAGGTGTAAATTTTGAATGCTGAGAATACTTATCATTGGGACAATTAACAAAGGATCGTGGTGGATACTCTGTCACCGGCAATTTTCACATCAAGACTGGATGTTTTTCTAACAAATACGATCTAGGACAGGAGTCGGCAACCTTTCAGAAGTGGTGTGCTGAGTCTTCATTTATTCACTCTAATTTAAGATTTCACGTGCCAGTAATATTTTTAATGTTTTTTAGAAGGTCTCTTTCTATAAGTCTATAATATGTGACAAAGTTCCTCCTCTACCTTGGTGGGTCCTGCGCTTATTGGCAGATTTGCTCACCTCAGTGGTCTTTCCCACAGTCTGGGTCAACTCCTCCTGTGTCTGATCAGGAGTTGGAAGGTTTGGGGGGAAACCGGGCCCGCCCTTTACTCTGGGTTCCAGCCCAGGGCCCTGTGGATTGCAGCTGTCTATAGTACCTCCTGTAACAGCTGCATGACAGCTACACCTCCCTGGGCTACTTCC
>NC_133787.1:25702321-25803708 GCF_003597395.2 Chelonoidis abingdonii
GGCCAGGACCTGGTCAGTGTGAGTGCCACTGAAAATCCGCTTGCGTGCCGCCTTTGACATGCGTTCCATAGGTTGCCTACCTCGATCTAGGGATTATTTTGAGGTAGTTTTTTATGGCCCGTGTTTTGCAGGTGGTCAGACTTAGATGATCACAATGGTCCCTTCTGGCCTTAGAATCTCTGAATCAAGTCACAACACCTGGAAAGGACAAGTAACACCATTACAGCTGGGCCTCTGCACTGGCCCCACGACTTTTCAACAGCCGTCCCAATCACAGCCCACTGTTTGGGAAATACTGCACTAAATTAAAAAGACTTTTAGTACCTTCTCTCTGTGAAGTTACTTATCTGCTGTAATCAAGTCACCTCTCAGCTGTTTTTCTTTTCTTTTTTTTCTTTAAAGCTAAACTCTGCATTTGGTAATATTAAAATGAATTTTGTTTGACTGGGCCCAGCTCACCGAGCTATCCAGATTGTTCTGAACAATTGCCCTACCCATATCCTTATTTACCACTCCATTGATCTTTGTGTCATCTGCAAACTTTATGAGCAGTGATTTTATATTTACCTCCAAATCACTGATGAGAATGTTGACTAGCATCAAGCCTAGGCGTTACTGACTTCTTTACAAGACTTAGCTGAAGTGGACAGTGCAACACTATGATGACTTGAGTCATTCCCCTCAAACAGGACCTAAAGACTAGTACTGAGCATCTCTCATACAGTCACAGGGATCAGTACTGTATATTTCTCCTCCACTTGGAGAGGTTGTGAAATGCTGCTTGCTCCCTGAAAGCAGTAAGTGGACATCTTTGTTTTTTGGATGCTCAGGCCTTCAAGATAGGACCTGTGCCTTCATATATACTTGTTCAGCATCTACGCCTAGGCTCCTGATCTTGGTTGTAATACTCCTTGGCAAATATAACCACCATCACTTCAGACTTGCCTAGGTATAATTTGAGGTAGCTGCTCTTTAGACAGGTGTTGATCATGTGCAAACATTTTGCTATCTTTGGTCACTGACCTCTCCCTCCATTTTTCAAGGTAGTCTGGCAGTCTTACTGCATTCAGCACTGATTCTGGATACAGGTTGCAACAGTAGTGAATAATGGATTTTTCTCCAACGTGTCAGGAAACTGTCTCTTCCTTTTAGATGAGGATCTGGCCATAGTGATCCTTGTATTCATCTTATTGTAATTTACTGTACCTGGGCTGAAAGCAAAGACAACACAAACCCCAATTTGTACAGACTGTAGTAGCCCATCTTCTCAGAAGTTTTTCCAGATGAGCACATATATCATGACAGTGATTTGCACCCTCTATAATCTGTCCTTCTAGTGCTTTTTTCAAATCCTTGGCCTTTAAGGCAGAAAATGGTTTGGGACCTTACCATATCTTTTCACAATCCACAGTGACAGCTGCTTTCATATTGCAGCTAGCTGTGGCCAGGTCAAAGTTTGAGATTCTTGGAGCTTAGTCAAGGGCCCTTGTCCATGGAATGCCCCACTTGAAGAAATACATCAGAGTCCAAGCATAACCATATTTACAGTACTTAACAAGATTTCCTTTTTGCAAAAATGTTACTGCAATAAATGATGGAGAGTGGGAATTGGCAGTAAGCAAAGTGGCTGAATGTAGGAAAGACTTAACAGCAGAGGCCACCATGGACAACCGTGCATTTTAATTACAGATAATACAGTGATGGGCATGTTTGAAATACCTCCAGAACATTTTATATTGTAGTTATCAGTTGCCACATTTGAATTTGAAACTATGGTTTGCACTGTAGCCTTGGTTTTACAAAGCTGATCCTTCTGTCCCTTCAGTTAGTGTTGTTACTTTCCCCCAGTTACTGCATGTTCCTTAAGGTTACCTACCCTGCCCTGTCCTCAGCTGCTGCATTCCATGCTCTTCCTTGCCCCTGTCTCCCTCACCTTCATAATTGCACTCTGCTTGTCTCGAAGAACTGGTGGTAACCTATCTGTCTGAGCAGCTAGATTCCAAGGCAACACTAATGGCTTCTTTCCCTTAAAATGATGCAGGAGAGTGCCCTAAATAACACACTAGGGATTCTTTATAAACTAAATGATTCTACCACTCTGTTCTTTTGGTACTTTATCTCTTGCTTTCATGATTTTTAACTGTTGGCAGTTGAATGGAGTATTGAAGAAAAGAGCCCTCTTGTCAATAGCTGCTAGTTTAGAATTTGTAGTTGTGTCCACAGCAGTATGTTAGTGACCTGATTTGGAATGCTGGAAGCTTAGCGGCATGATTACTTCATTGCTAAGCAACGCAGAATCTAGTTAGTTGAATTGCATATGTTGCTGCTGCAAGTGTTCCTACATTTAAAAAAAAAATCAAATTTCTTTCTGATCCTGGTAACTTCTTGGAGAGAGTGTGTGGTTTTTTTATGGACATATATAAATAGTGTGTGAATATTACATACTTGCTTATCCAATACATATATTAATAAAAGTGTGTGTGTGAGAGAGAGAATAGACATTCTGTATTATTCATATAGTGCCATAAAGTGTGGAGTACTTTTACAAATAAGACACTGTCTGGCTCCAGTGGCTTGAAAGAGCAATAGTTTGAGTCACACATGAGAGCTGCATTAAGGTTAACCAGTTGAAATGCTGCAGATTCCTTTAATGTCAGCTGTACTAAAATAGTTGTATTTACAGTTTGTACTAGCAGTGCTTTTTTGCTTCTAAATACTAACTCTGAATAGAAACTGATGTAACATATTCTGAATCTGCAGTGATTTGCAAATGTTACTCACACAGCATGTATATATATTTGTGTACGTGTATGTTTTGAGTGTAATGTACTTCCTGGATAAGTATCAGTGCCTTTTTTGCAAAAGGATAAACTACATTAAAGTTGGGGGAATGTTAATGCAGATTCTGCTCTGATCTTCCTCTGTGTTTAATCCATTCAGTATAAAACAAAAAAGGATGATTGTGTGTAATTCTAATAACTTTATTTTTATAGGATCTTGTCAACACTGGACTCAGCACTTTCTTCTTTTTCATTGCATCTGTAGTACTTGCTGCTTTGAACCATAAAACTGGAGCAGAAATTGCTGCTGTGGTAAGAAAACTATTCAAATTTCTTTACTCTTGACAATTATTTTTCATCAGAAGTAAAGGGTGACTTTTTCCTGCACCCCACTGGATATTTCCCTCACCCTTGTTCACACATCTCTATATACTTTAATGGTTATCATCTACACATTTTTGGCTAGTAGCGATGTTTTGATCTCCAGGAAATCAGCTCTCCCTTTATGACATGAGGTGCTATTGGATAAGCCTTCTCCCCAAAAGTTTTAATGATGAGAGCCAAAGAAACTAAGTTTTAGGCTTAGTTGATCAGATATTCTATAACTTTGAATGGTCATTGGCAAATACTTTTATTTACTACTTTTAATAAAAGGTTACAGCTAAGCATGAAATCAGATTCATTTTAAAGTCTTGCAAAATTCTACTTACATTCTCTTTAGCAAGTTTTTCTTTTATTGGTGAGTAAAAGAGTATTCATTTTTTATTACCACAACCATCATAAGGGCAAGTGGATCGATTTTGTTCCTGAACTGGCAAATTTTAATGAGTTTTACAAGGCTGAGTATAATAATAGTTAAAGTCATATAACTGCTCCACAGAATTTTGCAGGGATGAAATTGAGGAGAAGTAAAAATTAACTCCTTATTTCCTGTGCTTTGAGGGGCCTGATCTTGGGACAATGATCTCTTCCATCCTTGTCATTCAGTGCCATATGGTACAGTAGCAGTATTTAACTTGCATTGCTTCACAGCATGATAGATAAGTGAAGGTGGAATTCTCATTGTGGCTCTAGGTCATTTCTGTTTGCATCACTGGCTTGAGGCCAGATTAGCTCCAGAGCGATCAAAATCACTATCATTTGCTGAGTGTTTGGATAAGCAATAAGCTGGTAGCTTCTCTCTCACTCAGTTTCACAAAACCCACAATCTGTGTTTGGCATCCTTGTTAAATCCAGCAGAAAAGGCGAGGATTTAATGGGGAAAGAACTATCTTGTCTCTCGTTAGAGGTCCCTTTGACATGAACATTATCTTGTATTGCCAGTGTCAAGGGTGTTCTGTGTCTAGAGACCTTCAGTCTTTAAGATCATTAATCTAGTACCTTTCACAAATGCAAAAATTCATTTAAAATAAAAGGTATTGGAGCTGATTTTTATAGGCCACACCAATGTGTCGATGCTAAGTACATCATCAAGCTCTAATGATTTTGTTGTGAATCTGTTACCATTTTTGATTTGGAAGATTGCCTTTGACAAAGTTTTGCTGCTGTTTCTTCTAGATATTTGGTTTCTTGGCGATGATAGTGTATGCTGTGAATATGTATTTAGCTGTTAAAGAATGGCGAATGAACAGCAGACAGCAGAACAGCCGGCAGACAAGTGATTACATTCGTGCTCGGACAGAATCAAGAGAAGTAGATCACCGCCCTGAGATTCAGCGTCTGGATGCGTGAAAACTACAGCGGAGTGGGACTGCAAAGAGGGGATAGAAAACAGCAACTTTTTATTTCGCTTCATCAAGTGAAGTTTTATATAGTTTGAAGTTTTCATTTTTTAGGAAGAGTCTTGGCAGAGATAAGCTGACCATTTATATGTACAGAGAGAGAAATTGATCTACATTTATTCAGAAGCTATTGGCTTGGAGGCTATAATTATTGGCCATTCAAAAGCACGATCTATATACAATGATTACATATATATCTGATGTATGTTAATATTTTAGATTAAACACCTGCATAGTACTTCTTTCCAGGTACCAGCTCTAGAGAGACTTGCGCACTCTGCCACTATTTCATCACCCAGTAGGAATGTTATGATCAACGTTGTGTTGTTCTGTTAAAAGAAAGAAATATTCCAAAACTTAAGTACATTTTATTGCATATGAAAAGAAAGTGAGGGACAAATAGCAATAACATAAGCCAGCTTTAGCATACACCAACACTTTATACACTTCCTCATGCAGCTTTGCCAATGCAATTCACTTCTCACCTGCAGGACTTACCACAGTTCCATCCTTGGTGCATTTTGTAGCTGACACAGGCAGTCACGTCAGATATTTGGGCTGGTGGATTGGTGATATGGACAGACACACTATAGACTATTCTAAAACCACCAAACTCATTTCTTATGACCTCAGCCAGATTTTGACTAGTGCTTTCACCTGATGCACAGTCAACACAACCCATCCAACACTAGTATGTAGGTGTCTACTCGTGTTTGAATATGTATTACATGATTTTCATTCATGAAATACTTTTGGGGGGTTGTCAGGTAATAGAGACTACACCCCAATCAAGGTTCATTTTTTATTTCAAGGTTCAGTCATCTGGGAATTTTAAGGAAATCAAGAGCCACCAAAAATACATGATGTATATATTGTAGGATATTCCAAGACTATGACATGTTTTGTGTAGGCTAAATACATTTTATGGCATATTCTGGTTTTAGGTTGGTTGTTCTGTTAAATTAAAATTGGTTGGTAGTAGGTAAAATAATTTGGTTTAATGCCTACATTGGACATAGCTATAAAACATTTTTATAATGTTCCTTTGAAGCTAATTTTAGGTAACAAGGACTTATGGGTGGTTGAACCTATTGTTTTTCTCTGTTTGCTTCTCATCTTTACAGGCCGTTTTCCTAGCTCAAATTTTCTCACTTCCATTGAACTTTCAGTGAAGAGAAGACTGTATTCTCTGGTTATTGAATTCTGCAATAATATGTCTAGAACCTTAATCATAATTTTATTAGGGAGACTTCACCAATATCGTGTGTGTCCCATGTAATAATGGGTTGGCATATGGATAAGTGCTTACAACAGCTTTCTCATTTATTGTAGATGGGAACACAACATCATGCCACCCCCAGTGGAGTCAAATGTAAACCTGATGTACTTGAGTAAGATCTTCATGGAAGTCAGTGAAGTTGTATACACTCACACCAGATCTGAGTTTGTTCCACAGACTTTTAGCATTGTATTCATGTGTAACTATTCCCAGTATGGGTTGATGTTTACACCAATACATAGTTGGAATCATAAGTATAAGACACTGTCAAGTCAATTTTAAGTGCAAAATGTAGATTTTTTTTTTCCAAACAGTTTTACCAATCCTAAAGTTAATAGAAATGTTTACATGAAACATTTTTTTATTTTTTGTAATTCCAAAAAAACAGGGAAGGTTCTAGATTTGAACATTCTACACTTCACAAAGCAGGCAATGCAAGCTTTGTGCTGATGCATGAAAACCAGAAAGTGAGACTGTTTCTCTCTTATCATTCTCCAACTTGTTTGCTATTTGCAAGCATTCCACAGAAACTAGATCTTTTTAAAATTCTGTTTTAATAATTAAATTAAAGGAAATTTTTATCATATCATATTTAATGTTATATTTTACGTTTCACTGAAAGTTGTAACTGAAGAGAGTGCTGAGTTTAGAGTCTAATAGTTGAAGTTCTAATGATCGTTTAGAGTGGTTAAGAACATAGGTATTTTATTAATTAATTCCAGTGAAAGCTAGCTTTAATGGGGTGTCACATGAAAAATGACTCATAATTCAGTATGGTTAGCAGTGCGGAATGGAAGTCTGCACGGTGCCCATTGGACAAGTTCTTTTTTCAGCATGCTGTGCCAAGCATTGACGGGATGATATAATTGGGGTAGTTCGTAGATGTTGCAGTTTTAAAAAAAAATATCTATAAATAAACCTGAAAAACTAAACACAGTGATCTTTAGGGTAGACTTGCAGCTTAGTTTAAAGGAGTATACTGAAATGTTATCGAAACCCTCTAAAAAGGGATTCAGAGGATGCCTATATTAATATTTCATGGGTGAGGTCTTCCGCTGAAGTCAAGTAATAGAGGAATCCAGTGTATGGTATAATAACGAAGACTTTTCAACATAGCAAAAGCATATCCTGTTAGCTGATCAGTAGAAGGAATGAAATGGTATGTTATACAATCCCCTTGTGCTTTTGTAGTTAATTTCTGACCCTAAGCAATGTTTTAGTTACTTAGAGATCTAGACAGATATCCATTTACAATTTTATGTACTTTCTTGGTATCTTTTAACATTATGTGCATTTTACTGCATGGGAAAGGAGGGAAAACTGCATAGTGCTTTGTCAGAGTTAGATCACAGAAGGTTTTTGTTAAAGTGCATGCTTGGTCTGGCTAGTTAATGTGAATTACTTTTTTTACAGTAATCTGATACAGTGGTCTCTAGTATATTGTACAATCATATAGCAAATGTATGATATGATTACACATGAGATACAATGGGTTTGATGTTCTGAGTACAAAATATAATTATTTATTATTTACACCATGATTACATGGTCAGCACAATTATACAAGAAGATACGAAGTTTTTGAGATGAGCTAGGACAGAATAAAAATTTTAAAAACCCACTTTCTGAACACAAATCTTAAATAGCTGTAAACAAACGGAAAATAAATGCAACTTCCATATAACTTTTGGGACCAAAGATGATTTTAGTGTTGATAGATACACTTTAAAAAAAAAACTAAATTAGAGATTTGTTAGTCTAGGAAAACGTTATTTATGAATGTCATGTAAGTTGGAGGGGATGGATTCATTGGCCTGATAGAAAATTAAAATTCATATGCTGATATCCTACGGTATGTACACAATGATTTGTTTTTTCCAGACTGGATTTTGTACTGTGGCATAATGAAATATCAGCATTAAAATTAAAAAACTAATAATCAACAAATTAAAAAAAACTAATAACCAAAATGCAGATACTGATATTGGCCTCTATATAAAAAAAATGGGGCAGAAAGTTTAACTTTTGTGAGACTTATATAGGAAACTCATCTTAAAGTGCTTCCCCCTATCAGATTATGGTTCTGCTTTACCACTGGTTAGTCTCACTTTGAACCGCTTGTTAAACATAAAGGGTCCACTTCCTTAGTCCACAAGAGAACTACTTTGCTTCACAAAGGGATCCACAACATTGTAAATAGTGCTCAAATTAAAACCAGACCATTAAACCATTTCTCAATGATGTGGAAATGTGGTGCTTGAAATTGTCTTGGGCATCTGGGCATTCTTTCCAAGGCAAATCTTGTCCTCAGATATGCAGTCCCAATGTATTTCAGTATGTATGTGTAGCTGAGGGAAAAAATTGCCATATTTGTGCACATCCCATAAGTAGGGCCCTAGGAAATTCACGGTCCATTCTGGTAAATTTCATGGCCGGAGGGTTTTAAAATAGGTCAGTTTTACCTTTTCAGATTTCATGTCTGAAATTTCACGGTATTGTAACCATCGAGGTGGTGACTCAAAATGAGACTTGGGGGGTCGCAAAGCTGTTGTAGCGGGGTCGTGGGATTGTCACCCTCATTTCCGTGCTGCCGTCAGAGCTGGTCTCCATGGAGCTTCCTGCAACCAGGGGTGGTACCCAGAGGTGGAGCTGATCTCTCCCTCCTCCCTTTCCAGAGCTGCGATGCAGGGGAAGAGCATGTCCTGTCCCTCTCCAGACCAGCTGGGATTAGCAGCTAGGAGCCCCTAGCTGGGGCGGTCCCAGAAGCAAGGGGAGATCAGACCCACCTCCACCTCCGGGAACCTCCTCTGGCTGCAGGAAGCTTGGTGACTGCTGTTTGGGCTCTGAAGGCACCACAGCTACAGATCTTTCTGCAGCCAGGGGAGGAAATGGGTCTATCTCCTCCTAAGAACAGCCGTGCAGGGGAAGAGGAAGTCCCGTCCCTCCTTAGCCTGGCGGACTATCAGCAGGAGCCAGCTGAATGGTAAGAGCTCCCCTACTGGGACACCCCCAGGCCTGCGCCTTTCCCTCCCTTCCAATAGCGACATTTCACTGGAAGGTCTGATTTCACGGTCCGTAATGTGTTTTTCACGGCTGTGAATCTGGTAGGGCCCTACCCATAAGAGAACATGAATGAAATAGACAAATAATGGTAGCAGCTACACGTGCAGACATCTGGTTTTGTTTGTTTGTTTTAAATAGTTCTGTACGCGGCTTTCTGTCAAACCCATATTCAATTTTGTCAGTCTTGCCACTTGCTCACCTTGTCACATTCTCTGTAACTATAGCAACATGGAAACCATTCTCAACCATAGAAATAATTTCACAAGAAACCTAGTAGGAACTGGGTTTTTGGTAATTTACTTGCCTAGTAGCAAAGGTGGTTCTTCCTGCCTCCTATTTGCTCCCTCCCTCCCCCCGCCATGGAAATCACCTAATAATTGCCCTGTTTCTCCAGGGAAGTTTTTGTACATCCCTCTCCACCAGACTAAATGGGGTTTGGCTCTGCGTTTGGAAAGATGAGGGCAGATTGTCCAGCACCTTCTCTTTATTTAGTTAAGTATTTCCCTTTGGGATTAGTTTGGTGTGTTTTGCTTCCTCCTTCAGAAATTTGGAAGCTGTGTGGTGTACCCAGGTCCCCAGCTAGTTGTGTTTCTCCTGTAAATCCTGTCTTCTGCCTGCAGCACTCGCACAGAGGTGAAAAGAATGGAAGACCCTTTCCCTTGTCCAGAGAGGTAGCTGTGAGATCTCATGCCAGTGCTTCAGAGGGCCCCAAGCTCTCTAGCACTTGATGGTTCTGAAACAGTGGCCCTGGTCCCACAGTGTCAGTGCTGTCCATCCAGTCCTTGTAACCTTCTGAATACAAGTTATAGCTTGGGTGGCTGTGGTAGCAAAGTTTATTACTTTTTCCTTTCTTGGTGGTAGATTGTTAGGCAAAGCCGTGAATGACATCAGAAAGGAACTTTAAAGAGCCTCAGTGTACCATCAGGATTGGCAGATAAAGCTCTGTTTGAAATTAACTTTCCATTCACAAGGAACTTTTAGGGTTCGTGTCACATAGCTTAGTTCTGTAGCCTGTCACTTAGGCCACGTCTAGACTACGCGCTGGATCGGCGCGTTAAAATCGATTGCTCGGGGATCGAAATATCGCGTCTGGTCTGGACGCGATATCTCGATCCCAGAGCGTGCTTAGATCGATTCCGGAACTCCAGCTAGACGACCGGACTTCCGGATTCGACACAGCGAGCCGCGCGGATCGATCCCGCGCGGTGAAGACGGGTGAGTAAATCGATTTTAGATATTCGATTTCAGCTACACTATTCTCGTAGCTGAAATTGCGTATCTAAAATCGATTTAATCTCGTAGTGTAGACTTGGCCTTAGAGTGGTCTGGACCTTTTTTGTTCTCTCCGCTTGTGCCTGATAGTTAATTTTGGTGGGAAGTGGGGGGAGATGGAAGCTGGCTATCTCCAGTCTCCTCTAAATCAGTGACTGTCTCAAATCTTCTTTCATAAGAGAGAGAGCCTGGCATGGTCCTGCCCTGTTACTGCAAGATCCACTGGGTCTTATAATACTCTCATTCAGACTACTAGATAGAGCTCTGTTTGAGAGTTGCTGTTCTAGACAACGGACCCAGGTAGTCCCTTGCAACTGGATTGTAGAATTAATCACTGAAGTTTTCAGTGAAATGTCCATTTTGGCCTCCTTAAACAAGTGAAGATCTCCCCTTATGCTACTTACCCTTTCTGTTACATTGGGTTGAGACATACAGGCAGAGCAAGTGATGCTTAACATACCCACATCACATCATTTTGGCATAATTCTGCTTTATTTTTCAACAGGGAATCTTTTCCTGGTCTGAAATCTCCCCACATCTGTGCCTAGTGTCGTCTTTTCTGACTCTCTTTTTAATAAACATTTGTTCACCCATTTCCTTTCTGGGGTGGTAATTAATATTACAGTGGTTCTGGAGAGCACTCGTCACAAAAAGCCAGAGGCAGTCTGCATTTCAAACACTATTAAAAATAGCATCAACCATCCTCCTTCAGATGTGATGTAAAGACTGAACACCTTTCCAAGTCTAAATAGCATAAACATGATAAGCTCTTAATGCTGAAACCTCTAGAGCCAAAGGTCTTTGATTGATATTTAGGACAAATAAATAGTCTGGTAGAATCTAACCATGAACCTAAGAAAAATCTGTTAATGCTTTTACATAACTCTCTTTATTTTCCAAGTGATGTGTGAACATTAATAATTCTCAATGCCCTTGGGAAGGAGAAGGGAGGTGTTTTCTGCTTTTCACAGAAGAGGAGACAGAGAGACAGCGAGTCAATGGTAGAAACAGGTTTGGAAATCTGGATTTTTTTGTTCCCAGCCTCTAGGTCACATCCCATCCCTAGTCAGGAAATAAGATACTAAATCAGAGAGAGTCTGTGCTTGTGAAAAGTATACTGTAAAATCTGTGTCAGAGCTGTGCTGTTATATCAGCCAGTGTGGTTATCGAACAACCCAATTAAAAGCCAGTAGTTGGTCAAAGGCGTCACTACAGAATGCAAGTACTGGTTTCACTAGAAAGGTGAATGTGCCCCGTGTGAGGCACCGATCCTGCAAAGTTTTACACACTGAGTAGTCTCACTGAAATCAAAGCTATTTAGGTTGTGTAAAGTTGAGGAAGTGTGTAGGTCCCTGCAAGATCAGAATACTAGCTGTGAGCCCCATTCATAATGTGGTGGACTGCTGGGATGGCCTTGGAGTCAACTAAGGATCAGACACGTTATGCGGAGATAGAAGGTTGTTTTTTAACTATTGTGTTTAAACCTATTTTAGGCTAATGGTCATAAAAATATCATTTTGAAAGGAAACTGAAATATGTACGAAAATAGCAGAATGCTGTAATGTTTGTTAAGTAAGGATCTGGAAAGAAATTCTATTTGAAAACCACTAATAAAAGTGGTAGAGAGTTCTTCCTTTCAGTAGGGGAAGTTACCAAGACTCAGAAGCAGGATTAAGTTAAATCGCTCTTTACAAAC
This sequence comes from Chelonoidis abingdonii, assembly GCF_003597395.2. NCBI lineage: Eukaryota > Metazoa > Chordata > Testudines > Testudinidae > Chelonoidis > Chelonoidis abingdonii. Next base: position 25,714,193 of record NC_133787.1, read on the forward strand.
TATTTCTCCTTATTCAAGAATTAGCTGGATACTTTACTAGAATTTTTCTTATTAGCACTATCTTTCTATCGCCATAGTAGCCATCATCCATTCACAGGAGGAGAGAGGTTTCAAATTGGCTGGGAGAGTAGGAGCATACAGTCTGGCCCTAAAGTGGTTTTTTTGGTGTGTGTAAAGTTAAAAGAAAAAAAATCTTTGACCCTCGTGTATCCATTGATGTTTCTGAAATACACTTTTAAAAGAAAATCTGCTCAGGCTGTGATTTATAATAATCTTTGATTTAGAGTAGATGACACCAGTCAATTTTGTTTAGGGACATGCAGGCTTCAAAAGTGTTGTTATTTATGCCTCTAAGTGCAAGTCACCCATTTCTTTCCAAAAATGTGATGAAGTACATCTTGCGCTGGCATATACTATAGTTACCTATTCACAATCCCACCGGACTCATTCAGCTCTGCTGGATGAATGACCTAGTGAAAATGTGTCTCTTAGTAGCTATGGGCTAACAAATATTTTTTGTATAACTAGTCACAGGTGTTCCTTTTTAAATTATACTTGGCAAAGAAAATATTGAAGTTTGTTTTTATATACAATATACCTAGTTAACCTTGATTGACATATTTATAACACAGAGCTTTGAACTTACTATGAAGGTTTTCAGTCCCATGGATTTCATGAGCTAAGTAAAAGCTAACTAACATATAGTGAAGGATATGGAAATTGTCATAAATTCATAATGAAGACTTAAAAACATTTTAAAAGGCAGTGTCCAGATCTTGTAAACAGGTTTTTGGGGTTTGGTTGGGGCTGGTCCTACAACTATATTAATAACCTCTGGATGTGAAATACTGAGGGAACAGGATGAAATATAAACATCTGCTTCTTTTGACTTGCAAGGACCCGATGAGTATCCAGAACATAGTAAATTTCAGGGTGTCGGTTTTTTTGACAAATGTCTTAACAGACATATTTAGTTGAAAGCTTCACATTTGAAAGGAAATATCTATAACTAGTTTGACTTAGTACTTTTTAGTAATCTTTTAATCCTAAAAGTAAAATAGTCTAAATACTTTAGCAATGCTATATTGTTCCTGAAGTCTATAGGTTTAAAGTGGTTCAGGCTAGCAGCCTGGTATTTTGAAAATTTGCTACCTTCAATTTTCTACTTTTTATACTTTAGATCTTGAATATTTACTGGTTCCTAGCAATTGGATATTGTGGAGGGATAGTGCATCTTATCACTACCATGCATGCAGCTTTAAATCACGTTGCAGACCTATAGTGAGAATAGTACTTTTTATTTGTATTGTAATCAATTTAATGCATTTTAAAATAATTCCTATATTTAAAATACAACACTTAGGACATCCTAGAATGAATGATATAGCTACTTGAAAGGTGTTCTGTTGGCCAGGTTTCTCCTCTTCTACATTAGTGTCCATTGAAACTGTTTGTATATGTTGATGTTTGTAAGGGTTCAGGAACCCAGAATAAAATAGTAAAGTATGTATTTATTACTCACTTCATTGCTCAGTTCTGATTTGAAAAGTTGACGTTTTGTTATGCCTTTTTACATACTTGTAAACAAATATTGGAAAAACTGCTTCACCTAGGGTGCCTTCCAAGTTTGGTATAAGTACTTTGTCAGTCATAAAGACAGAAATGTAATGTACTAAACCAGTAAACACTATTTGTGTAACGTGGCTTACTAACACATTTCCAGCTTTGTGTTTTATTTTCACTAACACTAGCCTTAATGGTAGCAGCAGCCATTTTTCCCCTTTATACACTAATAGTAAAGTTCTGCGTTCAAGGTAGAACAGGCAAGTTGTACCTATTTTGCTCTGCTCTGCCCAAAACTGTAACCTGAAAGGTGAAAAACAACTCAGACTAACGGAAAAATATACTTGAAAATACTTCGCCCTTCTCCCCCCTTTAAGACATGCCTGAAGAGATCCCCATTTGTGGGATGCATATGCAACCCTGATGCTGAATCTGAGCCCCAGCTGGGGCTGATCCAAACATTCCTGCATCTAGACCACTACTTAAGGTAGAACATCAATTTTTAAAAGAAATCTCTTGTCTTGGCTGAAAGACTTTAAATGACGGGGAATCTATTCCTGTGCTACCATACTTGTGAATGTGAACAACAAGAGGTTCAGAAATGCCATCTAGAATAAAAAAATTTTTTTTCCTTCCCAAATCTGTGTGTAAGCTAAATCAGAGTTAGAATTCTGTCTTTGAACTTGCAGGCTGCTGGACTGGGCAAAGTTGGTCTACTTTTCCTTTTAATATTAGCACAACTCTCCTGTGTGATACCTTTGTGTGTTTCCCCTTTTGGATAAGGAAATTGTAATTTTCTGCTAAGGAAAATACTTTTAAGCATTTTCGTATGTGCCACTGCAGATTCAGGGCCTGATTCTGCAGCCTTTACTCAGGCAAAACTCCCCGTTGACTTCAAAGACCATAGCCTCGGGCCCCCATGTGATTATATCGCCTTCATGTGTAAAAGCATGTTCTGACTCTGACAAATGAATTTTTAGTTTTAAGAAAATTGGCATTCAAGCAAAATGTTATGTATAAATATCATTTACAATCTGATACAATTCAACTGTATTTTTGGTTGATGTTCTTACATCTATTTTAGATCAGCAAAAAACCACAAGTAAGATGGTCAACAAAGAATATTGAAAGTTTCTAGCACAGGTACTTACCCTCTAATCCAAACTGGTGTCACCTTCTTCACAGTATCAGTAACTAATTTAACCTGATACAATACGTGTAGTAGCTGTCAGGCTGTTTATGCAAAGAAATTCTGTTGATGCTCTGGACAACTTTAAAGGCAAGAAAATCATACAAGAACAAACGCTTCCTAAACTTGTTTTATAGAGACAACTGATATTCCTTTATATGTTATGCACTTCTTTTCTTTTTTAATTAATGTTCTAGTATAAACAAAAGTTGAAGGATTGTAATAAATTTACTAATGTGATATAGAAGGCAATCTCTAAGTTGCTGTTTATCTTGTCTATATGTTTTTAAAACACATATCTTTATAACACAACTTAAATGGTGTATTTTATCAGTTTTAAATGTTGTTTTGCTTATTCTGTGTTTTGTATATGGGCATAATTTTTTTTAATTTTCCAATTTAAAATGTAGTATTTGTGCTGCCTTTAGAGTTTGCTATTATCTCTTTGCTAGCTTTTTTCCTTTGTTCTTTTGATATATCAAGATAATGAGCTCTAAAAATTTTCATGGTACTCTTCTGATTATGTCTTCATAGTGGTAAAATCTGTATTTTTGTATGTAGGGAAAATAGTTTTCTGAACACTAATTTCTGATCAGTATAGTACGGAATCATTTGTGAAGGATTTCTTGTTTAATAAATGGACATGTTAAAGTGTTTAAAACATTTTGTCGTCATCTGTAAATATAATGTATAAGTTCAGTACTAGGTGTCGTGGCTGGTTATTTATCATCTTTGCTGATGATTGTCTGAAATTGCCATCCACTACTACAGCAGGTGTAAACTGGTTTATTAGTTCGATGCTTAAAGAAAATTGTTGTGATTGAATTGGTGAGGATGATAAAGCACCAAGAAAGAGATTCTTTGTGGATAAGAGAGTTGTTACAAAACCAAACACATAAGTAGTCCCTGATAAATTCTGTGTAGCAGAAAGCTCAAACAGCCTAGTTGCCGTGGTGTATGTTTGTGACAGGATCTCTGTTGAGGGATTTTTTTGACCTGTTCAATGAAATGCTGTTGTTTACTGTGGTTTGCAGTGTTGTACTCTGAATTGTAAATAAGCCTGAGACTGATATCTTGGAGGAAATGGATACACTCTAAGGTGGCAGAAAGTTAAGTGGCATGAGATATTATCCTGGGAAGTGGGAAGATGGATTTCTTTATTGCTTAGATGCTGAAGGCTTTGAGTCTCTGAAGGCAAGAAGCGAGCGGGAGGACATCTCTCGGGATCTGCTCATTGAATGAATGTTGTGGAAAAACTTTTTGGGATGCTTGGAAGGCACTTTATAAGGTACCTGTGAGGAATTGCTTGAGAGTGACAGGTAGTTGGAGCTCTTTTTTAAACCCTATATCCACCACAACCTGCTATGCTGGATGAATTCCTTGGGGAGGGACTCACTGAAGAGTGTCAAGCACTGGTGTGATGTGCTTTTTTCTAAAATGTACTACTTAAAATATGGCCTGCTATAAGACAGACCAGTTGCAATTTCTGTCTGGGCTTCACAGGTAACCAGAGCTAGAGATATGATAGCTGGGCTATGATGAGGTCAGCAATGGGATTTTGTTTCTATTGCTGTAGCATGTAGGAACCTCACGCACAGATCATGATCCCATCATGCTAGTTGCAGTACAAAAAGAACAGAAATTTAATGCTGGGCAATGGACAGGTTGGTGCTGGCATTGTAACCTGCACTGTGTGGTGATCACCACAAGAGGTCTTGGCTGGCTGTTGTGTTTAAAAAAAAAAAAAAAAAAAAAAAGTGAAATGTATATTCTTAATTTAAATTCTTCTACCCACCTCCCTTCGCCCGGGGGAAAGTTGACTTCTGGTTTAGTAAAACAGATTAACAGAATACCTGACTCATTTGATTTTCATTTTTGGATGCTGTCAAACTGCACAATCAGTCCCCTGCTCAAAGAAAACATCTTTTCATTTGTCAAGTTTTTAAAAATATGTTTTCAGTGGTGTAAAGGAACACCTTGAAAAATAAACCCCTTATTAAACTTGTTTGGATTCCCTGTACAGCGTATAACCCTAGTTTCCAGGGAGTGTTGAGGCTGGGGCTACCAGATACATCCACTATTACTATTAACATTGCAAGTTCTTACAAGGATCCCATCCTAGCACCAGGATTGGCACTGCCCACTGTTGTATCCAGCAAAGCACAGGACATAAATACAGGCTTTGAAATCTGTGACTAACCAATGAACGTGATCAAGAGCATAGTAAAACCAATTTGTCTGCTCTTTATCCGGAACTCCAAATTGCCTGCCGCTTTCAAAGGGGTTAGTGGGGTTGTAGTTCTCAAATACAGAAGTCTGAAGAAACATTGTTTCTCACTTAATGTATTGGAGATGGCCCCTTGGGTGGAGAGTTGAGATGTGATCATCATAGCTCAGTTTTCTTGCCATGAAATGTGAAATTCCTGGGTGTAACTGATAAGAGTCTTTTAAATGTTTTCTTAAACACTTACTTAGTGTCACGCAGCTGGCAAATTAATTGACAGTCTAAAAAGGCTCTATACAAAGGGTTTGAGTTCCATGCCCGGTAGTATCCTTGTGCTATCACTTGTACAATGACGACTCAGGAGACTGGAACAAAGCGTCCACTGACAGGAATAAGGTGCAGAGATGAAACAGCGAGAGTGCCTTGTGAATTCCTCCAAATGCGGTATAAAAGGAGACTTTCTTTTTCTCCTTACCTATAACGTTGATAATCCTGTAAGTGGCATTTTAAATTGTAAGTACGTTGTCTTTACATGTAAGTTCACTCTGCATTTGCTATTGGAAGCTTGCTTCTCTTCCTAGCCTCATTTGTTGTGTATTGTTGCTGAGTGCTGCTCCAGAATTGTGGAAATGCAAGCTAGATAGCTACATCTCAGTTGTAGGTGAAGTGATACCTATATCAGATTGTAAATGCTTTGACTTTAATTATTATTATTGAACTAAAATATATGGGGGTTAAAAATGCAGAAAACAGCAATATGATCATAACCAGGGCCGGCTCCAGGCACCAGCGTAGGAAGCAGGTGCTTAGGCGACCAATTCAAAGGGGCGGCAAGTCTGGGTCTTTGGCGGGAATTCAGCGGCAAGTCTCTCAGTCCCTCTTTTCATCTTTGAGCTGCTGCCGAATTGCCACTGAAGAGGAAGAGAAGGAGGACCCGCCGCCGAACTGCCGCAGAAGAACCGGCTCAATTGAGCTGCCGCTGAAGTGCCGCCACTCCCCCCGCCCCCCTTGGGGTAGCAGAAAAGTTGGAGCCGGCCCTGATCATAACAAACTGTTGAACTAACAATTTCAGTAGAAGAAACCTCTGCACTCAAATAACAGCTGATTCCCTCAAGGTCTGATTTTTCAGGGGTCCTGAGCAACCAGAAGTCCCATTGACTTGAACGTGTCAAAAACTGAGAACTTTAGTGCAGCATGGCTAGTCCCAAGCATTCAAAAATCTTGAGTCAGGCCCCAAAAAATCATGACTGGCTTTAAAATCACTTTTGACTTTAAAAATAATAAAATTTGGATTCACTTTATCTGACTCCTGTGTTTTCAGAGTTAGATTTTTTTTCAGTTGGTGGTGGTTGTTTTTTGCCAGCCACTATAGGAGCTAGAAATTTTGTAAATGACAGCTGCCAGTCTCACATAATCACATGACTCCATGAGCTGAGGCTTAAGAAAAACACCAGATCTCAACAATAAATATGAAATCGTGACAGCAAGCAACACAATGTATTATTAAAGTGATACTGAAATATCTTAGTATTTTTGTATGCATCTCTTTGATTTTGAGAACATCAGCATAAAAAAAACACGATTTTCATTTTATTTTAGGAATAATTCCTGAATTCCAGAAATAGTATGTGAATAAACTGCAAATCTAAAGGGCAGATTTGTTTACAAGAATGTCAGTATCAGATCCCAAAACACACAAGATCTTATTTACTTCCAAAGACTGCCGAAGAGATCATAACAACATTTATGGTGACATCCCTTTTATGCATGGGTTAGAGGAGTGTGGTATAGTCTACAAAAATATAGCAGTGAGCCTACAATCTCTTGAGTGCTGAGGCAGCACATTTCTCACTGCCTCTTACAATGCTCTGTGCTAACTGGCACAATTAATCCAAACCATATTATTGTATCTGGTTTAAAGCATGAAAGGTTATAAAATGAGATTGTAAAATAAAAAAACATGTAAAGGAAAACACAAAACTCAGCTTCTGTTAAAGATGGTATAATCCAGGATAGTTTATAAATGTTAATCTTGGGCTAGTTTCCAGGGTTTCACATGCAGTATGATAAAAAAAGAATTTAAAATTACAAAAAGAGAGAGTGTAAAAATTACCACAGGTTCCCTAACATCACAGTAAATGCCAGTAAACGTATTACAGTAAAAGAGAAGCATGACAGAAATGCAGAATTCCACACTGGAAAAAGTCCAAAGGGCTCTTTCCTGAGATAAGTGTTGATTACTTCTCACATTCATTGTTGTTACTCCTTCGGTGGTCTGGAAATGGGAATTGTGGAGAATGGGAAAGTTGTCTTTCAGATATCCCCTTATTAAGCCAGACCATTCTGTCTGAAACACCTCTACGCTGCTAATCGGTACCTTGCTTCTGGACAGCTAACAGCCAGCTGCTAGCAGGTCACTGAAATATAAGTGGGATATGTTTATTCCCAGCAAAAACTGCCTTTATTCTTTTAGCTCTGTTTTCATTTACTCTGTTCGTACCATCTGCTGTGTCTTGATGATGAAGTCTTTTTTTGTTTAAAAAAAAAAAAGAGAGAGAAGAAAAGCCACTAGTCCTGTGACTATATGAAATGCTTGTTAACATATGAGTTTCTTTGAAACAAGCATATCAAATGCCGTATATGGAGTTTGCCATTCTTTTAACTAAGTTATTGTTTGGGATGTGTATATACGTTGTCAGAAGGTGTGACCACTGCAGACAGGTTATGTTACCCTCCCTCTAAAGAGAACCCTTTGTAATGCAGGAGTTTTTTCCTAGAAAATCCACACCAAGGGACAAATCTGGCCTCTCAGAAAAACCAGAGAGGGCTGGGAAAGTGTGACTTGCTGCACTGAGATTTCTGTCAAGAGGCTGGGTTTGCCTCTCCACAGTGGTATGGCCCTTCTATACCACAAAAGCATAGATAAGGTGAGATTTGCAGAAGCCTTTGCCTCCGGGTTCTTTCCTCCATTCTCTGTGGCAGCCTGGCTTTATCAGGAGCTGTAAGCCCTGTGGTTCCCTACCTGGGGTAAACACTATTGACTGGAGGACTGATGTTAAAAGCATAGAGCAAGAAATTGTGCAGTGGTTTCTCGTGCGGAAATTCTTACAGGCTTGATGGGGTAGGGAGATGTCATGTGGATGACTCTGAGCCAGGCCCATCTGGGCATGCACGCTGAAACTAGAGCTAAATGTGCAGACTGCACACACAGGCTTCTGCCCTGCTGGTAGGAGGGGAAGGTTAAAACAACGTGTCTCATGCTCAGCCTCGTTTTTGCAATAAAATTTGAAGAGCATGATGTGCCGCCACAGAAGCAGATTAGAAAGAGGGTGATTTCTCCTCAGAAAATCTTACAAAATGACAGAAAATTGAATGTCCACTAAACCAGCTAACCTGAGGCATTTTCAGATTTGCTCATGTTGCAGATGTTCAGCTGCCATTTTCATGGTCACACACAGGCAGCCTTCTGAAACCTACACATCCAATATAACCTGTGCCTTCAAATGCTTGAGATAGTAGAGGTAGTGAGACTTTATCTAAAGGAATACTATTGGCTTCTTAATCTGGGGGGAAAAAAGTAGTAAGAAAGCTCAGATTCAGAAATCTATTGTAAAGTTTGAAATAAAACATATTAAAAGATAATATCTAGGTACAAGATTGCACACCTACAAAATGGCCAGTTTCCAAAGAAATGTTCTGTGACACTGAAATATTCTTTCCACCACACCACTGAGTCACTGTTTTTTGTGACTCTGTAAACGGTGATGGAAAAAGAGAGAGAACGTACTGGTGACTGAGACCAAAACAAGAAAGGGAAACATTTCAACTGGCAGTGCATTTAGCAAATAGGAAAGAACTTGGTCATCTCTTCTCTTTTGACTTCACAATCCATAGGTGCGCTGTTCTTCAGTCCGAATCCGAATCGGAGGCCTCATCTGGGGGGAAAAAAAGGAGGGGGGCACAGTGAGAAAAGTGAAGCTGCAGTGCCACTCTTGTTCAAATAGACTTGTTGCTCTGGTTTAGGTGTCTGCTTCAAAGAAAATAGCATCTTACGAGGATTTCTTTAATTACAGCTTTTATTTCCATACCATTGCAAATGATTGTGGTGCTTCAAAGTCCTGCCCAGGAGTTAGTCTCAGACAAACACAATACAAAGGACAACAGTTCAAGTGAAAGAAGTTGTGGAGATACCATCGGCAAGGTCACTGCGAAAAGGAAGCCTTCACAAAAGACGTGAGTTTGATTAAAGACCTTCTATGAAATTTGTGCTGTCTTTTTTATAAGCCTTATATTTTGCCAACAAGAGTACCCACTTCTTGTTTTTATGGTAATCCCTTGTCTTCCTAGGCAGCTCGGCTCCTATTCATATTGTCAATACAGTACGTGAGTCTAGTTGAAGGCAAAGAATTAGAAAGCCAATGGGAAAGCATGGCATGAAAATCTTTGAGGCTAATGGGTATTAGCTATTAAAACAGTCAGTGATATGTAAAATATTAGAACCTTTTGGTGCAAGGAAGAAACTCTCTGGCAGTAAGATCTATTAGTCTACGCAATAGTCTCCCAGAGGAAGCATCATCAGTGGGCACATTTAAAATTTGACTAGGCAAAACACAGGGGAATGCATTTTTTCTTAAAATAGGGTGGAGATTTAACTTTCTCTAATCAAGAAGCCTTAGTTACTATGTTATTGACTGCAATGGCTTCATACCAGAGAATAATTAACACACACAAGTTCTGGGTCACCATGAACAGAGTCTGAGTAGACTAGTTAATGTTGGGAACTCTCACATATCTGTCAAATAAGAGCTAGAGGTTTTGCTTGATCACTTGTAAAACATAACAGAGGCATTTACCTACCTTCTGACTTTTGTGCTTCAGTGGCATTTTCGGAACCGCCTTGTTTGAGAAACGTGACCAGGTCATTAAAGGTAATGTAGAAATCAACAGCAAACACTATTGTGGCTATAAAGCCAAATACCTATACAACAGAAGGATAGTCTCTTCATCAGCAGTTCATGTCAATCATCCAGGACAAAAATGGGCTAACCTTAATTAACAATAGGCAAATTGTTGCGGAAACATGGGGCAACTGGAGGGGTGGTGTAAGGCAAAGGTGGCTTAGGAGCATATTTGAGGGCCTGCCTAACAACTTGTGAGGAGGATCTAAAAGGAGGCTTCCCCTAGTCACCTCTGGGTCATTTCATAGTTCAGAACAGCCAGAATGTTCTAGCCACATGCACCATTGAGCACCTGGCATGCCCCTATGCCTGGAGATACAAAAGGGGTCCCATGGGACCCAGCACGACTCAGGAATTTCTTCAATACAAAGGGGTTTCCAATCTGGGAGATCAAGATCCTTTCCCATCTCCAGAGGCCTAGTTTTTGCCATTTTGCAAGGCCTTCTGCCAGGCTAGTCATCTGCTGCTGAATGAGCTGTGCTGGGTGCAGTGTCTCTGGAGATGCCTGTTTAGATTAACAGGATAAAGAGGCTGAAAAAAATAAGGAGGCCTTTGTAGCTAAGAATCTAGCATATATGATACCTCCCATGCATAAAAAGAATGACAAAGGTAGATTGAAAATCAAACCCTTATTATGAAATTGTATTTACTTTCCAATGATTTGGTTAAGGTGTCTGGCTGACAAGGAGGAAAGAATCCAAGATCTCTTTTAAAATATTATGCAAATTTGATTTATATTATTTATGTTGCATAAAATATTTATATCTTTTTGGCTTCAAGTTACAAATGGAAGGAGCTTGTCTTGGTTCTGAGCACAAAATGCTGACTGTGAGCTCCCTAGGAAAAGCACTTCACAGTCCATGTGCTCGTGACATGATATTTAAAGGGTAAAATGCCATTGCTTTTGTCTCAGTTGCTCGGTACAAAAACAGGCAGCAAAGACACAAATCTGAAAATATTTGCAACATGGATCATGTTTTATTAAATAGAATTACAACCCTTGGTCACTATATAGGGCTTTTCATCCAAGGATCTCAGTGCTTTTTACAAAAATGGGTATTACTATCTTCATTTTACAGATGGGGAGACAGAGGCAAGAGTGAGCGAGGTCACATAATGAGTGAGTGGCAACATCAGGAACAGATCCCCTGATTCCCAGTTCCTTGTTCTAAACAATAAACCACTTTTCCTCTTTGGGCCAAATCCTGACCTAAATGAATTCAATGGCAAAACTTCCACCGATTTCAATGAGATCAAGATGAGGCTGTTTCTCAAATGTATTGAAGTACAGTTCACCAAGATGCAGAAGTGGAAATTGCTCTTCTCCTTTTAGTACTTACCCCAGCTGCTTTGGATGCTCCATCAGAATATTTTGAGACTGCAGCGATTGAGATGGCAAAATATATAATGGCGGCAGTGACACAGCGCAAGAAATCCTGTATAACACAATGCAGTGCTGATTAAATAGTCAAATTATTGTAACACATTAAAGTCCTATTACAATTACTTTTAAAATGAGAACTTTAAAAAATATTTCTTTGTCATGAGAATTTCAAGATTATATAGTTATAACTATTTTATTATCTGCATGTAGACCTGCTATTTCTTGGTATATGAGAGAAATTAAAATTAAAAAACAAATGTTTTTCAATGTGCCTGGGATCCTGACTCCAGTAGCTAGAATCTGATCTCAGTGACATTACAAATCCAAAGCTACTGCTAGTCCACAGAAATCAATCCAAACCTTACATTGGATCGAGAAGGATCTCTTTCCACTGAGTTCACTTAGGAACAGAGGCATTACTTTGGATTTATGCTAGTGTTCGTGAGATCAGAAGTTGGTGCTTTGTCATCAATGATCGTGCATGGAACATGATTGTCTGACAGCTAGAAATGATTAACAGAAGCTTTCCAACTGGAATCAATTTAGACTGCCGATAGCCTCCAGAGGAAATTATGAAAGTCCTGCCACTTGAGACACCAACTAGATGGCCAAAGAACAAGAGCACATATCATGCAGGCTGGGTCATGCACTGGATTACCTATTCTACTTGTAAGTATTTCTAGTGCCTCCATTCCGCTGGTTCTATCTTGTATGCAGTGATTTTCTTATATGGTAATAAGAATAAATTATACAGCTAAGAATCTAATTACATTACAAGAAACTATCCAAATCAATGTGATTATTTTCTCCTCAGGCAACAATTGTATCAGCCAGGACACTGAGTGGCACAGCAAGCGCACAACAATGTACTTAAATATTTCCCACTGTATAAATAAAAACATTATCTTCAGTACCTGATCAGAAATGTTTGCCTAGTGCTTAAGCTGTAGTTTATACTAAATGTGTACTGACAAGTAAAGGATGAAAGATTGAGAGAGAATTCTGTTCAGTCTATGAAATGTAGGGTATCTAAGCTACCAAGGAAGTGATGGGAGGAGATGAAATCTTTCATTCTTCTAGGTAAAATGTGCTGTGTAGCTGGTTGACATTGTAGGCTCTTTGGGGCAGGGAATATGTCTTATACCAGTGTTTGTAATGTGCTGTGGAAATGGCATCTCTAAACAGTATGTCATGTAAAAACAATGATTTGCTAATACACATGTAAACGTTGTGAGATGGGGGGGATTGATATCTTGACATCTATTCACATCTTTTGTCTTTTCTGAACAGATGGGCAACTCAGATGTTGTCATGAGACACAAATCCTCCAGGAAATTGAATTCCTTTGAGGTCAAATGGTGGTCAGCAATCTGAATTCTGAGGTTGGTACACATGACCGTAATGGACATAATAAATATGCAATTGATTTTTTTCTTAGATGGTTCTGTGAAGGGTGCTATTAAACAGTAAAGGAAAAGCATTTATTTGAAAAGGAGCGGGGGTGGGGGGGGAGAGGGCTCGTGAGATTAGAACTGAGAGCACAAGCTCTAAAAGCATGTACACTGTCCCTGAGATGAAGTTACTGCTAGTTTTATCCACCAAAGACTCTACCAATATTTAACTCAGAACTCATTAAGACCAACTATTCCTACGTTGCACTAATAGGGAATCCAAACTGAACTAGGTTGGGATTTTTCCCTAAGCAAAAATAAATTGTCCTGCTAGATAAATGTTCCCTGAAGTGAATGTTAGGAGCAACAGAGCCATCCAGTGGTCAGTGTGAGTAATAACCTGCAACTCCTTGCAGGCTTCTTATAGACCAGGGGTTGGCAACCTTTCAGAAGAGGTGTGCCGAGTCTTCATTTATTCATTCTAATTTAAGGTTTCACGTGCCAGTGATACATTTTAACATTTTTAGAAGGTCTCTTTCTATAAGTCTATAGTATATAACTAAACTATTGTTGTATGTAAAGTAAATAAGGTTTTTTAAATGTTTAAGAAGCTTCATTTAAAATTAAATTAAAATGCAGAGTCCCCCGGACCGGTGGCCAGGACCTAGACAGAGTGAGTGCCACTGAAAATGAGCTCGCGTGCTGCCTTCGGCACCTGTGCCATAGGTTGCCTACCCCTGCTATAGATCGAATACACTGCTTTTCAGTTTAAAGGTGATTTTCTTCATACAAATTCGGGATCAACTACCAGAAGGGTCAGATAGCTCCTCCGGCCATCACACAGCAAATACATTAGTACTGTGTTGTCGGGGCAACTGCTACTCTGACTGCACTTATATAGCACATTCCAACTGAGAATCTCAGAGTACTTTAGCAAGGTGATATTTTGACCCTCACATCACAAAATGGGGAAACTAAGGCACAGAGATTAAGGGTTGAATTTTTCAAAAGTGCCTAGTGCTGGCCCAAAGCTCAGTTAGGCTGAGGCTAGGTGCTTTTGAGAATACAACCTTAAAGTTACACAGCAAGTCAATTGGAGAGTCAGTAGGCCCTAAGCCTGGGCACCAACTACAGTGCTACCTCCCATAAAAAATGGTAGCTACAAAGTTATAGTTTGTAACGTGACTTTGGGTCCTGTGGCATGAAAGACACTAAAAAGAATTTATTAATAATAAAGGTCAAGTTGATAGCAATTAGTGTAAAAGGCAGCTCTATCCCTTTTATCATCTACTTTCATACTGTACAATTGAAATTGTGTGTGAATTTCACATCGCACTTACCGACAAAGGCCAGTAGATTCCTTTAAACTTCTCATTAAGCTTAGAGGAGTATGCAAAGAAAAGAAACAGTGCCACCAGAAATTCTATGAGTGGTGCCATCATGAAAGATGCAGCTGAAGATGCAATATAACAGATAAAGGTGATAAATGACAGCACCTAGAGTACAAGGGAAAACATAGCTTATTATTCACATGGTACAGCAGAGACAGAGTCCAGGGCAGTTCTGAGAGGCTTTGAAGAGAGATTTCTTGTGCATATTTCAGTCAATCCAGCGATTGATGGCAAATGCTACTTTCTACATGCTCCTCTTGCTTAGAATTGTGTAAATTTAAAATAACTTCGTCCATTCCAGTGGATTTGAAGTTGGCTTCTAGGGAGCCACTTCAGATTTACACCTATTTATCTAAGTGAGACTATCATTTGGCCCTGATTTGTAAACAATTCTGGGAACATAATTAAGTGATCAAGTTGGAATCAGTCAGATAATGAATTTATAAATTCTAAGATTTCAATCATGGCAATGCAGTTCCCATTTGAAATCCAAGTCATTGCTCAAATAGCCCAGAGGTACTAGTCTTGTCAGTAAAGTTAAAAGAAAAAAATGTAATTTCTTCTGTTGATGAGGATAAAAAACAAACTTTGACAGTTGCTAATGTTCAAAGGTTCCCGTGAGTCAAAGGTTCTTGTTTTTCTTCCAATACTGACTGCCTTGCTTTGGTAAAAACAGACTTCAGTAGATTTTTCTCAGGAAGGAGATGGTGGTGGCTCAGATAAAATGAACCTATTATGTGTGTTGTATAAGGATATTTAGCCTACTTTGCCTTAAACCTCCAGAACAACAGAAATGGATACTTTCTCAGCAACGCTGTAGCTGCAAGGAAACACATTGCTATATTACGGCTCAAAAAGGAAAGCTCTACAATGGAGATGTGACTAAAAAAAATACAGCACAACCTGAATCACAGCCCCCCCAAAAATATAAAGAGTGTTGGACTGGACTGCCACTAATACGACACATCTGTGAGGGTAAGTAAAGTGTCTGTCATTTTAGTTTTACAGATGGGAAACTGTAGCATGAAAGCCATGAGTTATACACTCTTACTTCAGTGAGGGGAGGAAGGATGGAGGACAGACGGAATCTATTATATACTTGTAAATATTAAATTTTATTTACCTTTACATGTGAAAAATGAATTCAATCACCCATTTTGAGAAATAACTCCCCGCCCAACCCCCTTGTTTGTTTTGAGAAATTCTAGCCTGACATACTTGTCTAAGGGTTGGAGACCAGCTTTACGGGCCTCTGGCTCTGTCTGTCTTTAGCTGTAGCCAGTCAGCCTCTCCACCTTTAATTTTCCCCCATAAGATGTGTCTTAATTAAAACCATTAAAACAATCTCCCCTCCTCCTCCACTAACATTCTCTCTCTTTCAGCCTGCTCTAGCCAACCACAAGAAGAGGACATACCTGCCATAACAATCAAACCAAGTATAAAGCAATTTTTGGCAATTGTTTAATGCAACTCAATGGGAAGCTGCAATACAACGTTTCTGCACTGATGGGAAGGCAATATAGCAGCAGCGCGCCCAGGCTCCACTCCCAGAATTCCAAGATGGCACCATTTAGAGGTTAGTAGCACTGCTGGCTTTTCTCTGGATCAAATTCACTTGTGTGTTTCAAAATCTCCCTAATAACAAAAAACTCTAGCATAGTCGTTAAAAAAAATATATTATTTGCATGCCAAGCCACAAAATTTACCTACTGAATTGCCCAGCAAGCCACACCTCTTCTGAACCATTCCCAAATGCAAAATTTTAGATTTGCTACTCAGATAGTCCTAGGTGGTATTATCACCGGTATTTCACTTGCTTCCTTTTCAAACAGAATGAAGCAAATGTGCTCCTTCTTCATTGTTATCCTATTGTCCAGCTAGTGAATAAAATATCAGTAAAGTTCACAAATGCTGCGTGCTAGGTTCTGGTCCTGGGTTACAGGTCTGTGCTATGTTTGAGTGTGGTCTATGCCTGAAAAAACTACTCCACAGCTGTCTTGTTTTAATTAAATGACAGTTTATTATTTATTAGTCAAACATAAAAAGGTACAGGCACAAGGGGCTGCTTTTTGAATGGAAATCTAATTGGAATGCACTCTTGAAATGTTCATTTAATTTCACAAGTGTGATTATGCTATGGAACAGCCTTGGAACATGATTCTATCCAATTATGCTTAGAATTTCTGCATTTGCAGGTGTCTGATACAGATGGGTCCAGACTTCCTTTACAGAGCCAAATGTAGAACCGAACAAAGGGGAGTGACGTTTCTAGATCATTACAGCGATAGGCAAGCCACAAAAGTCTAGTCAGAATATGAGTTCAAATTCCCCCTCCTAAATGTGGAGGTTTTCAAGCCCATCACTAGTGTCAAAGAAGTGAGGGGTGTACATGTTTGTTTAAGATGGCCCTTTCTGAAAAGGAGGCACTGCTTCTTGAAAACACAGTGTTTAGATTGGAGGGGTCAATGCAGGGCCGGCTCTAGGCACTAGCATTCCCATGTGCTTGGGGCGGTGCTTTTCAAGGGGCGGCACCCCTCCTTTTTTTTTTTTCTTTTTTTTTTTTGCTTGGGACGGCCTAAAACCTGGAGCCGGCCCTGGGTCAATGCGTTTGCCTCATTGAATTTCAGATCTATTGGTTTGGCTGTCTGCAGCTACAACATATTCCCTGCACCCAGTTGTATATCAATTAAGGAGTGTTACATTTGCCATATAAGTCACTAAGTGCTTCTGTGAGAGGTCATTCAGTGCCCTCAAATACATATACCTGAAAAGCACATTAGGTTGAGAGAGTGCTAAACAGTTTAATCTTGTTGAGATTATTTACTAATTTATTAAACTAACAAACCTTCATACTGATCTCTAAGTGCCTTATTGGATTGTTCCATCTGTGACCAGATGTAGAGGGAACATCATAACTGAGAGCAATAAATCATCCCATGCATTTAATATCAGATGGGTTTGTTCAGATTTATAGAAAAGTGGATGATTTGGTGCGTAATACTTATGGCTTACTCCTGTATCCAGTTCTGTTGTGTGATGGCTCAACCTCATGCTCTGTGTACAATATTCCATTTGATTCTCATGTATCCAACGGACTCAGCTCATCCTCCAGAATACCATAGAAGACACGGTTAGTAATCTCATTCCCTGTTTCAGCTGTTGGCTTTTAGTGTGTTTGTTATTTATAATGAGATACAATCAGTGCTTAAAGTGGTCTGAATAAAGTGAGGGATCTGTCATAATCTGGGAACAATACCTCAGGTAAGACCGTGCTTAAAGTACACCCCTCAACGACCTAGCTTGTTTTTTGTTTTTTGTTTGGCCAGGTGTGTGACCACTTGTAACTGCCCCTTCCCTCCACATGCCCATGTTAAGCAGTGACTATGAAAGACTGAGGTGGGTGCTATAGTAAAGATTAATGAGGAAAACAGAACAAAGTTGGGCGAGGGGACACAAGTAGAGATTCTAACTCCAGCTAGCACTGAGATCGTCGTAGAGGAAGATTTGGAGGCTTCACACAAACGTTAATTTAGAATTAAGGTTGCTAAAATTCAATGACTAACTATGCAATCCCTAAAATAATCCCTGGGATATCTCCAGTTAGGTTCCTTCTCTCCCGGAATATGTCACTTCTGATACTCTCCCACTCCCATCCACCACCCTTTACTTATAGGCTTCTTTTGTCACAAATGTGCAACCTTACTCTGATCTTAATGAGTACAGACAAGTGAGTGCTGAGATTTTTATGGAAGGAATAGTAGTTTCAGGGGCTTGGAAGATAGCAGTTTCTGATGGAATATATCTTGTCTTGGTGCGTTAGAATTGTGGTGGTAGACTGGGAGGGGTGGTATGAAATTCCTAGGAAGATGTAGGTAAATATGTATATGACGTTGTTCTTGTTTCATTTTAGGAACCTGTTATAAAAAACTGATACTGTTCGTAGGTGGTGGATGATTCTTGTGACTCAAATTAGGGGTGCAGATTTGATAATGAAGGATGAAGCCTTTGTGTTGCGGATTATGGGAGGGTGCAGAGGAATATGAGAAATGACATATCCTGTAGCAGTACAAATTGAAAAGTGCTGATTTTGTTCCCCATCCCCCCTTCTCCTCCAAGATAAGTCTGGCCACTGATCTCTGGCTAGGAAATAGAAAGTCCCATAACTTTGTGTTATAAGCATATCTGCTGCACTTGCATTTGCTGGACATAACTTGGACCCACTGTTTCGTTTGGAGTTAGTTGGAAGGTCCATAATATTGAGAATCTGAGAAGTATTGTTTCTCACTGCTCTTCTTTAAAATCTCCTGTCCTTTGTCTGGCTGAAGGCAGGGCAGAGGGGATGGGGAAAGGTGCAGGTATGGGCATGAGAACAAACAAAACAAGAATAAATTGGTGCAGCAAACATGGGCCCTCCAAATCTAAATAATGGAAGAGTTAGACCCAAACTGTACTTCATAGCTTAGGTTTATCAAAAAGTATTAAGCACAATTTAAGAACTGAATTACCCTATAAAGAACAGCAGAGAATCCTGTGGCACCTTATAGACTAACAGACGTTTTGGAGCATGAGCTTTCGTGGGTGAATACCCACTTCGTGCATCTGACGAAGTGGGTATTCACCCACGAAAGCTCATGCTCCAAAACATCTGTTAGTCTATAAGGTGCCACAGGATTCTCTGCTGCTTTTACAGATCCAGACTAACACGGCTACCCCTCTGATCCTATAAAGAACGTAGACGAAAAAGCAAAAAGACCTAATTCAGAGGTGCGTGGTCCATAAAAACGGAGGAAAATAACAGAGAGCTTCTATACCAGACTCCATTAATTTAGCATATTCACACCAGATTTTATTGTGCACATTTGTCATTCCCACCAGCAGAGCAGAGTTTCTCCATCAAAGGCATGAGCTAACTCAGATGGATTGGCCGTATAGAGTAGCCTTTGCATTCTCTTAAGAGCAACCTTTTGGCAACAATTAAGGCAAATAGCAACCCACTTTGAGCCAAGTGAAGTGGAGTGTACTTTAAAATCCACAAAGTCAAGGATACAAAGTCATAGGAATAAAATGAGGAATATACGGAGAGAGAGCTTGTGTTCAGTGAGATCTTTGCAAATATCAGCAGAGATTCTGAACCTTCAGGCACAAAACTAGTGTGTGTGTGACACAGTGGCAGTATGTTCTTGGATTGAAATCCAAGTCAAACATAAGTTACTGGGCTCAATACAAGGGTAACCGGGTGAAATGTAATGGCCTGTGATATACAGGAGGTTGAATTAGATTATCTAATGATCCCTCCTAGCTCTAAATTCTATTAATATATGAAATCACCAACGTCTGCCTTATGCTGGCAAAAACCACTAGGAATTTTGTTTTGAAATAACCATATAGATGCACTTTTCCTATGTCAGGCTCATTCTATCTTCAGATTTCTGTTGATGCTAATTATATTCTCTTGATGTGGGAACTTCAAAACAGAAAAAGATCGTCCAGTGGGGTTTTCCCGGAATCTCAGGACTCCAGCAAAAGTGTCAAGCAAAGCGGGAAAGAACAGGCTTTTAAAAAAAGTAACTGCTGTGTGGACTCTGAGTTATTCAGTGTTTTATAACTTGCAATATTTTGTCAGTATTACTAATATAACATGAAATGCTACTTGTCTCTTTTTAGTGATGTAAATGTTGGGTCTGACAGAGATTTGAATTCTATGAACTCTGCAGCCTTGTAAAGTTATTATACTTCATAATATTAGCACTATCACCACCACACTCCCAGTAGATACTATAAATAATTCTTTCCACTAAGGCAGGTAATGATTTTACCAGTTTTACCATCAGCCAGTACAATTGCTTACAATATAGGAACAAACTCTTAGCTTCCAACTTTTAACAGAAAGCTTTGTCCTTTAGATTCCAACCAGAACAGTCCTAACAAATAACGTCATAGTAGAAGCCTTACAATGATCCACAGTCCAAACTCACGGAGGGGAAAAGAGAGCAGTGTGTGCGCTTTGGCAGAAAAAAGGGTCCTATATTTGTGCTAACATGCCTGAGGGTAATTCTCTAATAGTTTATGACTATAGAAAATGTATTCATCTGGGTTAAAGTGACCCACTTAATTAGCTGTAAGAAGCAAAACTTGGCACAAATGATAGGATTATGTAATAGTTCTTTGAGCAACTTTAAAGCCTCCCCCAGCTGGGGAGAGATGCTAGTTCTTTCATGATAAATAGGCCCCAACAGCGCTGTGCTCTACTGTCATATTAAGGAAGTGATTATAATGGATATGGGACTGATCCAAAGGCCACTGAAGTCAATGGAAAGACTCATATTAACTTCCAGTGCACATAGCTGGAGACTTTAATGAGAAAGAGACAGAGACAAGTTCAGAAGAAAGCAGAAAGGAAATGGAAACCATTGTAATCTAACCATTTTTTTTATTTGCTTACTGACAATGTTTACATGCTAAATTTGCAAATGAAAATGGGGGTTTTCTATCTGCTTCACTCTTACTTGGCTTGTCTTACCTATCCAAAAGGACAATAAAATTTATGGACTGACTTTTATCCTGGCCACGGTCTGGTCTCATTTTGCAAAAGAATTTTGACAGCCAGTATGTTTTGTTGTAATACCGCTGAGGATATTGAACTGCCTATGATTTTTCTACCTGAATGTTTGATAGTCAGACACCTTATGTAATACTCATCCCTTCTCTGAAGTCCCATCTTTAACCATTGCTTTGGAGAGGGGCCAAGGAGTCGTAACTGGTCAATTTTTCTAAATATCTTTCCTTTCTATTTCTGTGCTAAAAATAGAGAGAGGGTGTTTGTTCTAGCCAGAAAAGAGTTCACAAGTCCCTGTTCTAAGACATTCAACCACTGAAAGCTCAACTGCTCCTGAAAGTTCTTCAAATTATCCTTAATCATAGCAAGCAAAGGTAGAACAATTTCATAGCAGGAGTCACGAGAACCCCCAAAATACAAGATTGACTTCTGGAATCACTTCTTATTAGCACTGAGATCCCATATTGCACCTAAAATTGCTGTTGAGAGTTTAGCCAGGTTGCCACCCCTTCCACTGTGTGAGAGTACTTGTGTGCTGACAACTCTAGCATAACAGTCCATAGACAGGACCACAACAACAACATCTTGTTGTAAAAAGGGTCCCACCATAAGGGAACAGGCTAATGAAGAGACTATTTAATATTAACTGTTCAAGGAGCCTGATTTTATTTTTTATTACTGCATTTAGAAAGATATTTTTTGTCTATGTGAAACTTTCTTAATCTCACGTACCTGGGGCTCCTAAGTTATCAGTAATAATTCCTACCTCCTAGTCATGTCATTCAGTCACAGGTATAAAACATAATTAAAATGGTTAGAGTGGATTATACTTCTATTAATGAAGGACCTCTGGAGGTAGTGAGGACGTTTCTAGCCTCTTTGTACTGAGTACACTCTCCACTGCAGTTCATCGGGGATCATACCGAGGGCCAGGCAATAGTTTAGAGCTTTGCACAGTGATACATAGTCTCACTGGCCACCATCCACCAGCCTGAATGTTCAAACACATGTTATTTTCCCTCTTCATGGGAAAGAGCAGCCTTGCATATTCACATTGCTTGTTGAGTATGGTCAAGGAAGATCTTTAGTCAGAGGGTTAACATCGGTGGCTCTAATTTTCCTTATTTCATCTTGTTTACACACGTCATGCAATGGGAGAAACAAACACGCACAGTGGACTTTATGGTACTCGGCTACTAATTCTCCACCATATTTGACACAGAAATGAAGTTCTGTCCCCAGAGATTTAGCTGCAGAGGTCATCTTCTATTTACTGAGTCACAGAAAGTCGTAGGGGTCTTCTTCAGAAGAGGCATTGATTACACAACCTTTTCAGCTGGAAGTTTCAGTTATAGGGCTCACTTCAGAGAAGAAGACTGAAAAGAGAGAAGAAAGACAGGAGACAAGAAAAACAAACATCGCTTTTTCTGCATCTTTTGTGTCACAACATCTACCCTATTTGTGAAGGGACAATTCAGAGTATTTGTCTGGTGTTCCTACAAAAATCTGTAGAGCTCCCAGAGGGGTGCATCAGGCATACAGGATTTGGGATGCACCACTTAATTTTAGTAGAGAAGCAGTGACCAAGACAACCATGAAGGTTTGACTTAAATATTTGGAGTGGGGAGCAGAATGGATGAGAAGGAATCTTGCCTGAGTCAGTGGTATGGAGGTCAGCAGCAGTGCTGTCTGTTACATGATTTCCTGGCATGTCTTTTTTGGGTGTGTGTATGGGGGGGTAAAGAGAGGGGTGGAACAGAGCTTAGAAAGGATTCCAAAATCTTCAGTAGGGAAGGGACAATGGTTTGCAGAAAAACTGAGCGGATAAAGAGGGGAAAGATTTTAAAATACTGGAAAATATAATGGATAGAGAAAAAGGAAAGCAAATAGGAATAGGGGAAAAGGAGCAATTAAAAGGGGAAGATTATTATAATAATTAAACAAAGAATAAGGGATTGATTGAAGTGTGAGAGGAGAGGCAGTAGGAGTGAGCAGGATCAGGGGAGAAGGCAAAACTCATGTATCTGAATTAATGTATCTCATTATCGCTTCTTAGTGGCTATGCAGTTATTCCAGGTGGAATCAAAATAAGAAGTTAAGACCAAAAGGGAAAGAGCCAGAGCAGGGGGGGAACTCCATTATGTGAATAAAATTTAGGATAGTAATTATCTTCTGGCAGTAATTAGCTTCAGCACTAGCCTAACTTCTGCTAAAGAAGTAATGGATTTCCCCAAAGCTGGGAACTCTCAATGTATGTTCCACTTTGCTGCCTCTGACAGAGAAATTACAGCCAAAGAGTGGAAATGAAACCTGTTTGTTCAAAAATGAATGTAAATAGCCATGATGAGCATTTGTTTCATTCAATAGGAATAGCATGCAGCTCGCTAGCAGAGCAGAGCTCACAATGGTCCTCTCTAAACTGCTAGTGGTGTGATTCACTTTGTAACACGCAGCAGCATGTCTGGCAACTGCAGACTCGTGTGCCTATTATGCTGTACAAGACTAAAGACTGGGTGCCTTTTAGCCACCTTAAAGGCCAGATTCTCTCCTGTGCTGAGACCGGAGCAATGCTAGCAAAGGAGGGTGGGAAAGTGAGGGAGGCAGTTATGGCTCCCTGATTCTTAAATGGCCCCAGTCTTGATGTAAGTTAAGAGTTGCTAAGGGACTATTCTACCTTATTGACCATATGCCAGCTGCAGATTGGTGCAGTGAGGCTGTGTTCCAGCACTCCTATACTGAGATGTGGTTGAGATATGAGCTGCACTGGATGAATTTGCAAACTGACAATTGTGACCAGCTTTGGCCCCCTTTGTGCAACTCAGGCACATCCAACTTCCTCAAGGTCAGTTGTTAACATTCATTTTCTATGGTGCTGATCACTCTTTCAATGTTTCAGTTTAGATTTTGAGTGTCTGAAAGAGCCGTGAGATGCACTCTATAACTAAACAGAGAAATTCTAGTCTACGCTGAGACATGCTAGTAACTACTTGGCTTTGAATCCTCAAACTGAATAGATTTCTGCAATTTACCAAGCCACTAAATAACAATGTGACACTACTTTTCAGTTATAGCAGTGAGAGTCTGAAAAAAATGAAACTCCTATTCTGAAACATCCCACCTGTGTTAATTTATTTACATATTCCATGCAGAAATCCCTCTTAATATTAATGGCATACTGAGGCTTGAGAGATCAAGCACTCTGGACCGGAAATGCAGAGTTATGGTTGACAGCTCAGCCTTAACTTTGCGCATTTGTGCTTACACCATAAATTATGGCCTTGTGCTATTTGACATTATTTGGGAATTAATACTATATATAATATAATGTAAGATGGGATTTTATTATCTCCTTGTATCCAGTAAATTAAAGCACATACACTCTGGAGTCGGCTTAATTTTTAAGTTTGAGATGTTTGAATTCAATTCAATTATTTTGACGCTCGGAACACCCAAAGCTAGCAAGCTGAAACATTTTCATCCTTTTTTTTTTTTAAAGATCATTTTACAACTGGAGCAACATAGTGTCAGGTGCCTGAAAGTTAGGATTGTCTTAAATGTAGCAACATAGTTTCTGAGCTGTCTTGAATGACGGATGGTCTCAATCTCTCAACTATTTTCAAATTGGCCTCATCTGAAATGTGAAAGCATGGGACCATTTAAACTTGGCCATATAAAAACTCTAATCATTCACAGAACAGATTAATTCAGGGTCTGTTGGCTTCTGCCAGGATAGATCAAAGAACAGAGCCTTGGTGGCAAAGACCAACAGGAGTGGAGGGATAGCTACTGCAACCTGCTCTCTCCCATGGACCAATGCAGCCCAAAATGTGGGTTGGCTGGAAAAGCATGTGGCTAGTAAATTCAGGCTGCAGCCTTCACTGATAGAATTTAAAGCTGTCTTCACCCATCTAACCCCCAAAGAAGGGTGAATGTGGCCCCATGACTGAAATAATATGCCTTACACATGTCTTTTGCAGACATAAAAGCCACGTTGTCTAAAGACTGCAATTCATTACATGTAAGGATGTATAGAAAAGTCCAATTTACATTCTGTTATGTAACAATTTATAATGATATAGAGAGAATATTTTAAGTCATATGTTCAAGGGAGCACATTTAAATGCTTGATCGCTCATCCTGAAATGTTGCCTTAAGGTTAGGTTTTTGCCTGGAATTTTTAAAGAAAGTAAAGGGATGAGAATTATCAGTGGAGCTGGTGCACGCTACCATCTGCAATTTCCAGCTACCCAAATACCCACAAAACCAAACCCTATTTCCTAATGACACTTTCCACCTATCCAACCAAGTCTCTTGCCTCTCTCTGCCTCTGTTTTCCCTATACCAGACAGCATGCTAACCCCAGCGGCTGAGACCATAAACCCACAGGAAAAAGAGATGCTGTCAGCCATTCGTCTTATTACCCTTTTTAGTCACAGTGTGAGATTTCTGGAAACAGTACAGCCAGAGTGTGGTGTCCTGCTGCATCTTGCTGCTCTACAAACCAACTTCCTTTCCCTTGTATGAGTTTCCTTCCCCTAAGTTGATCTAGTGGGTGAGTTCACATGCATCAGTAATCTATATATTTATTGCCTACTGATAGGCAATAAATATATAGTGGTTGAGCACCTGCTGCTGAGTTCTCAAAACTCCAGTTAACATTAATATTTTAAATATAAAGGATCATCTGTTTTGAAGAAAAAATGAATAACGTTTTTACAATTGGAGAAGTGTAGTGTTTTTTAATCCTCTTGCAATTCAAAAACTGCTGAAAGAATTTTCCTCACTTTCCAAAACAATTTACCTTTAGGCAAAAACTAAGGAACTCATCCTGCCTTGAGATCTGCTGGCATGGACCCCTGCATATGCAAAGGTTCTCCCTAAAGCCAATGGAACTCCATGTGAGCACAGGGCTCTTTGCTTGCACATCTGGGTGCAGGATTGGGATCCAAGCATGGAATATTTCAGGTCCAAAGGTGAACGTGTTGAGTGTGTGAAAAAAGGGAATTAGTCCAGCATCACATTTCTGATGTGCTCTGTCAGTATAGAATGAGGGTTTCCTTTATAAACACCTTTTTCCTGATGACATGAAACATGGTAGACAGGTTCCCATTCTTGGCCTATTCTATCTAAAAATTAAAAAGCAGTATTTTCCCCCGCAAGAAGATAACACTGTTTTTCAAGTGTGATGCTTTCACCTAAACTCAATAGGAAAAAAATCAGAAAGAGCTTGGTGCTTAAATTTCTGGCTAATTCCAGAGTAACTGATTGAAGATTCAAATATGTTAATTTCTTTCATTATTCATCATATACTCTCTTGCACTCTTAATGCTTTTTTTTCTGCCTGAATAATGTGGTGCTATTCCATCTGTCAAAATTAAAAATAAGTAAGTATTGTGTCAGATAGACAGTACTGAAATCTGAAGTTCTAGATTCAGACACAACACAGCTCTCAAATCTAGAGCTAGAGAGAGACTACAGTATAATTTTGGGAAAATGAACAAACCACCTTTGTATTTTCAATGGATACCATAACCTCATTCCTAGTCACTGCATGCCCATGCTGATTTGGCAGCAGACTAAAGGGTGACTCTGCAAAGGAGATCAAATGCATCCTTCCCTTAGCATAAGATGGGTTTCTGACCTTGTCTCTGCAAACTTCTCTATTTATTAGCAATAAATGGAATTTCACCACAAGTTATGCTATGAGCTAGAAATCAATGATTTTTAAACTGAAAAAGGGATCACTCCCAAATAAATTTGTGCACACAAAAACGTTTAAACAGTGTAAGCTTATGGAACAGTCACAAGAAGTTAATGAAAAATTACAAAAGGAAATACATTGGGAAGGTGGAAACACGCCACCGTGCCCAGGCACAGTACCTCAGACTTCTAATCCTACTGTTCCCCATTGTACCCAGTTTTGGCATTGTGTGCTATGTTTTCACTTTAGTGTGAGCATATCATCCCTATTGTGCATTTTGCTAACACACAAAAGGACATGCATATTATAGGGAGAAATTTCTCCTATTTAACTTAGAAACAGCTCACTGAAGAGTCAAATTCTCCTCTCGTTTACACTGGAGTAAATCCACTGAAGTGACTCACTGGAGTTAGGGGGGAGCTACACTGAGCTGAGAACAGAATCGGGCATGTCCTCTGTTTGCAAGCAGACAGCTCTCCTCCCCCTACTATATCCATTCAAATAGGCCTGTCAGCTGGTTCCTGTTTTCTTGAGTGAGCTTTCTGCCAGCCTAAGGGCTCGTGATTTGGTGAGCTCTGTCGGGCAGATAGGGCGAGCTAGGGGGCTGGAGCCCTAAGGAACTAAGGTAGTTTGCATGATTGCGGCGGGAGCTCAGTGTGCTGTCCCCCTGGACAGAGTATGGAAGCTGGCGAGGGGGGGGGTCCCATTGTTTAAATGAGCAGCGGGGGGAAGCCGTTCCAGGCCCGCGCTGAGCCACCGCAGAACCGCTGCGGTCCCTCCCCGCCTGGGCCGTGCCTACCAAGCTGCGGCGAGGAAGAGGCTCCCGGAGCCCTTACCGACTCGGCCAGCAGGAGCTGCCCTTTGCGAGAGCAGAGGAAGTCCCTGGAGGGCAGGAGCGTGCGAAGGGCAGGCGGAGGCGCTTGGGCATCGGGATCTTCCGAAGCGGGTAGGTCCATGGCCGGGAGCGGAGCGGAGCGGGGCTCGACTGGGCGGCTCGGGCTGCTGCTGAACGCCTGGGGACTTGGATTTTTTTTTTTTAAAGGAGGGAAACGGAAATCGTGACACTGCGGAAATGTGAAAAAATTTAACAGCTGCAAATGTGGGGAGTGCCCGGACCGAGCGCCTCCACCCTCTGCCCGTCGCTGGCCCGCTGCACTTAGCCGCCTTCTGGGTGCTGGCAGGCAGCCAAGGTTTGTACCCCAGCCCCACCCCTCTGTACCGTCTCTGCGCCCCCAAACTCCCACTTCCTGATACATCCTGGTGCGGCAGCGCTGCAGAAACTTCGCGCTAGCACCTGGAGCTGGCTATTCTCCACCGCCTCCCAAGTATGTAACGCCAAATAGAAAAGTGTAGCGGCTCCTATGACATCAATAGCCCCAGACTTTGATGCTCAGTGGCACGACAGTGCTGGAAACATCTGGACCCAGCTAATTTTTGGCCCAACTCCCACAAATCCCAGTGCCTAAAATAAACAGAAAACAAATGTAGTTGTTCCTACGCACAGAGTTGGACGCCAATGTATCTTGGTGCCACAGCATTACAAAACCCCAGAGCTAGTTCCTGAATCTCGCTAATTTTGGCTGCATTAGCCTCCCAGTCTTTACCATCTAAATTTAGTACCTATGCAACTTCTCCTGTGCCCCCAGAATAATCCAAATTCCAGTACCTCATGGTGCAGCACACCATCAACAAGGTAGTGATGCATATTTCAGGTTCCTTCCATTACATGCAACACTAAACAGACCATTGACACAGCAGTAAACTTAACTAGTTGAAAGTACATATAGCTAAAGTGCTGGAAACAATTCTCCAAGTTAGGAGTCAGCAACCTTTGAGAAGTGGTGTGCCAAGTCTTCATTAAGGTTTCACATGCCAGACCAGCAGTGCGGGCAGCAGACCGAACCCCAGACCAACAGCAGGCTGAGCGGCTCATCCCGCTGCGGGTCTGGGGTTCCGTAATCCAGGCCAGCAGCAGGGTGAGCGGGGCTGGTGGCTGAGTTCCTGGCTGGCAGCAGCATGCCACTAAAGATCAGCCCATATGCTGCCTTTGGCATTTGTGCCATAGGTTGCTGACCCCTGCTCTTACCTGAGATGTTCCGTAACTGACCAGCCATTTAAGTTGTGAAATTCACATTTCGGTTTTTGTATTTGTTTGTTATTTTGGTCAAAAATAATAATCAGGGCATTATTATTTTAGTGGATGGAATAGCAACAGAACCCTCACTAGAAGCAGTAAAAACTGGCAGATTAAGTGCCAATGGACTAGGAGTCAAGTATGGGAATACCAGAAGACAACCTTATATTTGTAAGATTAAGAGAATGGAACAAGGTAGTAATGTAGGTTGTGGAAACAACGGCTCAAACATACAAGTACGTCTGAAAGTGTAGCTCATCATTGCTAGGGAAGAAAGGCAAAAAAACTATTGAGAATGCTGAAGAAAATATGACCCGTATATTGCAACCATACACAGAGGCAAGAGCTCAAGTCTAAGACGGAATTAAATGTATGAATGAAAAAAAATGTAGAAAAAGTACAGAAGCTGATTTAGTAGTACTGTAGTAAGAATCTATAATGGAATTTTCAGAGATGGGTCTAGCCCAGGGGTTCTCAAATTTCATTGCACTGCCACCCCCTTCTGACAACAAAAAATACTACATGACCCCACGAGGGGGCGCCAAAGCCTAAGCCCCAGGCAGGGGAAAAGAGGGCAAAGCCCAAGTGCCGCTGCCCCAGGCAGGGGGGCCAAAGCCCAAGGACTTCAGCTCCAGGCAGGTGGCCTGTAACCTGAGCCCACCACCCAGGGCTGAAGCCCTGGGGCTTTGACTTTGACCCCAGGTGGTGGGGTTTGGGCTTAAGCCCTGGGCCCCAGCAAGTCTTAACACCAGCCTTGGCGACCCCATTAAAATGGGGTTGCAACCCACTTTGGGATCCCAAACCCAGTTTGAGAATTGCTGGTTTAGAGGCAGGGTCCAAGTGCTATCTCTATGTCTTCCTTTTCCATGGAGGAATTTGCAGAGGCTACCTCTTGCAATTTTCATCTATTCATTTCTGTGGAGAAGCAAACCCAAGCTTTTGCTATTCCTCACCCTGACAAATAATGAGAAGGAACAGAGTTGAAATTCACCAAACTTTCACTTCCCTATCCAGAAATTGCCTGCTTAGGAGTGAGAAGAGCCCTTAGTGAAATTATGTCACTGGTTTGGCGACAGATGCAAAATGTTTGCAAAGATCAATTTTAACACAAAGCCCATTTTCCTTGTTTACTGTTTGACATATTCTTTGCATCAGGCAATTTACGACTATTGCACCATGCTTATACTTAGCTTTAAACTACAACTTACTATTCAATTTGAACAGATAAGCTTTGGTTCTGAACTGTGCTTGACCTTTAATGTTGTACTCTGAACAGAGCACAACAGCTTCTTCAGCAGCCATTTCCATTGAAATTGCAGTGCTGTTTGTGGAAAATGAAATACATCTTAGCCCAAATATTGTCCAATACTTGCATTGTACATTACCACTTACTATTTATGGCATTACTATAATTCTGTTATGCTAAGGTTCATATTTCTAAGTAAGACTAGATCTTTTTGTTCTGTCTTCAGAATAAGATAAAAACTCAAACAGGTTTCAGTAAAATTATTTGTGCAGAATCTCCACATACTCAACCAATGTTTCATCAGTCAATTTGAGTTATTTTTCACAAAAAATGAACATCCTTTTTGCACATAGTTGCACTTATTAGCACTGCCTTTCTTATTTGTTATATAATTTGAGACTGTATTTTTCTGGATGGAAAAACATCCAGCCTCAGTGAACAAAACTCCTGAGTTTACAGAAATTATAAAGAACACAATCATTAAATCCTTAGTTAAGAAAAGGAATGGTATTTCAAAGTCTGTTTTGGGTTACATAGCACTACTCGTCCAATGAGAAATAAGACTAATTCTAAGGGTCAGATTCTGATACCTTTACTCATAACAAATAATACTTTACTTCACAGTGATCCCATTAACTGGCTGACCTGTAGAATAAGATGCTATTCAGCATGACTGTGGATGTCAAAATTGGTCCCTAAATATATCTGGCAGGAAAAGACTCGTGTTAATTCAAATAATTCTTGCTTGAAGTACAGTTACTACTTACCTACTGAAATAATACATTTAGATCCATTTTGTATTTTCAATTTTATTATATAAACACTTCTGTAGAAAATTAGATTTTGTAACAAGTGAAAATGTATCAAGTTTACCAAAACACATAGGACAATATTTAAAAGTTAACACTGGTAAAATGTGTAGTCTAGAAAAATACATAGGAATTTAAAGAATGTTAGTGTGAAAAATTAAACTAATTAAAAAACACACACAGGAAAATATTGTCATTCTAAGACGAACATGTTAAACCCTTTAAGAAAAATACATAGGCTAATAAAGAAAAAGTATCCTATTAATCAATAGGCATTTAAAGTGGAGAACAAATCAGTCTTTTGGTAAACTGGTCATTCTTATCTGGTAATAACATTCCTTCCTCTTGGCTTATTAAATGTAATCTTCTTGAAAAGAAGAACAGAATCTGCAATACAAAGACCAACCAACAGAAGACCAAAGACCTGCAAATAAAAAGAAAACTGTTTCCTCCTATGCACATCACAGTTAGTTGTTTATCGTCTTTACCTTTCATTGTAATAACTCATTCATTACCAATTCTGAGCAGATGCAGTTGCTACAGATGACTAAATTGGTCCTGCCCTTCTAAATGTTTCTGGATATTTGATTTGTGCTGATTGAGAAATTCAGTGTTCTCCATACTTTAGGTCAGATATGCTGCAATATCTCATTAAATGACTTTCCCCTTATGTTCTGGCAATCATCTTCACCCTGACCTTGGTTGCCCTTCATCTGCCATCTCAGAATAGGAAGTGACTCAGTCTCCATGGAAACCAGACTACAGACATGCTTCTTTATGTGAGATTATGCTTTCCTCCAGAACCAAATCTCTTATGTCTGTGTAAGGGATGATCTACTGAATGGTTTTGGATTGCAGTAAACACAGTGTTTGCAGATGCAAGGCTAGAAGAAAAAGATATTTTTCTCTTTCAGAAGTTTTGAAGTGAAAAACTCTGAATTGACAAGAAGTTACCTTATTTAATGTTTAAAATGTGAATAGTTGTTATTAAAATGTGGGGCTAACTCATTATAAAATTTCAGTCACAAGGAACCAAAACAAGTGTCACCTAAGAGTCCTGTTTAGCAATGTTTTTGCTGCAGAGTTAACTTGGGTTCTTATGTGGGTGTTGCCTAAGCCCCTGCCTGTCCATAGATAAAGCACCAAAGTTTGGTGATGCTTTAAACCTGTGCTAGGTGGTCTGGCTGGGGGTACAGGCTAGACCTCGGGTGCCACTTTAACTTGGGCTGGTAACCCACCAATTTTTCAGTGAAGAAGCAAGCCAAATCCCTAAAGTGATGATAGTTCTTTCAATGCCTTCCCACAATTCACCAGGGAAGAATCATGGAGTAGCCCTGCTTATCACAGCAACCTTGGGATATACTCCCCAGAGGTCTAGCAACACAGGTGGATGAGTGGGGTACCAGTGAGGGCACAATGGATATCAGTAGCCAGGAGGTGTGAATCCTAGCTCAAGTAGACATACATATTAGCTCTGAACTAGTGCTCTACAACTAGTAGTGCACTCACAGCAGGACGGGTAGCAGCTCAGGCTAGCCGAGCAAGTACAATCCCCCTGACTCCATCGGTACATACTGGGGTGGCTAGCCTGAGGCACTGCCTGTGCCACCGCAACCATGCTGCTATTTTTAGGTGCTAATTTGAGCTGAGCTAGCATGTGTGCATTTACCTATGCTGGGAATCACACCTCCCAGCTGCTGGGTAGAAATATGCAGTAACTTGAATATGGCTTTGTGGTGTGGCTGCTCATATCTGTGCAGCAATCACTGAAGTTAACTGTGCAGTGAACAGGTACCCTCTGATCACCAACCCAACTAGCAGCACTTAGCACCTCTTTGTTACTGTATATTAGCAATTGAAGACCACGTCTATACTTGAGCTAGAGATGTAACATACATGTGCTAGCATGCTAACTAGTGTGGCTGCACCGGTATGGAGAGTGTGATGGGCTAGTCATCCCACGTATGATCCTGCCAGGATCCTAGGTACTTGGGCAGCTAGCCCATGCCACTTCTTGTACCACTGTGGCTACAACTGTGGTCTCAAAGCTAACACACATACATCTACTCAAGCTGGAAATTACTTCTCCAGCTAGAGGCACACATACTCTCCGTATCACTTGAAGTCCTGTTAGATGCTTTGTGTGCTAAACTACACAGTTACATAAACCACTTATAGATAATCTGTTCTTTGAGTGGCAGTATCTTCTCTAATTTTAGTTATAAACACTGGAATGGACTATGATCACAAGCATGCTTTAAAAACTGTTTTGTTGTCATCTTTAGCAAAAACAAAAGAAAACTAAGTATTCTTTTGCAAATAAATTAGCTAAATATGATAATCTGTAAAGCTATATATTAAGATTTGCTCTGCTTTTACACTTTATCTGCTTATTACTCATTTCTCCATGTGACAGTCCTTCATTTGTACTTGGAGGGAGGGGAGAAGTACTGACTCTTTACTCAGATGTTCCTTTATCAAATGATAACACACAGGGATGTCTAATACTTATGTTAGTAAAGGTAATTTAGCAAATGCAATTCAAATGAAATGCATTCTAAAACGTGTCATCTAGAATTCTAACTTTTCAACTCAATGCTATTTGATACACAATATGAACAGTTTCAAAATAATAGTAATTTAGTAATAATAAATCATTGGTGAACATTATCTGAAGGAGACAATAATTCACCTCATTCCTCTTTCTTGAATGTAGGCAAGAAAAATTGGTAACTAGCTATGCTAATTAACATCAGCTAAGAATCTGGCCCTTTATATTTAATTATAAGACACATTTGGAAAGCAAATGCCAGAGAAACAAGTTAAACACTTCTGACTAAAAATTATAGGTTCTTATGTTCTCAAAGACAAAACATTCCAAGAACCTTTTTTAATTGCTCTAGTTCACGCTCAGCAAGTCATGCACAACCATTATTTATATTATGCAGTTTGGGCCTTTTTTAGTTTTTCTTCAGAATGTTCACTCCCCCAAGATTTCTTTATTTGACATGGTCATTCTCTGTTAGATAGAAAAAGAATGACTGTGTCTTAGCTGTCACCCTGGAGGAAACTATCCTTTACTATTTCAGTGCATATCACTTGGCCTGAGTGCCTGGACTCAGATCTGAAAAGAATCTGGTGTGTTTTCTTAAGTGCACCACCTTTCTGTGACACGGTTGCTGCTAAAATGCATTACTTGTCTTAAGTGTAGTAGTCAAGATGATAAAAAAATATAACCCCCCCCCCCGCCCCCGTTATGGTATGGTTCTCATTAAACAAGCTTTGCAATTGTTTTATAGGCCCATGTATAGGCCTCAGGCTTTAGCTAACCAACACAAAATAAAAGTTAAGATTCTAACTGCTCAAAGATATTTGTTTATCAGCTTAGAGAGCGCAGGGTGTGGAAAAATTAAGTATGAAGAAACGAGGTACGAAACATTGACAAAAGAGGAACTGGGAGGAGGACAAGGGGTCGCTTAGAGGCCAGCTCAGCTATATCAAATATGTATTTTGCTTGCTTGAGGTAAATCAAAAGGAGGGGTCACAAGATAACCAGCTCAACACTGCCCAAGCGTATGATATCTGTTAAAAAAAAGCTTGCTAATTTGCAATATTCTATATGGTAATGGCTTTTGCAATATGTAACTGCAGTAGGGGTCATAGAACAGTCAGTATAATTAACAATAACTGAAAATACCCCAAACTGGACTTATTGGAAATAACCTGCTGATTTGCAATATTAATTTACCAAAAAAGGCAAATAACTTTGTGTTTTGCGGTTTTAACCTTTATAAGCTTGGTGAAATTTGTAAGGGACAGAGCAGCTTACCCCTTGCATGGGGGACTCGCTGGCTCTTCCTGTCTGCATACTTGTAACTTTTGTTATAACAATAAAGGTGCCTTCGGCTTGTCTGACCCAAAATCAACTGGGTGGTCGTCCTTTCCCCGACAGAAGATTTTATTTCTTTTAGAATGGGAGTTTGTTGTTTTAGTTTTAGTAAACAACCTGCTCATAATAGGATGAACGGGGTCTTTGGACATGACTAAATCCAGATTTGTAAAACCAATTTCTCAAGTGTGTAAGGGGTAGGGGGAGAGAATCTGCATCTCTCCCTCCTGGCAATCATAATATCCTTATCCATTTTGCCCAAATATCTGCTTTATTAGGCTTGGCTTTAATCTCCTGTATTGTGGCAGCCAATAAGTCCTCAATCTTTTTATCCTGAATATGTGCAGTGTTTTCTGCTGCTGTAGCTTTTAACTCAACTTTAAATTCTAGAGATTGCTCACACAGGAGCCAATCCTATCAAATGTTTAATCCAGCACAGTCACTTATTTTGGAATATTTCTAAAAACTTTCTTTTAATTTGCTTCAGTTGTCAGCACTGGAACAAAATGACAGCTTTGCACACTATGGCTCATAGCTGTATGTATGAAGAAAGTGTGTGAGTTCCTGTTTTTACTGTTTGACGTTTTAAAATGTCAAAAATTAGGACAGATTTATTTTGAGGAAAAAACAGTAATATTTGTTACATGAGAATAACTAAATATTTAAACACTTAAACCATCTCAAATTTAATAGTATAATTTATTATTATTACTATAAATTCCTCTACTTACTCCTCCAACCAGAGTCCCAGTTGTGGTCTTGATTATTATTGCACATAGGCACACAATGATAAAGAACAAAACTGCAATCAATGAGTTGAAAATATCCTGAAAATGTATTATAAAACATAATTAACTTTCATTAAAGTACATAGCTAACAAATACTGAAATGTGTATACTTGTAGCATACAGCAGTCTTACTTTACTCCTTGAAGGAAGTCAATGAAAAAATATTTGTCATGTTTAAAAACATTAAATGATTGCAAATATTCCCAATATCGTTACTACCTGCCAAGAAACCAGATCTTTTTGCCACTGAAATGGGATTAGGTAATATCCAAATCTGATCTAGAGTGACAACAAGTGTTATGATGCTAAAAACTGCATTCCTGAAATAACCCCCTTTGTCTGAGCCCTGGTCTACACTATGAATTTTATGTCTGGGTGTTTTATTCATTTGATATTGTTAGTAGTGAGAGTTTTTGTAATTCTAATATATTCATTATTTAAAAGACTAGCGCAATTTAAAACAAAAGAATACAAGAGAGCAATTATGATCTTTTTCCATAGACAGACAGTAGCTGCATCTTACCTTTGCAGAACCCGTGCTTACATTTTTTTGAAACAACATGGAGCCTGTTCAGAACTGTTAATTAATTAGGCACTAGCACAGCACTTGTTTTTATGCATAAATCACGAAACATAGACTTGCATTTTAAAAGATACAAATCAATACTTACAGCTAAAGGCCAAAATAAGAATTTCATCTTTTTATCTAGTTTTAGTAAGTACAGCAGAAAGAACAACACAGTGATGACAAATTCCATGACTGCAAGTGCTATAAAGGCTTCATGGGATTTCGAAGCAGCAAAACAGACGAATGTTATGAATGCAACAACCTGAAAGAATAAGAGCAGTATTTACTGATGTTGACCCCGTGCTAAAATGACAGTGGAGGACATGTTGCTCTGTACCCCGCGCCACACTGTACTGCAAAACTTCCCGCTGTCCTGCCCCGCATTGGCCCCGTCTCTGCTCATTCAAGGACCGACCTAAGGCCCATTAAAGCCACTACGCCACTTAATTTACTTCAGGGGGGTTTAGCGGACGGCACTCTGACCAGTGGGGCGCTGCGGACCTCTCAGCCCGGCCCGCCCCCCAGGGGCTCGCCCGGCGCCTCCGCCCAGCCAGCCTGTCATCGTACCAGGCGGGCGATTTTCAGCGCCCCCGGCAGGGAGCGGGGGTAGCCGGTGTTCACCTCCACCATGGCGCGCGGGGGCGCGGGACCGGGATGCTGCTGCTGCGGGGCGGTGCCGGAACCAACTGAAGCGGCGGTTGGGCGCGCGCGCGCGTCGGATCAGCCGGCGCTGGAGGAGGCGGGGCTCGGTCTGGCCCAAGCGCACAGAAGGGGCTGGGCAGGGGAGGTCAGGGTCGTTCGTGCTGCCGGTCCCGTG
Source organism: Chelonoidis abingdonii (assembly GCF_003597395.2). NCBI lineage: Eukaryota > Metazoa > Chordata > Testudines > Testudinidae > Chelonoidis > Chelonoidis abingdonii. The sequence continues at coordinate 25,750,802 of NC_133787.1, forward strand.
CTCGCTCAGTTCCCTGTGCCTCCAGCTCTACCTAACCCCAGCCCTGAGGCACAGCCAGCCTGCTACTGCCTATTCTCCAGCCCCCACCTCTGTATGCCAGCTCATACAGCCCACGCACCCCTGTATAGCTAACCCCCTCCCACTGTCCAGCGCCCCTGCAGAACCAGCTTCCCACAACCCTCCACCTGTATAAACCCCCAAGTCTCCTGTCCCCACCTCTGTATGCCAACTCATACAGCCCACCCACCCCTGTATAGCTAATCCCCTCCCACTCTCCAGTCCTCCCTGCAGAACCAGCTTTCCACAACTCTCCATCTGCTGTATAAACCCTCCAACTCTCCATCCCTCCACCCCTGTATAGCTAACCCCCTCCCACTCTCCAGCCCTCCCTGCAGAGCCACCAGCTTCCCACAACCCTCCACCTGTATAAACCCCCAAGTCTCCTGTCCCCACCTCTGTATGCCAACTCATACAGCCCACCCACCCCTGTATAGCTAATCCCCTCCCACTCTCCAGCCCCCGCCCCGCAGAACCAGCTTTCCACAACTCTCCATCTGCTGTATAAACCCTCCAACTCTCCATCCCTCCACCCCTGTATAGCTAACCCCCTCCCACTCTCCAGCCCTCCCTGCAGAGCCAGCTTCCCACAACCCTCCACCTCCTGTATAACCCCCCAAGTCTCGTGTCCCCACCTCTGTATGCCAACTCACACAGCCCACCCACCCCTGTATAGCTAACCCCCTCCCACTCTCCAGCCCCATCCCTCTATAGCTAACTCCCTCCCACTCTCCAGCCCCCCATAGCTAACCCCCTCGCACTTTCCAGCCCCCCCCGCAGAAGCAGCTTCCTACAACCCTCCATCTCCTGTATAAACCCCCAACTCTCCATCCCTCCACCCCTATATAGCTAACCCCCTCCCACTCTCCATCCCCATAGAGCCAAATTCATACTACCCCGCCTCCAGACCTCCACCCCTGTACAGCTAACCCCCTTCAGCCCCCTCATCGAGCCAACTTCCTACAACCTCCACCTCCTGTAAACACCCTCTGCAACATTCCAGACCCCCACCCGTGTATAGCTAACTCCTTCCCACTCTCCAGCCCTCCCCCCGCAAAGCCAACTTCCTACAATCCTCCACCTCCTGTATAAACAACCCCCCTGAAACTCTGCAGCCCCTTCCCCCCGCCCGCGTAGAGCCAACTTCCTGCAACTTTCCAATAGTCCCTACAAGTGCACTGCGTTCTCCATTTATCAGGTACTGTATATAGGTTCCATTAGCAGATAGGGAACAAGTGACTTGGAAACAAACGCACCGTCACACCGGCAGTAGTTTGTCAAGCTTGGTTGCTCAATGCATTGCTCAGTGCTTAATACAGTAGCGGAGGTGGGCTCATACAGGAAGCAAAACATTACAGCAGCGGAAATGCGACCTGTTGGGATCTAGGAAGCTCTATGCGGCTCGAGTCTTATACTTAAATTTTAGAGCTCAGAGCTATCGGGATGGGCCATGTGGTTATTCAAATCGTTGCGGATCCGGCCTCTCCTAAGTCCTCAGTGTACTCGGGGCGCTCAAGCTGGCCTCGAGTTTTGTAGCTGGAAGCGCCAGCGGAAACACTTGCTACCTCCACTGATGGCTAATCGCAGCCTCTGCATGGCTGGCTGCTCCCAGGACGCCTCATGTACGTCTGGCACTTCTGCAGCATGAACCGTTTAGTTGTGTTTAAAAAGATTATTGATGCCACCCTTGCGCCCTGGGGTTTGTAGCATCAAGAATCTCTCGTGCTGTCTCTCAATAGATTTATTATTTGAGATGAAAGTACTGTAGAGAGAGAGAGCGAAGAAGCAAACCCCGAAATAGCTTGATGGTTATTGCTTTTCACAAAGAAGTAGCTGACGCTTATTTGAAGGGTATTTGAGAAAATGCATTTGATCTAGTGGCTGTGGTGGCGGTAGTTTATGAAACATTGTTGCTGTGGTCCTTGATTTATCTTTTCTTAAGTATGTAGCTGTATGTACATTAAATCTGCTGATTGCAATAGGCAGCCTCTATTAGTGTTTGGCCTCCGGCAGATTACTCAGGATAGAGGAATTACAAAGGGTTCCACTTGCCAAATGGGGAAGTTTTAAAAACAAAATGAAATGCTTGAAAAAGTTTCACACCTTGCAAAATATCCCTTATTCTTCATTTCTAGAAAACAGGATGAACTGTGGCTTTTTTTGTTTGTTTGTTGTTGTAGTAGAAAGGAAGAGGCAGTTTTTGAAATGTTGAGCTGTCAGGAACTTTCAAAACCCTTTTATGGCACTAGTCAGTACTTATAAAGCAAGTATCCATCTCTACTTCTCTATTAAGATGCACACATGAACAATATACTGTAATTAAATGCCCTGAGTGCTTGGTCAGCTATCCACAGTGAACAAAGGTGCAGTGAACGTTGTAAAGGGACGTTATCAAATTGTAATCCAGTCAATTTCAGAAAATGAGTTAAAAGTAGTTTTAATTATACCTGTTCTGAGTTTCCTATAAATTGATTTTTTTTTTTTTTACGATCACAAAATTCCCTGTTTTTAATATGGTTTCCCTCCACTGTGAGAGAGGCCCAGACAAACAGAGAGAACCTGACTTTGCACAGGCTCTGGAGTCTGCACTACCTGTTTGAATTGTGGAACTGTGGTTTGTCATTCTGCACACAAGGTTCTGTCAAAGGTGCATAGCATCTGTTTTTCTCTACTCTTTTCAGTGATAGTTTATCTTAGATGTTACTTGTAACAATAGTAGGTATAAATTTTTAGATGGATGAGTGACTTTTAAATTGAAAATATCTCCTTAATATCTAAGTTCCTGATCCTGCAGAGAGCTCTGCTGACTGTGAAGTCTATGGTGCTTTGTTCAGGCACAAGGATCTGTCAATAATTCATTGCAGATTTGGGGCCTATTTTCTTATGGTGAAAATAAGAACTAACAAACAACCGTACATAATAAATAATCGTACTCAATGAAGGTAGGAACCAGCTATTTGACTACTTGTAGTGTATAATAAAATATAAAGTAAAGCATATGAATTATAGCCATGGTAGTTTAATGGAACATATTTACTGTAACCTATAACTCCTAAACCTAAAACTCATTAATATATTCATTCTTACAAGAGTCCTGATAGTGGCTTGGATATACAGTCTAAGAGCAGTTTCCTAGTTCTTCTAACAGTGTGTTTTTTCCCTGTTTTAGATAAACACCTCATTAATGAAGGAGAGAAAAAGACAGTTGTAAGTATAATATTTTCCTCAGAAAAATGTAGTTAGTATATTACTATTGCAATATAATTATATTATGGAAATGTCCACAGGCTAATGACTGGATCTTTGGTGTGAGCTGGTGCACAAATCTAGATTCTTATCTTGCATTTTGTTCCAGGCAGGCAGACCCTTGCTGAAATCATTGAGGTAACTTAAAAGAAAATCAAGAGGATTTCATGCAGGAGCTGCTCATGTGGAACATAAATTGCTTGATCAGGGCCACAGAAGTAATCGTCAGCATTCTGAATGTAGCGTCCTTCATTTACATTACATGTATTTTGGCTATAAATTCTAAGTACTCAATTCATGGTGTTTTAAATCTAATTATTTTATGAATTATTAGTAGATGGTTAGACAAAATACTTTTCACTCATTTTAGAACCCTGGATGGCTAAAAGAAACTGTAATTTGCCTGAGAAAAATCTATTTATGGCTGTTGAAGTGATAACATTTAATGTATAGTAAATTGTATTCAAAGTAAGCGTAAAGTCTTTTGGGGTGAAATTTGACACAGTGTGGATGGCTGTGTAATGGGTGCTGTAAAAGGTGCAGCAGCACTGCAGGGAAACCTCTGCAACTTTGCATGCCATGGAAAGGGGTTCTGCACTTCTGAAAAGGATGTTGTGGTGATGAGTTCGTATTGGACGGTGCAGATCCAGTAGCCTAAAGCCTACAGGCATTGAATCAAACTCTTATTATTTTAATAGCCACAGTAACGATAACAAGGCATATGGGACTGGGAGCAGATGTGCAGTTGCAAACATGGTTTTGAAAATCTGGCCAGTTGAAGCCAATCTGTATCAGTTTGCACACGTAAGGCCCAAAACTGTACTGGCAACTTGTATCTTTAGACATTAAAGGTCTGATCCCCCACTGTGTTGTTCCATGTTTATTCCAGCACAAAACTCCATTCCTTTCAACATGTCACTCCATTGTAAAGCTTCTACAATGCAATAGTGAATCAAGACCTGAACTCTTGAAGTTTAGATGTTCTCTTGGAAATGCCTTAACTATGTCGACACTAGAATTTGCTCTAGTGTATTTATAATGCTAATTGATTATTTTTAGGCTATAAGTATGTGTTTCTACATTTGCTGTCAGTTATTTCTTTGCAGTAGCATTTATTTAGTATTGAAAGGTTGGTGTCCTCTTTCACCAGATCTGCGTTGAGGGGAATATTGCAAGTGGAAAAACAACATGCCTGGATTATTTTGCCAAAACTACCAGCATTGAGGTATGGGGCTTGAACCGTCTTAATGTTCAGTCAAGTCAACAAGAGTTTTCTATTTATGGCATTGACAGTATTCAAGTCTACTGCAGTATTTCCCAAGATTAAATGAGAGTAAGATAAATTTAAAGGCACACTGTCAAACATTTTCTAGTTTTTAAACTTTTAGCAATAGTCTCAGAAATTTAAAAACAATACTTTTCTTTCTTGATGTTGCCCTTTTTCATTTGGCAACCAATAATTGTCCTTGTTTTTAGTTAATGGAATGGAAGCCAATATGATGGATTGTATTTTTACTCCATTTGTGCTTGGGTTAATTGTTGCCTTGATGCTACAATCACACACTCATAGCTTTGCTCATGTAAAATAGACTGGGTCTGCCTACTTGATTAAATATATATTTGAGTGTTTCCATAATTAAGGTCTGAGTTAGTATTAGTTTCTTGGAGTATTGTGAACTGCTGCTACAGAGTCAGTGGAAGAATCAATATATATATTAGGAAAATTCTTAGTTGTTGAGTGGCAGATATAAAATATATGCAATTCAAAAATATTCAACAACAGAACATAGTATATTCTGTAAATCAAATTTTGTCCCTCAATAAACTAACAATAACCAATAGAACTACCATTTTTATTCACTGCGCTTTTAAAAATCTTAAATGGATCTCATAATAAGCAAAGTCAGAGACAATTCACGTAATTAAACTAAAATAATTCAGGTAAAGATATGCTGGTTTGCTGGGAAAAATACATTTGTATACTCCTTTTTGGAAGTTTGTCAAACAAACCTGAGAGTTGATCCCACATTCCATAGGCAAAATGCTTTTGGATGAGGAAAAGACAAACCTGTTGTTAATACTGTAATTGCTTTAATCAAAACAAATTCAGAATAAATTTCAGGAAGCATTTATTTGAGTGTACATAAAATCTTAAAGGTGTTGATAGGTCTGCTAAGAAGAATATTAATACAACAATCTAGGATTCTTCATAGGGATACTTAGTATTAAGAGGGTCCTTGATAATTTAAAAGGAATGAATTGAGTTGAATAAATAGCCAGTAGCCCAAAATGTTTTTTTTTTAAATATGTATACAGTGCAAAAATTTAAAAAGTAAGTGCATGTAGTTTAGCTAGCTAATCTCAGACTCACACTAAGATCTTAGAAGTCCTGTATGCCCTGATCATGTAGTTTGCTGGATCCTCATGCCCACATGGAGACCCCCTAGAGACGCTTGTGGTTTTAGCTACTTAGGGCAGAATAGACCTTCTTTTTCTGTCTAATTTTGATTATTATTAAAGTTCTAACTGCATTTCTTTTTGATCCACAAAAATAAAATGAGAGTTATGTATAATGGCATATTGATCTTCAGCTTTTATTCCTTTGTCATTCTGTTTTGTTCTATGGGAATTTAATCTGTGAGCAGCTCTTTCACATGAAATACCCTCTACATTCGGCTGTCAGTTCTTCTCTCTTTACACTGTTACTGATAAACGACAGCCTTTTATGGGTATCAGTCAGCCATTGCTTTGTTTTGGTGGGCTGATAAAAATAATAATGATAATAATAAAACTACCAACCAGGACATTTTGTAATTAAATGCATCTTTTTCATTTGTATAATAGCTCTTAAATATTAAATTGTGTATTTCATTAAATCAGTACTTTTTTCTTTTTTTTTTTTTTTTTTTTTTTAAAAAAGGGATAGATCCTCCAGTACAAACTTTTATAAAAATGGTCTTATGTTGATACATTCAGATAAATAAAATAAAACAATTGAAATCACTTTGGGCCATGTGGAATGAATATCATTTTTTAATTAAGGTTTTGACGGAACCTGTGCCTAAGTGGAGGAATGTACGTGGTCACAATCTTCTGGTAAGTGGCAGGAACTAACCTTGTGATTTATGTTCTGCTAAAAATATGGACCCTGATGTTCTCAAAGTCCTCTGTGCTTAGATGCATTGAAGTTCCTAGCAAGGATATGGTCACAATCTTATGTAACTGAAAATTAATATCATGATGGTGATTTTTTTTTTCTCTTGTTGAGGAATGGGCATTAAACCTATTGTGTGCAAAAAGTAGCCCCGAGAAGGACTTGGGCTCTGATCTTGCAAGCAGTTCCATGCTAATGGTCATTGCACCCACAGTGAGCCACATTTTGAAATCAGTGAGCTCTGTGCAGGTGTAAAGGTCTGTCTGCATGGAGCAGATTGCAGTCTTAAAGTGATCTCAGAGACACAATGGGTCTGTTACTGCCTGGCAGTGAGTTCTTTAGTTCATAAATAAACTAAGGCCAAGACAGCTCTTTCAAATGCTCAAAGCAAGCAGGAAAGTGTTTTTTAATACTAAAGAATACAATACAGGTAGAGTGTGTAGTAAGGTGAAAGGAGTTAGATTTGGCAGTCAGGGGGTGCTATGTGACTGCTGAGAAAGTGTCCTGCAAGATGTTGAGTGCCTTCATTGATTATGGTGAGAGTGCAGGGTCATCCTCACCTCACAGAATCAGACACTTTTAATGCAGTGATGCAGCACCGTCAGAGACTCCACCCTCTGATTGATAAATAGCATTATTACCCAGAGCGGGGGGTGTGTTTGTGAGTGTGTGTGTCACAGAAATAAAAGTAAATGAATAAATTTCACTTCCAGCCTAAATTGCACATACCTGCACTTTTGTACTCACAGTATGCATTTTGGCTCCATTACTAGTAGCAGCGTGTCCTGAGGAAAGCAAATTCTCTTGGGTGGAGGTTACCGATGTTCTGCTTTCTGTTTTTCTACTGTCAGTGTAGCAGGGGGATGCACTGCTTCATGCCTTGTTGTGTCACCAACATCTTCACCAGTAGATCACCTGCCTCACAGCTCTCTTTGAGGTGGGGGGAGAGGCCAAGTCCGTGTCCGCAGGCAATTCAGATCACTTTAAACCCTGATATTTGCTATTAAGCTGTTTTGCAAACCAACACTTGATCCTAAAAACTCCCTTTTTACTATAAAGTGTTATACTTTGGGTTTATGGTACAGGCTGATATTTGCTGGTGTAAAGAATTGAAGTGGGTTGGGAGTCCTGGAGGTTGGAGAAATTCTTTGTGGAGCCACAGGGGGAAAAATCCCATAATGTGCTGTGGAAAGGACCTCTCTTCTCAGAGTCACAGTGGATACTGTGGACACATCCAGCTACTCTTCTGTAGTGTCATTCGCTGTCCTGGGAGCTCCAGCCCTGCTCACACAAGCACAGAAGCAGATTCATTTTTTTAGATATTGTGTAATTTGCATTTGCCTCATAGAGGAGACTTCTAGCTGTGAGCTCTTGTGAGTTAAATGCACTGTACATAGGTATTCATTCAGAGAGGTGCTGAGTGCCTGTAACTCCCACTGAGTTTAGTGAGAGTTCTGAGTGCTCAGGGTCTCTTATGATTAGGGCTGTAATTCAACACATGCTTTGCCAATGCAGATGAGCTATTTCATTCTTTACTCCTGGGGAAATTCTGTGCCACTGCGCAATGCAGAGTTTTGTAGAAATTAACATTGTGCGCGCAGAATTTCCTTTCCCCCACAGAAATGGGCTGCAGTGCTGTTGGCCACCGCTAGGGATTGCTGGACCCAACAGAGCCCAGCATGCACATAAGACATTGCCTGGGGGAGGGGAAGGAGTTAGAGAGCTCCTGGCTGCTGAAGTTCCCAGTATGGAAGGAGAGGACAGTGCACAGGAAACTCCACACAAGCCTGGGACAAGAGCTCACATGTTTCTCCCTCTGGATCCCTGGGCTCTGGGAGAAGAGGGAGGCAGGTGTCTGGGCTGGGGGGGCCACAGGTAGGCTCTGGACGGGGGGAGGGGGGCATGTCTATATGGTCAAGGAGGGGCTCTGTGGCTAGGCCTGGGGGCGAGGGGGTTCGTGTATATTGGCTGGGGGGGCCACAGCTGGGCTCTGCGGCATAGGCGCCGACTCCGTGGGTGCTCTGGGGTTGGAGCATCCACCGGGAAAAATTGATGGGTCCTCCCTGCCCCAGCTCCCCTCCCCTCCCCTCCCCTCCCCTCCGCTTCCTCCCTTGAGCATGCCACATCCCCACTTCTCCTCCCAGTGCTTGCCGCTGCAGGACAGCTGTTTCGTGGTGTAACAAGCTGTGGGAGCAAGAGGGGAGGATTGGGAACGCGACACACTCAGGGGAGGAGGTGGGGAAGGGGCAGGGATTTGGGGAAGGAGTCCAATAGGCGCAGGGACTTTGGGGAAGGGGTTGGAATGGGCGTGGGGTGGGGGTGGGAGGTCGAGCACCCACCAGCGCCAGGAGAAGTTGGCGCCTATGCTCTGTGGGGGAGGGTTGTTGGTATGTGGTCCCCTGGCATATATACTTGCTGACAGACATACTTGATGACAGGTATTTTGAAATAAATTTCCAAAATAATTGAAACTGGTGTGATTATGTAGTGTTATTTTGACAAATAAAATTTGCAGAATTTTAAAATACTGTGTGCAGAATGTCCCCAGGAGTAATAATGCCGGTGTCTGCTACCTTAATGCCATTATTTTGGTAACTGTGAGCAGGTATAAAATATATAGCTTAGTAACAAATAAAGCTAATTGGTATAGTCAAAGTGGTTTTATTTCTCTCTTACTCTTCTTCCCCCATCCCCAACACCAGGGCTTAATGTATCAAGATTCATCACGGTGGGGGATAACGTTGCAGACATACATACAGCTTACTATGTTGGATCAGCATACCAGGCCAATGGTAATTTAAAGATTTTTTTCTTTTAATCTGAAGCAGAGCTATTAAGGTGCATTTATTGATCAAAAAATTTGTTAACCCTGCATCCAGAAGATAAGACCCTTGGTTGACTTTCATTCTGTGTTCCTGAAGCTAGTAGGAATTTCCATGTGAAAAGACAACACTGATATATTCAAGTCAATGCTCAGTAGGGGCTGGGACATCTACCTCCTACATTTACATGTGTTTCATTCCCATATCCAGTATTGCTTACTGTTAAATGTTGGCCCATGCGTTGGTCATCTCTCAGCTTCACTGTTGTCTTTGCCTTTTTATTTATTTTTCAGGGTATGTGAATTGTAGGAACCTCAAACTCTGGGTTCACATATGGTAATCTTAAATGAATATTCAAAATCACACATTGGCTGGTGTCACTCAGAATAACCCCTGCTGACCCATGTGACTCTAAACACAAATGCAGCTTCCTGCTTCTCACCTCTTCTCACTCTAACTCCTTCAAAATACTTCCACAGAGATTATCTACCTCTTCCGTTTGGATTGTCTACACTTCTTTCTCCTCATCTGTTTTCCTTCTGCTCCCTTCTCACTTTATTCCCAGTCCTCTCCTATGTGCACTGTTTGGGCTGGATCCCCCCTTTTCCCTTTCTCATCCCCCCTTGAAACTCCTTTGTGTTGCCTTGGAGTCTTCAATTATTGTTTCCTTCCCACTTGATAGCATCTCCAGTTACTCTTATACCTGAACTGTTTGCTATTGTATCATATTGTCTGACTTTGCTTTGGGCAGGGGTCTTTCTTTGTAAAGTCCCATGTAAGGTTATGGTCCAATGACCATATGATTAATAGTAATTTGACAAGATAGTTCTATAAAGCTGTGGCTTAGGGCTTTCTGGAAATAGTTTCTCCTTCCCTTCTCAGAAAAGTGACATTTTACAAGTTCCAGTTTTGAAGTATGCCCAGTTCTCACTTCTCTGCACTCTTGAAGATTTGGACAAATCCTGTTAACTTTCTATTCAGTGTGCGTTATGAGACAATTGCACCATAATGCTGGGTTCTTCTTGGATGAAAAACAAATAAAAATTATTCCTGGCATGTAAAGAAGGAAATGGGAAAAGATTGATAGCTTCAATGAAAAGATGCCGAGACACTAGTCTCCTAAAATGAGCAGACAGTAGTTTTTTATAATGGCCATGTCCGTAGTCTGGATTAAAGCAATAACAGAACATACCAGATTGTGGCTACTTTTGCACAGATACATAGGGAAGAGAAGTCATAAGATCTTTCTTCATCTTGTGCATTAATGAAGGAGGCAGCCAGCGCATTGGTCTTGTGCTAAATGAGCGTGAGGGAGGTGGGTTAGTGTGGCCAGAGACACAGGGAGCGTGGCCGGGTGGGGTGAGATCCACATCCCAATCTCCTCTGCACCTGTTTACAATGAGCACTAGGAGAATGCATGCTTCACCCATTTAGAGGGTGTGATTTCCATTTCTGAGCATGTTCCCTACCCATCCTCAGGTATTTCTTCAGTCTGTTTCTGTGTTCCATGGGCAAAATGCCTTCCACTTCTACCCCTCTGTGCCCCACGCCTTATAGCACTGCTCTGGCTCTCACACCCACAGAAGAGTCTCATGTGTTGTACAGCTTCAGGGTAGATGGAACTTTTCTCTCTCTCTCCATCTTCCCTGTAGATATAGAGGAGGCTAAAGAGGCAGGAAGCCTTCCAGAGCTCTGTCTTGCAAAGCACCTTGAAAAGTGCTCCATGCACCATCACTTCTGTGAAAGTTGTGAGATGAAAGAGCTGCCATGCAAAGGAGCATATTGAGTAGCAGATAACTGGGGGTGCTCAGTACCCAGAAGGCCTTTTCAGTTCCTTTGTATTTCCTAGCACAGCTGTGGAAAAAACCCAAAAGGTTTGAATGTGTTTGAAAGTGCAGAGAGTTCTTTTGTTTGATTTGCAAAATGTTAAAAGTCCCAGTGTCTCTTAAGAGCTCATTAAAAGCTCCCAAGAATTCCCCTGCATTCTAATCTGTACTCTTCTGCCAGTTCCTGTATCAACCTTGCAATAGCAATTGTGACTGTGTGATCATTAACTCTGTGCAGAATAGCTGATTGGAAAGAACTCCTCCAGCACCACCTGATTCTTTAGAGACCAGGGAGAAAAGCTTAAATAGTGGCAGGAAATCATCATTCACCAAAATTGAAGCCCATTTGGGTGGTAGATCAGATGAAGCTGAGATACTCTGCCAATTACAGTGACTGCTTTGGCCTCTGTGAAGGAGGAGTAGCACACTTGAGACGATTCGAAAATCCTGTTTTCTTTCTATAGTGTCTCTGATCAGTGCCTTATGTAATCAGCTCAGTAACATATCTGAGGAGGGCACCACTTCAGGCAGTGCAGTTCCCATTGCTCTGCACATTCTAATGGACTGTAATTTATTTCTAGTCAAGTATCTAGTGATTAACTTCTTGGTATTGATGGGTTTGGTGCTCCTGCAGTTATCCTTCATACATCTTCCATAAGTCTAGTGTGTCAGGAAAGTCCTGGTTCTGGAATCCCAGGTTTATGTACATAATGTGGGTTTTAGCCCATGAAAGCTTAACAAAATAAATTTGTTAGCTTCTCAGGTGCCACAAGTACTCCTTGTTCTTTTTGCTGATACACACTAACATGGCTACCACTCCAAAACCTGTCAGAAATGTTTCTGAGTAAGAGTAATTTTTTCTCTCTGCCCAAACAATTAGTCCATGTTACAATTAGCAGAGTTTAGTAGGAGTTTAATAATGTAGTGAGCATGAAGAAGATTAATAAAAAAATGGATGTAAAAGGACATACTATGCAGCATTAGGGGGTGAAAGAAACTTAGAACACTGGAAAATGTAAAACTAGTGAATGGCTGTTGTTTTTATCTTGTAGATTTCCCCGCTAAGAATGATGGAGAGGTCAATTCACAGTGCAAAACACATTTTTGTAGAAAACTTATATCGAAGGTACAGTACATAGTTTACTACTTTAGCTTCTTGTTTTAAGTGTAGAGCGTTTTAAATAAACTGATCATCTTAGTTTTCTATGATTATTTGCATTTCGGTAATCCATAAAATCTGCAGCAGTGTATTAGAGAGCTAGTGGTTGCTTACTTAGTCAGTGCTGCCATATATATACACACAGACAAACACACACAAACTCTTTCAATCCAATCTTCTCTTGGCTGAAACAAAATATCTGTTTAATAGTATTCAGAAAGATACACTATAACGGGTCGGCAACCTGTGGCACGTGTGCCAAAAATGGCACGCAAGCCAATTTTTAATGGCACGCTGCTACCTGCCACCTGCCGGGGTCCCGGCCCCACTCAGCAGGGGCAGGAGGCAGAAGTTTGATCCTGCTGGCAGCCAAGCTCCCCTCTCCCCCATTTCTTCCCCCAGTTTGTACCCCCCCCACATCCCCATCCCCACCCTGAGCACCAAACAGGAGCTTCTGCACCTCTGGTCTGGGGTCCTGGCCGCTGGCCCCACTCAGCCCACTGCTGGTCTACGGTTCTGGCTGCCAGCCTCTTGCCAATTGGGGTCCCGCAGGCTCCACTCAGCCCGCTGCCAAGCTAGGTGAACGGAACCCCAGGCCAGCAGCAGACTGAGTGGGCCAGCAGTGTAAGATCAGCATTTTAATTTAATTTTAAATTAAGCTTCTTAAACATTTTGAAAACCTTGTTTACTATATGTACAACAATAGTTTAGTTATATATTATAGACTTACAGAGAGAGACCTTCTAAAAAACGTTAAAATGTATTACCGGCACGCAAAACCTAAAGTTAAAGTGAATAAGTGAAGATTCAGCACATCACTTCTGAAAGGTTGCAGACCTCTGCACTACAATTTAAGACAAGACACAAAGAATAAAACTATAGGTAATTGGAACAGGGAAATTAAGTAGATACAATGTACATTAAATATACAAATGAGATTTGGCTAGAGTCTGGAGATGGGGGAGTTAGGGGACAGGGAGCAGGGGGCAGTTGAATGGGGCAGAGGTTCTGGGGGTGGTGGTCAGGGGATGGGGAATGGGGGGCTTGGGTAGGCATGGGAGTCCCGGGGGCCTGTCAGGGGGCGGGGGTGTGGCTAGGGGTTGGGGCAGTCAGAGGACAGAGAGCGGGGGGGTTAAATAGAGGGTGAGGTCCTGGAGGAGTGGTTAGGGATGGGAGTCCTGGGAGGGGGTGGTCAGGGGACAAGGAGCAGGGGGGGTTGGATGGGTTGGGAGTTGTGAGGGGGGCAGTCAGGGGGTGGGAAGTGGGAGGGGTCAGATAGGGGGCAAGGGCCAGGCTGTTTGGGGAGGCACCGCCTTCCTTACCCAGCCCGCCATACAGTTTTGCAACCTCGATGTGGCCCTCAGGCTAAAAAATTTGCCCACCCCCGGTGTAGATAATACTTAGTTCTTCCTTGAGCGCAGGGGACTGGACTAGATGACCTCTTGAGATCCCTTCCAATTCTATGATTCTATGCTGGCTTTTTAATACATTTGAAACAATCTGTAATGGGTTATAGTTTATGAAACCTCACACTGGTTATAGGAAAAATGTATCTTGCCCAAATCTGTGGGGAAAAAAGCTGCTTGCCAATAGATCCACAAGATGGCATCCATGCTACATTGTGTTTGTTACTGAGTTACTTGGAATGTTTACATAAGTGATAAGCTAAGATGTAAGGCATGTAAAAACAGTGGAAAATAGTAAGAGTCACTGTTTATCATAGTCTGTATTCAGAAGACTATACAGTACTTAGTTCTTTTTCTTTCTTTTAAGCTATTGATTTGCTTTTTTCATTTCTGACCAAATGCCTGTGTCAGAAGGATTGAAAATCTTGCCTACTGCTAAAAGGCTAAGTATAATGTGCAATGACTTTTATTTCTTGACTTTGTAACATATTTTCTACAGGCAGCTATGGTTTTGTCATTTCTGTTTTTGTATCTTTTTTTAGTGTTGGGGACCAGGTATTTACTTTGTGTCTCATTACAACAAACTGTAAAATCGGTTGCAAATTAAACAAACAAAAGTCAGAGTCTGTGAATGGATATTTAGGTGTTTGGGAAATGAACTCATAGAATATGGAAAAGGAGACATGACAGGTGAGGCAGAGGGACAAAAAGTGATTGGTCTTTTATAATTAGTAGATGTGATTTGACAGTTAATATATAATTAATAGTTAATAACTACGTTATATGTAGTTTAGGACCTACTTTGGATCTCCTAAAATGGGGCGTGTTGTAGCCACAGGCAATCTTATTACTTAGTGTATATATGATTATGACTAAAGAAATTTTTGTACTAAATAGCCAGTGTAAGTAGTCTTCAACTCTAAGATGCACCAAGATGTGTATTTCTGGTTTCTTGTAGAACCATAGAATTATAGGGCTGGCCTTAAGAGGTCATTTAATCTCTCCCCTCTCACTGAGGGAGGATTATAAAACACTTCAGAGGGGGATAAGCTTGAGGCATGAAGCCAAAGCCCTGATGATTTTAAACCATCTGAGATGTGCAGTAGTTGCACTGAAATTGCTACCACAAAATAGTTTCTTCTCTCTAAATATCAAGAAAATAAAGCTATGCATTGACCTGGCATAGATATATTACTTACCAAGTTTGCATGGCAATCATATTTCTTATGCTGAGTCTTGATAAGAGGAGATTTTCAGAGGCATCAGTGGGAGTTAGACACCTAACTGCCATCATTACCTTGAAAATCTTCCCCACACTAAATAGGTATTGCTACTGTTCTGAGACATGGGGAATATTCATTCTATGGATATTCTCTATTTACATGTGTGACAACAGAGGACTTTGCCAAGAGGTCTCTGTCTTAATAAACCACTCTCACTTCAGACTTGACAAACTCCTTACACCGAACATATACTTTGCAAGGCATTTATCCAAAAGGGATATCATGTGAGGTGTCTACAGAAAGCTCATAACTTGTCAAGACTCATAATCATTGTGAGATGTATGCACAGGTAATATTTAAAAACCAGTGTGTTTATACTGGAAGTATGCTTTGTGGACCTGGAGTTGAAATTAAACACTAAGAGATGATGGGCCTCAGGGATGGCTCATTCAAGCAATCCCTAATCAGTTGTCAAGGTGATGAAAATCTCGATTGACCAACCTTGCTTCCTCCCAAAACTATCCATGCAAAACCACCAGCAGCACCATAGAATCATAGGACTGGAAGGGACCTCGAGAGGTCACTAGTCCAGTCCCCTGCACTCATGGCAGGACTAAGTGTTATCTAGGCCAGGTCAGGGCAAACTATGGGCCAGATGTGGCCCATCAGGGCTTTCAACCGCCCATGGGATTGCCAACCCCGTGGCGCAGCGGGGCTAAGGCAGGGTCCCTGCCTGACCTGGCCCCACGCCACACCCAAAAGCAGCTGGCACCATGTCCGTGCAGCGGGCTCTGTGCGCTGCCCTCGCCTGCAGACACCGCCCCGTGTAACTCCCATTGGCTGGAAACAGGGAACTATGGCCAATGGGAGCTTCGGCGGTGGTACCCGCAGGTGAGGGCAGCGCGTGGTGGAGCGACCTGCCCCGCCCCACCACTAGGAACCACTGCCGGACATGCTGGCCACTTCTGGGAGCGGCGCTGTGCCAGGGCAGGCAGGGATCCTGCGTTAGCCCCAGTGTGCGCTGCTACTACCTTGGAGCCGCTTGAGCTAAGTGGCACTGGGCCGGAGCCTGCACCCTGAATGCCGCCTGCACCCCAATCCCCTGCCCTGAGCCCCCTAACCTCCTGCACCCCAACCCCTTGCCCTGAACCGCTTCCTGCACTCCCACACCTCACAGTCCCTCCTGCACTCCGAACCCCCTGCCCCAGCCCAACATTCATGGCCCTGCATACAATATCCCCATCCAGATGTGGCTCTCGGGCCAAAAAGCTTGCCCACCCTGATCTAGATCATTCCTGACAGATGCTTGTCTAACCTGCTCTTAAAAATCTCCAGTGATGGAGATTCCACAACCTCCCTAGGCAAACAATCCAAACCTCTCAGAGGTGAAAAAGGAACTTTAAACCAGACAAAGTTTCACCCTGGCTGTGTATGGAAACAAAACACTGTATTCAGAATCACAGAGTGTAGAAAAGACATTCTGGATGCACTGAACGAGGAGAACCCCTGGCGGAGGTGGGTGCTTTCATGAACGTTTTGGATCCAGGTTAATGAGAAACCAGCCAGCTTTGCAATAGACTGAACTTGGTGGGGTGGGAAATCTACTTTATTAAATAGGAAAGGTAACTATTGATAAGTATAGGCCAAGGTTCACGGTCCATGATTTTATTTTGTACTGTAATCACTTGTTTCCACCACACTCTTGGTTCTAGTTAAATTTTTATTCTTCCTTTAATAAACCTCCTTTTGTTTTATCGTAAGTGTTGTGTGGGTAATAGGGGTGGTGGTTTAAAGAAGAACCAGTAAGCTAGGGTCCAGTGCACCTTTGTGTGCAGAGGATCTGGTAATTGTGCAAATAGCCAGTGTCAGGGACTGGATGTCACAGGAGAACAATTCAGAGGGACTCCGGGATTGCGGTGGAGCTGTTGTTAACCTGCAAGGGGAAGTTAGGGCTGGCAGAAGCCCAGGGAGCAGTGCTTGAAGGGCTGATGGTGCCTGTGAGCTGTCACCCAGCTACCAGAGGGAAGACTCCCTCTCACTGGAGGCAGGGGTGACAAGGTGGCTCGCAGGCCTGGGTAGCCCAAGGACTGTCACTTCATAATGCTGAGAGTTTAGTGGCATGTGATATGTGAGCATGCGTGTGAAGAGAGACTGTTCTTGCACAGGTGAACCTGGTGTATGGGTGTGATACTGAAGTACAGTACAGACACGTGGGTGTCGGGAGTGAAGCCATCACGACTGCATGTTAACGGACTGTGGGTTAAGAGGGCCATGCTGAAATATCTTAAGATATCTATATATACATGTATAGTTATCTAGGATTACATATGTATTCACAACGTCCCTATCTGTTAATGTGCTTTGCGAGAATATAAAATAAAATGTGTAATGTAATAAAAACATTATTATTACTACACAGGGGTGAAAGTAACTCAGGACACTTACCGTATGGGGCGGGGGCGGCTCTGGTTCCTGGAAGGGCCGGGACCTAGGGCAGAAGAGGCAGGGCTAGGAGTCAGCATCCCCCAGCCAGCCCTTGCAGGCCACCTGGTTCGCACCGCCCAGAGGTCCTGTGGTGATTTAAAGGGCTTGGGGCTCTGGGTGCCACTGCTGCAGTAGCAGCATCCGGAGCCCCAGCCCTTTTAAATCGCTGGCCCCAGGGCAGCTGCTCCCTTTGCCCCCACAAAGGCGGCAGGTGAGCTGATTTTCAGTGTTACTCACACTGCCTGGGTCCTGGCCACCGGTCTGGGGGGCTCTGCATTTTAATATAATTTGAAATGAAGCTTCTTAAGCATTTTCAAAACCTTATTTACTTTACATACAATAGTTTAGTTATATATTATAGACATAGAAAGAGACCTTCTAAAAATGTTAAATTGTATTATTGGCACGCAAAACCTTAAATTAGAGTGAATAAATGAAGACTTGGCACAGCACTTCTGAAAAGTTGCCAACCCCTGCACTAGATATCCTGGAAGAGAGAGTTCTGAGGGTTGTTCTGTATTGATTAGCTCTGAGAGTCATGACCTGAGTGTTGCACTGAGATACATACATTATTGTACTAGCTAGAATGCAGTCCTTGCTGTGGAAGCTTTTAGCACAATTCTAGATCGTTTAATGGAGAGCTTGAGCTATGTGGTGTTAGCAGTAGGCTACTTTCATTGGTTGCCCAAAGGCATAAAACAAATTGCTTTTCAATAATGGCAGTGTAGGGTACGTAATTGGAAGTTGGCCCTTGTTCTTTATCTGCATTGATGAGTTATGCTGTAGTTTCAGTTAATGGAGGTCGTTTCAACCTCTGTATGAGAGTTAGTGAGATTAAAGAAAATCATTGAACTTTTGGAATTTGTAAAGCTCCATCTTAAATGCTCTGGAGTGTAACCATTTACTTAACTAATAGTCTTCATAAAGAAGTATACCTCATTTTTCAAGTGGGAGCCAAAGGAACAATTTCTTTCACCTTTAGCTAGTCCCTGGGGGATTCTCATATTCAGTTCAGATAGGCTTAGAGATCCTTATCGCTAGGCATGTCATAAATCAGCTGTCTTAAGTAAACCGACCAAGGGCCACAAAGTGACTCCAACAGCGGTTGCCAGTGGTATATCAACAGAATCTGTAATGAGCATCCAAAAAACCAGACCAACTGGAGTGACGTCTTCAGGTTCAGGCTGCTGGAATTTTATTGAGAGGTCCAGGTCCAAGCTATTCAACTAACCCTTCCAGCAAAGATTGTTTACCAAATATAAGAAACTGGATGGCAGAAGAGGGGTTGTAGCTTAGTATCAGTGCAAGGGGGTATTTATTTAAGGGGTTTACTATCAATTACAAGAAAAGTGCATTTTTGTTCTTAAAAAAGGGGACCTTGAATCTTTTGAAATAAAGACCCAGGCTGCTCAGAGGTGGATAGGCATTCTGTATAAGAACAGAGGTTAGACTTTGCTTATAGAAACAGGATATAGTATGAGTCCCTGACTCAAAGCCACGGAGCAAGCGGAGGTCCAGATCTCTAATCTAAACATGCTTCCTTCCTTTTCTCATTGTTAGATCAAGGGACTGGGAGCTAAAAAAATTCCCGGTGCTGTCCCCAGCGGTGCCATTGACTCCATATGTAGGCTTTCAAAGTCACTTTAACTCTCGGTGCTTCAGCACTTCTGTCAGTGAAAAACTGAAGAATATTTACAGGGATGTTGCAAGGCTCCATTCGTTTGCATTTGCTGTGAGATTCTATGATGAAAGTCGCCACAGAAATGCAAATGTTCCTGTATTCTTATCATTATTACAACTCTATATTTAGTATTGAAATAGAAGCACGTATTTGTTTTTTAGCAATTTTAGACGTGCATTTGAATGGGTATGATTTTTATGACTAAATCATAATTAAGTTAATTTTTCCATTTAAAATCAAATTAGTAGTTGGGTTAGGAAGTTGCTCCCATTCCTATATAACCTTGACAATGAGAACTTTTACTTTGGAAAAGTCATGTCCTCGTCAGCAAGATTTCAGTTGAGATAGAGGAGCTTCTGCTTTGATTCTTACACATGACCTTTATTTTCCATGAGCCTGTTCCAGATGCTCATACAAAATATTCCCATTGATTTCAATGGCACTGGTCGCATAAGCAAGACTGCCTGCGCATGAGAGGTTTTCAGGATTGGCTCCCAAATGCAGTATATATTTAATTCTGGGTTTTGTTATTGTTTTTGTTTTGTACTTCCATTTCTATCCAGCCTTGCCACTCTTCCTTTTCTCATATGTCTTGGGGAAAAAAAGTGGCAGAATCAACCTTGGTTTGTTTGTTTTTCCCTTGGCTTGTGCAGTTAAAATGTAAAATCATTATAGATGGTAACACAGAAAAACATTTGCTAGTTACGGGTATTTGAAAAACAACAGTTGTTTGTTCACAATGAATTGTTACCCTTCCCTTTGTCTTTCTCCAAACTGTGGAGGCAAGCTGTTAATTTGGATGGCAGACAAGGAATGGAGGTAGTATAATTTCTGCAAGCTTTTGCTCTTTTTCTTTCTTAACTCCAATATAGATATTGCAAATATCTTTATATGCTGCTGTCTCCACCCTGGTTACGACCCAGACATGTCGCCAAAGGAATGGCCGAGACGTCTGTCTCTTTTAAACTCATCTGAAAGCTGCAAATGGTTATAGGTTTGCTAGGAGTTCTACACATCAGTACTTTTTGTACTCATTTACATGTTTAATATTTTACTGGTTGTTCTTATCAAGATGGCCATTTTGGGGTCATCATCATCACTCCCATAACCACACTGGTCGTTGGGGCACCATCATTGATGAGCAATCAGCCAATTGTCTCCACCCCTGACAATTCTGTGTCAGTCAATCAACCATTCATGGCAGCATGGCGTGCAACAGTTTAAATACATTCATAACGGTCCCACTGTGAAAAATGTTAGAAATATAATTGATGCTAATTTACTGTATCTACGGTATAGATATTGATGTTGTAACATTTTCCTACTTCGTTCACCAAGTAACTGTGTTTTTGTGGCATAGCATAAAATACTAATTTGTATTACTAAAACTGAGGGTTATATTAGCCACTATTTCATTTTTAATTGTTTTTCAGATGTCTGACCCATGAATGATATTTCTGTGTGACTAAAGGCAGTATGAGTCTTAAGTTCACTTATGCTGGTGTAAATCGGGAGTAGTTCTAGTGAGGTCAAAGATATACTGGTGCAAATCATTTGAGAGATCAGAAGCAGGCCCTCTTGTACACTGTATGGTTTTGTAGTAAAAAAGGTAATAAAAAATCATTTTCTTATTGATTGTTGCAGTGGGAGAATGCCAGAAGTGGATTACATAGTGCTAACTGAATGGTTTGAATGGATCACGAAGAACACTGATGTTTCAGTTGATTTGATAGGTAAAACATGTTCTTCTTTGACACTAGTCCCTGTTTAAATTGAGTATTTTTTGTGTATTGTATTATGAAAAAGGAGAAAAAATGTTTTCCTATTTCTATTTCCTGTGCCCTAAATTTCTGTGATGTAAGAAATACCTTCTAGTGTACACGTTAAACAGCAGTGATGCCTTTGGAACATTTGGTGATGTTGTTACATTACCGTACTTCACCTATATATATCTACGATGTTTGGAGGTGGCTACCTTCCTCCGAGAAAAAATCCACTGGTGTCTGATAGATTGGCCAGCAGTGGAGCCACTGTGGACATTTATGGCTGATATCCATGTCAGAAATGCCTACCACAGATTGCTTTTCTGTTGGTTGTGGAGAAGATTTCTGCTTTACATTGCTTTCTAACCTGACCCCGTGAAAATAACTGTTCCAATGTTTTGTTGATGGCAGTTTATCTACAGACGTCTCCTGAAACTTGTTATGAGAGATTAAAGAATAGATGCAGAGAAGAGGAAAAGGTCATTGCTATGGTAAGGAAATCTTCCATCATAGTTAAGCAAAGGCTCAAGATACCTTTCAGGGTATCATGTGTTTGTATCTTCATAGCTTTTAATCTGTAGCTCCTCTCCGTCTAAATATAAAATCATGTACTGTAGTCAGTTAATAAAAGTCAGGGTCTTGCCACGTTTCCACTGATGGGTGCAACTTATTAGGAAGACCGTGTAGGGTTCATTGTAGCTTTATAGTCTAGTAGATAAGGATTCACTTGTCTCTATTTAAAACTCAAAAAATTTTGGACAGCGACTACCCCAAGTTCTCCATGTTTGCAGTTCTGGTAGGTCAGTACAATACAATTCAGTGGACATGGGGAAGAAAAGGAAATTCACCACCAAAATTTTCAAAGGGTGTCTGCCTGTTCTCCTTTTCCGCATGCACTTCTTGAGTATGAGCCCCTGTGCATGTGGGCAATAGAATTTATATGTGCAAACTTCATCAGCTGTATGCAGAGGTGTTTGGGCTTGAAAAATGCCCTTCCAGGTGTTTGCCTGTGCCCCAAAAGAAGGCACTGTTTGAAAAATCAAGCACGCAGTGATACAGGAACCTAATAAAAGTAAGTTGTACAATTAGATTACTATATCTCCTAAACTATAGTTTATGTGAAGGTCCTGCCTCAAACAAGTCTTTTTAAATGAATCCCTAAGCCAGAAATAAATGGGGTAATAGAAGAAATGTGCTGCCTATTACTAAAGTGCCTCTGTTGTAAGGTGATTTAGTAAGAGCAGTTGGGTAGGTTGAACATGTATGGTGAGATAAAAGCCAAGAGCTAAATCCTGAGCCATGTGAAATGTCCCCAAGGTGAATAAGCCCTAGCTATTATTTTACTACGGTGGCTTTGAAGAGACATCATGTGTTGTACTTTGCAGTGTCTTTCTCTGTTACTGAGGAAAAAACCTATAGTGAATGGAAAAGGTTAGGCCCTCTTCATGAAAATCTAATAGCTGCTGACAAGCAAAAATGCTTTTAAATGACGTGAGTGGAAATTGAAGAAAATCAACTGGGAACGTAGGAAAAACGTATCCACATAAAAAGCAGCTCTGAAGTCAGTGTTCATTTCAGTTTTCCCATTTGTCCTTTCCTCTTCTGTCTATTCATCTCTGTGTAAGGTTTAAGTCAGACTCCTCCCATGGGAATTTAAAACAAAGATTTTGATCCTGCAAGGTGTTGAGAGCTCTCCAGTCCCATTGACTCAGTGGATTAGATCCAGCGTAGGTTAAATCCTAACACCAGTGATAAATTGTGGCCATTGTCAGTAGGAAGAAATTAAAAGACTCCACTTGTTCAGTCTGTGTGGATTCGCCATGAAGCTGCAATGGCATCCCATGGGAATGATGGTGCTAGTGGAGCTTGGATGGTAGACTAGAGCTAGGGGAATAAAAGAAATCCTTCATGGGAATTATTTTGGGAAAACTCTCTGGCCTGTGCTATACAGGATATCAGACTGGATGATCACAATGGTCCCTTTTGGCCTTAAAGTCTCTGACTTCAGTCAAATTAAATGTTGGGTGAAAGTTTCTGATGCACTGTATTCTGTAGTCACAATGCAGTGCATAATAAGGACCTACCTTATTTGTCAAACCATGTCAAACCTGGGTTTTAGTATCAAATATTTATACACGGTTGTAGTCATTGACCTCTTAGCTGATTTGGTTTACTTTAAAAAATATAAGTACAGAAACCACAGTGTGTGTTTCACCTCTGTAAACATTTGTTTTGAATGGCTTTTTATAGGAATATTTAGAAGCTATCCATCAGCTCTATGAGGAGTGGCTTATTAAACAAACGCTGTTTAAAGTTCCTTCTCCAGTGCTTGTAAGTATATATTGGTCAATTGTAACCAGGTAAGCGCGCACAGAGAAAATTTCAATTCTCAAATGTCACTTTAGTTGTAAAGGCAAAATCTATTTTTCTAATATGATTTGGAAAAGAAAAATTTCAAGAAGTGTTCTGATTCTCAGTAGGATACAGCATTAGAGTTTGATCTTGCAAATGACTCTTACTTCATCACCCAAGGGGCTATTTACAGTAGTAAGTGTTTGCAGAATCTGACCCATTGCTTGTAAAAACCCATCCCAACACCTGCACTGAAAACAAATTGACCAAGTGCCTAGGTAGTTCATTTTAGGACTTAGTGGTAGTAAGTCCTTGCTTTTCAAATGCTAGCAAAATGAATTATTTTTGAAAAGAATATACAGATTTTATAGGGCCTCTTGTTCTAATTTTCCTTTTCTTGTCTTCTAGGTGATTCAGGCTGACAATGACATGCAGAAAATGATAGAAAAGTATGAAGAAAATCGGGACCGAATATTAACCCCGTACAATATGCAACACTGTCTGTAGAAATCCAGTTTTATGGTCATGCTTTAAAAAACATTTCCATCAGGGGAATTCTGATCAACATTCCCAACACTTCTTATGATTTGGTCTCTTGGTTGAGATTTTGTCTTGTAAAGTGTCAATGACTTTAGCTAGGAAAAGGCCACAAACAGGCCATATCCTGTTTATCTTCAGCTTCTTGCACTTTTAAGTTCCAGTGCAGCTTCACTGATCTCAGACTACCTCTGACAGGAAGCTGCTGTATCTCATTTCCCTACTTCACTTCTGCATTGTATAAATACCTTTCTGATATTGCATTTTCTCGTGATAAAGTGCTTTCTTTCACTTCAAATAGCCCCATATATATCCTTTCATACAATTAGAAGGCTGTGAATAAGTCAAGCTTATGTAGTCAGTAAGTGAGCAAATTCAATCTAATTTTGTAACAATTTTCAATGGAAAAGCAATGAAATAACTATGCTACTGTTATCAACTGCCATTTTCACAAATATCATTAATTGCACTTAAAATAGGAAAACTAAACAGTTCACTTCTTAATTATGGACCTGATTCTAATCTCACTTGCACCAATGTGACTTCATTGGCTTTATTGGAGTTATTTCTGATTTAAATGAGATCAGAATCAAACCCCAAACCTGCAAATACTTATGCATCTGAATAGTTCTATTGAATTCAGTGGGACAATTCAGGTACATAAAGTTACCCAGGCTTTATAAGAATTTGGGGTCTAAAGCTCTCTGGCCCAGATTTTCAGAAGAGTTCAGTATCTAGCTGTTCTCAATGAAATTCTGACTCCAAATGAAAATCTCTTTTGAAAATCTGTCCCTTAAACTTTTTCTATCATGTGACAGAATTTTTCTTATTATGCATTGAAATTGGGTGGTAATTCTGATACTGATTATTTGATAGGTTAAACTTTTTATGTTCTAGTAGATGTTTGCCTTGTGTAAGTTTAAGAACATGTGACAGGGCAATACATAGGGTCATCTTGATCCCAGCTTCTCCTGGCTACAGACATCAAGAAGAGAGCAGAGAACATCTAGTGAAAGTTAAATTCTCACTTTAATTCTTAAACTGCTCTGTGGTGTTTTTATAGATCACTTATTATTTACCTTCTCGAGTGCTGTCCTCATGTTGGCACTTTTAACGGAGCAATCTTAAAACAACTTGCACTTTATTTTCTCTTTAAATTGGAAGGGATGATTCTTTGTTTATTCTATAAAAGTTTGGGTTGTTTGAACTGGTGCTAGTAAAATTAGAAATGCTTCCAGGAACACCTCTGCTTAAAACAACATAGCAAAAAAAAGCATTTACTTCACTGGACATGTCAGAACTGTATAATCTTAAAACTAGCTCAGTGTTTAGCTCAGTGTTTAGCTCAGCTAAGATGTTTTCGTAAATGTAAACATGCAGTAATCAATGTCTATGACGTGTTAGAAACAGAAGATAGTAACTTTCAGATACAGAATTCCATTGTGTACATCATTTGGTTAAGAATAATAACAATCAGATACTACACAAAGGTGTATCTTCAGTTTTCGTTGTAGTCATGTGTAGTTAATTTATAGTTTCATTGTAGTCCTTAATTTATTCAGTTTCTACTTGAATTGGACTGCTGCTAAGAGAGGAGGCCCTGTGTCATGGGGTCCACTCACTACTAGAGCACCTTCTCCTTGCTGCTATGGAGATTAGTGCTTTCCAGGTCCGACACATGCTTGTTTGCATGCCGTGCCGTGTCTCTTTTCTCTCTCTCTCTGACCCAGGTACTCTCCTTTCATGGCTTGTTCCTCCAGTCAGGTCACTATGTGTTTTCCCATTTCTGGGGTATCAGTCATTCCATAGAAAACTGTTTCCAGTAGTCTTCTCCATCGCTGCCCAGATGGTGCCACTTCCCCAGTGGCTGGTAGAGGAACCCAGGCCCACCCTTTACTCCAGGTTCTAATTCGGAGAGCCTCTACTCAGATGCTAAGGTCTGTACCATCTTAAATCTTGCTGCTGTTTCTTGGCGCCTTTTCCTACATTATCTCTCTCAGGCTTTCACTGCACCACCCTTCTGGATAAACCCTTCCTTCCTTCCGGGCCTGGATCCCCTGGGGTTTCCACTTTCTCCCTGCATTTCCTTCCTTCTTTCCCTCCCTCTCTAACTATCTTAACCTTGTCGGGTGAGGAGAACACCCCATCACACCCTGGTAATTTCTTCTTCTTTTTTTTTTTTAAACCTCAAACAAGATTTTTTGTTCTCTGTTTATACAGTCTAATGCTGGTAGTTGTGCAGAAAGAGTTTCTGAGTGCAACACTAAATTAATTTTCTAAAGCATGTGAATGCAGTGCCTAGGTTCAGTGGTTCTGTTCTAAAGCTTTAGTACTCTTGCTGAACAATAAGATCCAACATTTCTAACTGCTTACGTATATAAAGATTTTAAATGTAGAGGAAAAAATAATCGTATTTGAATGTTTCTTGAAAACACACAAGCTGAGCATACCCTAAGAGAGACCAAAAACAGCCAACTCCTTGGAGATTGTCCCATATGTTTTAAATGCTCAATTAATTATATATATTTTTCCTTAATAGAAGCCCTTTAGTGAGCAGGGAAGTTTTTAACCCTTTCAGTCTTGATTCCAAATTCACTGTGTAAATTAAAATGTTTCAGCAGAATGGCATTGTTTCGATTATTTGCTCAAATTGTTGGTGGTTACTCTGATTGTCACATTTTTTTCTCTGAACATTGGCAGAGTAGTGTGTTTTAGGAGCTACTTTTTTGTGTGTTATAAAAACTGACTCAGTTGGGCACTGGAAGCCTAAATCTCTCTATCAGACAGTATCACAAACTCTCCTAAATCCCTATCAATACTTTTTTGTTTCTTCCTCAAACAATTTGTTTCATAATCTCCTGCTTTCTAAATCTATGCTTACTATCCCTAAACAAATTATAATGTTCCCCTATTGTCTTTTCTTAATGTGTTTTAATCTTCCTTGCACTGAAATTCAGTTTTCTTGGTTCTTACCTTTTCAAGAACATTTGTTCTAAAGCTAACCTATGGTTCTTCAGCACTTATAATTCTAAACAGCACAGGGTCATGGGTGTGATATGAATGGTAAGTAGGGAAAATGACTAGCTCAGGACACCCTGAGGGAGAGCGTGTGTGAGTGAGTGAGTAGTATCACCAACTACCAGATTCCACAGCCTAAGAGCTGCTTCTGTAGGGATCAAAAGAGAATGTTGGTAATCCAGGGCAAGGGAGTGGAGCCATTCAAAGGGGCTAGCTCTGTGTAGCATGTCGCTTTGGGAATAGGCTGGGACTCAGATTTGTGACAGAAAGATATCCAATCACTAAGTAAATCCCCATTTAATCCACAGACAATCAGTATCAGCTGTAGCACAGTTAAAGTCAACCGCTTGCAAGAAGATATGCACACATTTTACCAAAACAAATAGACCCCCTTTAGCAAGAGACATATGCAGCCCTGGTATTGCTGTCAACTAAGTGCAGGTGCTGACTGTGATGTAATTTAACTAAGCAAAGAGAGGTGCAACATTTATTAGAACTTGTATGCAGGAGCACACTGGCTAATGGGATCATAAATTGCTTGGCCCTTTAGAAACCTCCCTTGCTGTCTGTCTCCAGTTTCTGTCCAGAGATGATGCATAACTGTTGACAGTAGGGGGTATGATTTAAAGCAGAGGTTTTCAAACTTTTTCAGCTGAGCCCCCTCCCCCACAGGTTACAATTTTTGGTTGTGCCCCACCTACCCCAACCCAGACAAAAATAGGTGAAACGAGGTAGGGGTGGTGCTCCCTGAACCCTGTCATGTGGGGCTGAAGCCTGAGCCTCTGCTTGCCTCCTGAATATTCTTCTGTGCCCCCCTAGGGGGCATGCCCTACAGTTGGAAAACCTCTGATTTAAAGGTTCTGGTGGTATGCAGCAGGGTTCAGGGCAGGGCACATAAACAAAGAAACCGGGGGGAGGGGGGAACACACGACCCCCTGCTCCCCCTGCTGTAGGCATTGCCTCTCTTTCTGTCCATTTATAAAATAGAATTACAGACAGCCTCTGTCGGTCTGTGTAGCTGCTGCTTGACCATCTCAGCGTTTCCACAGGTGCAGTGAGAATACACATGAAGTTCCATGCACACAAATGGAACACAAGTTCAAGGCCCACATAAAAATGTAGCTTATGTGGTTTAAAGCTGTGCCCCGAATCGCACATATGTCATTAAATGTTCACATCTCAAAATATGGCCGCTTAAGACCAAGCCTCCCAGCTCAGGTAGACAAACTTCTGCTAGCAGGGCCCAAAGTAGCATGCTAAAAAGATCTTTGTGGCTTTTGCAACCCTTGAGGCTTAAGAGCCCAAGCTCCAGGCCATGCCACAACATCCACGTGGCCACTCAAGCTCTGCTAGCATGAGTCTGTCTATCCAGGCTGAAGCCTGCTCCCAGCTGCTGTAGAGATGTACCCTATGTGTCTACACTACATATCATGTGTGGTGGGGACGGTTTTTGCAACTTCCTAGTCAGAGCTCCCCTAATAACTTTTGCTAGACACAAAGCTTAAAACAGAAGAGGAACTTTAATAATCCCCAGTGGGGGGAAAATTGCATCTTATAAAAACACAAAAAACGAAACAAAGTTTAGCAAGTACATGAATGTAGACTTGGACGACATACAAACAAGTATTCCTCTGTGGATATGTGTGTAACGTAAACTTCCCTCAAACCTCAGGTGCAATCCTGCCATTGACTTCAATGGAGTCAGGGTTTTACACCCGCTACACTGTTAAAACTTCTAAGAGCTTCATTGCAGGGATTCTCCAATGACTTTAAAAGTGCAGAGCTTTCCCTGTGTGAGTTCTTCAGCTTTCCTGATAGCCCACTCTTTCATTCACCCCGTAAGAATCCCGTTTTTCTTTTTCTCTTGGCACAGAACTACTGTTCTACAATCCAGATGGTGACATTATAAAGAACTTGAAGAAATGATCAGCAAATATTTTCTCTATATACATATAAGCAACTCTAGGAAAGAATTGGTATTGGAAATATCTAACATAATATCTTTTACTAAGAAGGAGATTCCTTAAGATTTCTGAAAAATATATTGAGCTTAGCATTAGAATACACTTTTTATTCTGCTTTATACTAAGCACTATTTTTGAAAAGACATTTTCAGCAGTCAAATGTACTGTTAACATGCAATATCAGATAACTGCATGTGTATCTAAATGAACAAGTCAAATACATTTAGTATTTGCATACTGCTTCAGGCACACGTTTGTATTTACACTTAATAGCCAAGATTTTCCATACAAGGAACCTAAAGTTAGTCTTACAGAGTTGCCAATTCTTGTTATTTTGTTGCAATATTCCCCAGAGTTGGTGTTTTTCTTAAATCCCCAGCCCCTGAAGTCATGTGGTTAAGTAAGAATCTCAACTTTCTGTCTTGTCCGTGTGTGTGTATTTTTCTAGCCCTCATGGAGAAAAAATTGAAAACGTGAACCCTAAAGAATCAAAACCCAGAAGGCAAGGCAAGAAACTGAAATATATAGACAAAACTATTCCATTATTTGTTTAGGCCTGAATCATGATTTTTAAATGCTAAAGTTTGACAACAGAGGGCTCCTGAATAAGTGACCAAAACCCATTGAAGTCAGGGACTGGTCAGCACTCAGGCTACTTATTTAGGATCCTACCTTTGGTTCTAACTTTAGCATGTATTTTTGAAAATCTTGGAATATATGTACATGAAAGTATATCTGGAGTATGGACCTTCATCATATTGCTAAAAAGTTAGTAGAAAACAATGTATAGTGCAAGAGAAGCATGCAGTTTTCAAAAGGTTATAACTTCATTAATAAATACCTTTTGTCATATTGGTTAAAGGCACTAGTCCTCATTAAGGCCCCAAGCCAGCCATCCCTTTTCCTGCGCTAAGCACCACTGAGTTCAATAGGATTTTGTACAGACATAAGGGTTTGTGTGAGAGAGTCAAATTTCAGAACTGGGGGTCAAGACAAAATATTTTATTTTTTAATTTTTTGGTATTATTTGGTGGTAGCAAACAGAGGCAAGTATCAAAACCTATAATTGTACAGAATCAAGTATATTTAGAAGACCCACAGGATTATTCTAATGCAAAAATACATCTGAAAATGTCTTAGCAGAGTATGTGTTACCTCCGTTGTTGTTTTTTTCTGAACATCCAAACAGAATTTTACCAAATTTTCTAAATCAATCTTAGGACTGAGAACAAGCAAAAGGAACATTAGCTCAAAAGTTAACTTCACTGAAATGTTATGAGCAACTGGAGATGAGCTTCAAAAGTAACTTTAACGTGGCATGGGAGAGACTATAAACAGGGAACCTTAATTTGGAAGCATTTATCTATTTTTCCCATTGCACAACATTTTAGACTTTATTTCATTCTTTGAGGTAAATTTGCTGCCTTGCTGCAAGAATAACTTGTTAGAGAGAGAGAGAGAGAGACAGAGAGAGGAAAAAAAGTGGCAGTATATGTATTTGAAAAACCTGTCAGAAGCCAAATACAGCAGGTCCTGGTGTCTAACTTATACATCATATCAAATACATTTGTGAATTTATCCTCATTTTTAATACACACAAATTAAAGACAGGTGACCATTCAGGTCTGTGATCACTGAAGACAAACAGAGCAGACTAATGGACCCTTTCTTCACTACCCAAAAGCAGCATGTGCTTTGGTGTGATGCATCTTTGCTCAAGGGAGGACCAAGACCGCCTGGAAATACATGTATGTTGTTGACCAACAGTGAAGGACATTGGCAGAATCATATGGGCCTGGCATTCCTTATTCACCATCCTTGCTGATAATTACATAGTCCTCTTGGTTAGTTTCATTCACTTTTGAAGTGTAAGGCTCAAACTTTCCTTTGTCTGTAGATGAAGAGGACTCAGGTGAGCCTCCTTCAGACTGTAAGTGGGTCTTCCTACAATTCACAGTGGTGGCGCTAGGGCCTGGAGATGGAACATAAATACCTTGGGGAGGGATGTAAGTGGGATTAGGTGGCTCTCTGATGTGTCTGAAACCCTCTGAAGTTGCATGTATACCGGGCATATGCGTTAATAGTCTCTTGTTATCTGAGCCAGTGGTAGGACACTCAGGGGCCCCAGTGGCATTACCAAGTAGGTTTGAGGAAGACTGACCAACACTGAAAGGTGCTTTATTTGTTGTCTGAATCCTAGCTGGATATGTATATTTCATCTTGGAGAGATTGCATTCTCTGATGTCTTTGTCACTTATATTTACATTTGTTATACACTCAGGTTGTGCAGTTTCCTCTACTGGATACATAAGCTCTTCATCACTAGTGTCCTGGATTTTTAGTTTGCTAAAAGATAAAGAGATTTCACAAACTTTGTCGTCTTTGGTTAAATTACATTCTGTAACAACCATATTGCCATGAGACAGGGGCTTCAGCTCCTGGGGTTGATCTGCAGGATTTATGGAGGTGCCTATGCAATTCATGGCATCACTGATTTTTGCTTCAATGGTTTCTTCAGGGACCTCTTGGGCTCTGTATTTATCAAGGGCATTTCTGCTTTCAGGAGTACTGTCAGTAAATATTGCAAAGGCTTGTGGGCCGCTTGCACCTGGTGAGAGTGGTTTGGGGCCAGCTTCATTTGCTGTCAACGGTGTTGAGATCACCAAAACACATTCTTCACTCTGATTGCCTCTTAGCTTCTCTTCAAACACTTTCTGAGGAGAATTCTCACCGAAGATGGGCTTTTGTCCTATGACAATGTCACTGTATTTGTTCAAGAAGTCGTCGCTATCTGAGCATTTGCCATGAGAGTGTGCTGACTCACTGACGTGCCTGTGGTGTGCTTGAAGCCTGCTAGTGGATTGAGTAGATGCTAACTGAGGCATATCAGTAGCAGGTTTAAAATGGGATTCATCTTTGGTCTTACTATTTCCAGCAGTTTCAAAGGATTTCTCACTCTTCGTTGAGAACTTCTGTTGAGCACCAAGGCATGAAGAAATCTCATTATTTTCTTTGTTTTCCAGATTTTCAGGGTCCTCTCTCTGGAAGGGTTGACTCTCTCTGTCCTTGTTCTCTTCATGATACCAATGCTTTTGTGCTCTCTTCTGTAAGATATCCCCCAAATCACTGTGTTGTTCTTCGCTTATCATTTCAAGGATGGTTTCACACTCGATTCTTGCAAGAAATATTTCAAGTGCAGTCTCTTTTGTTTCCTCCTCATTTATCTTTCTGACAAGTGAATACTCTGTTGCTGTTGTTGCAATGTAACCTATTTTCTGCAGTATTGTGTTCACTACGTTTTCTGGGAGCACTGATTGAACACAGTAGACAAAATTACCTGTAAACGTCTTGGGGGGGAAAAAAAAGAAACATTAAGATGGGCATTGAGGGAAATCATGCAGGGGAAGGGGCTCCGAACTGGTGTCTCTGAGTTTTGAATTTTGAGGTTTTATACCAGCATTATTGTCAGCCTCCTGAAAATTATTGCTTTGCTCAAGTGCAATAACTTCAGTGGAGCTATGCCAATTTCCACCAGCTGAGGATAAGGCCTGTTACCTCACTAATTGAAAAGGACAGTGGCAGCAGCAGAAGATCGCTGTGGCCAGACTAGGATAGTATAAAAACACCAACCACCTTTTCTTGTGTTCCATTCAAGAGCAAAGTCTTTTTCAATTTAAAAAATAGAAACCCCTTGAACACTGAAGCTCTTCCGTTGATGCAGCGCTGTCTACATGGGGGTGGGTGAGTGTTAGATTAGTATAACTGTGTTGCTCAGCCTTGAGTGACGCATTTATACTGATTTAGGTCTGTAGTGTAGATCTGGCCTAAAATATGTTCAGACCAAACAATCTGAGTAGAGTGGAAAAACAGGCTTGTCTTATACAAAGGAATATGGATTTGCCCATGTGCCTGAGTCTAACTTTGTAAGGCACAGACAATGAAAGTATATTTGTATCTAAGGTAAACAAAGTAATCAACCCACCAGAAAGAGCTAATTAACAAGAGGACAAAAAAGGGACATGCTCTGCACCCTGTGGAACAAGCAGCAGGGAACTCTGTATGGGGTTACTTTTCAAAAAATAATGTTTCAAAGGTTTTTCAGAGTTATAAGGAAGGGGAAAAAGACATCACTTAAGGGACAAAAGGGCCAGCACTTCTGGAATCTGTGAAAGGTGTATTTTGCAGCCGTGTGGATTGAGGACACTGAGAACTGACTGTGAGAAATTGCCCCATACCAGGCTTGTAATCTGTTAAGTTTTAGATACAAGAAAGTGTATTTTATTTATGGTTTATCTGTACCCATTTTCAGTTTATATTGTCTCTGCTTACTATCGCTTAAATCTGTTCTTTAGTAATAAACTCAGTTTTGGTTTTACCATAAAGTCATCTTAGTGCTGTGTGTTACAGTAAAGCATGGGTCCTCAGCAAAACTAACAAGCTGGTGTGTGCACTGTCTCTTTGGAGGCAGCAAACTTTGGTAATTTCAGAGACTCTGCAGTCATAGGGGCAAGGTATTGCAGAGGAACTTGCAGGGGGTTTACTGAATGTTACCTGCAAGGCAAGGTTAAGACTGGCAGAGTCTTGAGGTGTTTGCTGGTGAGGTGGACAGGCGGATGTGGCAGAGAGCTGACACACAGTTAAACTCCAGCAAAGCTCCCTTGCTGAGGCAGAGGGATATCCCAGCGGCTTACAGTTCTGGGTGCCCTGGGAAAGCATCACAGGGTGCTCAACCCTTTCTGGAAATCAGGCCTCTTTTAAGTGTGCCAAGTTGGGCACCCAAAATCAGCAGTTACTTTTGAAAATCTCAGTTTAAAGCCTTACTTGTAAACATTATTGATAATCCCTTCCATTACCTGTATCTGCCTGTCTCCTGCCTTATACTCCCATTGTAAACTGCTTGGGGAAGGGCTGGTTTTTTTTGTTCTGCCTTTGCATGCTGCCTGGCACAGTGGACTGCTGGTCCATGACTGGGGCTGTGAGGGGCTATGTTAATACAAATCATAATGCTATTGTTGGATTCATTTAATAGAGTCTATGAATATATGTGCATCTCTGTTAGGGGGCTTATTCCTTCACCTTCTCACTTCCCTGGTGCATCTCTGTTTCTGGAGCTTCCCTTGGTGTTAGAACACTAGATTTCCCTCATTCCCCCTGAACCTAGTCTAAAGATATAACAAAGAGCTCCAATGAGCTCAGGTGGTGACTCAAAATTGTGACAGGTATTTAGAAAGGTTGTTCAAAGATCATAGCATTATGCAGCTGGAGTAGTCGCTCTGGTCAAGCAAACTCCTGTGCAACTGTTTTGCAGAGGATACTCTCTGTATTCATTTTACGTCAGTCTGCTCCAGGCTCCATATTCCTCAGACTTTCTTTTCCCACATCAAAAGTTTCCATTCCCTCAGGGTTGCATTTATCTTCCTCCTTGTTTAGCTTTTCCTTATCCCCTGCCTTTTGATAGTTTGTTACATATTTGCCTAGAGAACAATATGGACAGATGAGCAACAGGTTGTTGGGGCGGGGCATAGTCAATAGGCTGCGTAATTAATCCACAATCAAGAGTGTGACAGTCAAAACCAACATGTGCTAAAAGGCTTCCTGCTTAGCAGTCAGGCCAGGCCATCTCTGTGGATTCCGTGGTTGATAGTTCCCACTTCTTCGGGTACTGTTTGACTCTAACCATATCATCACCTTCCATGGGTCAGCCCAGTGTCAGTGTCTGCACAGTAAGGATGGCAGCAGGGTGGAATGAGCAGGGAACAGAGTAAGCGAGACCTGCATAGGGCACAGAACTGCTGAAAACTGTGGCTCAAGCTCTGCACAGAGCTGATGCCCCTCCACATCCTTCCTCCAGCCCCCTCCTAGCTCTGCCAGTGGGGTTGGCTCACTTACCATACCACATCTCTCTGTGTCTGTGCACTGATTTGTCTTGTGTGATATTTATTTGAGCATTATAATGAATCCAAACTGGCAGCCATGCAGGGTTAAATGGCATTTCATAGCTCATGCTCTGGGACCCACACTTTTACAATGATGACATTATGTAAAATTGCTTCATTTTGTCTGATCTGTAGAGAACCCAATTTGCATTAAAAGTAGCCAAGGAAAAGCTGTAATGTTAGTGTAGCTTGTTTTAATGTTTATGCTTTCTGTGTTAGAGCATTACTGCAATGTGGCTGACGTATGAAGTACAAACAGTCCATTCACAAAGAAGAGAATAAACAGACTGCATGTCGCTTTTGCTCACCAGTATAGTGCAAAGCATGCTGCTCCCTTCTAGCAAGGCCGGCTACGTAAGCAACGTTTTCAAATGCACCTAAAACTTGTTTTCAAAAGTGACTTAGGCACTTTGTTGAAGTCTCATTGAAAGTTTTGGGCTCCTAAGGACCATATTTTAAAAGGTATTTAGTCACCTAAAGATGTAGCTATGCACCCACTTGAATTTTAGAAAGGCCCTGTGCCAGCTAGGCACCCGGTTCCCAAAAGGCTAAGCGCCTAACCTGCTCAGGTCCTTTTAAAAAATTGACAAGGCACCTAGCTGCATCTTTAGGCAACTACCTTTGAAAAACTGGCCCTAAGTCACCTAAGTCTACAGGCAATAAAACACCAGCGGCTGGCCCATGTCATCTGACTTGGGCACATGGGGCTCAGGCTATGGGGCTATAAAATTATAGCATAGACGTCCGGGATCTGGGTGGAGCCTGGGCTCTGGGACCTCCCCAAGGGGGGGTCCCAGATCTTGAGCTCCTGCCCAAGCCTGAAGCTCTACACTGTAATTGTATAGCCCCACACAGCACAAGCCCACATGCCCACATCAGCTGATATGGGCCAGCCACTGATGTTTTATTGCAATATAGACATATCCTTAGGCACGTCTTAAAATTTTATCACTTGTGCATAATGGACCTGATTGAAAACCCACTGAAATCAATAGAAATTTTCCCCTTGACTTCAGGGGACCTTGGATTAAGCTGTAAATCATTAATTTCATTAAAGGTTCAGTATACTAGGAATAAAGCACTACCCTGAGGATTTGATTTATAGCTTTCTGATCCTGTTGCTATGCTACTGTTTTCATCTCATATCCTACCTTCAGCGACTTTATTTCTTTTCTCCAAGGAGAGAGGAACAGGTTGATGCAGAGCAGCTCCAGGAACTCGAAAGCTTGGATGAGGTTTTTGAAAACATTGCCTCCTTCTTGCTTTTTCATCTGTAAACAATTCTCTGCAATACTGTAGAAGCTAAACCTGCTAAATCTCTCAGCAGGGCAGGCACCAGACTCCAGGAAGTGTTTAGCTTTTGCTTTTAGCGTTGTCTCGTTGCAGATCAGAAGTTTTCCTTCCGACCACTTCGTGCCATAGTATGCAACATAATCTCTTAAAATGTCTTGTT
Organism: Chelonoidis abingdonii; assembly: GCF_003597395.2. NCBI lineage: Eukaryota > Metazoa > Chordata > Testudines > Testudinidae > Chelonoidis > Chelonoidis abingdonii. The sequence goes on from NC_133787.1 coordinate 25,786,883, forward strand.
TAGCTGGTGCTGCTGCTTTAAGCTCCTTCATAGTTTGCAGGAGTCCCACACTAGCAACTACTGCTCTTTAAATTTCAAGCACGTTATGGGATTGTAAACGAGGAAGTTGCTATCCTGCTTTACCTTCGCTGAGTCTCTTCTGTCTAATCCGTTATTGGCTCCCCGGTGGCACCGCTAAGAATTAAGTGGTCACGTTGTGTGTCAGTCAAGGCTCAAATTACAAGAACAGCTCTTGTGGAATCAGGAAGTGAAAGCACAAGGCCAAAGCAAAAGTGAAACTTATTCTTCGGCTGTTCACCATTTGTCCCTGCAGCTTCCTCACTGTGATTACTTACAATAATGGGATCCTCCTGGAAATGTAGGGGCCCGGTAAAACAAACTGACTGTAATGTCACAATAAACAGCGCAAGGAATAGGCTGTGTTATTCATAATAAGAACAGGGGTATTTGTGGCACCTTAGAAACTAACGCATTTATTTGAGCATAAGCTTTCATGGGCTACAGCTCACTTCATCAGATGCCTAGAATGGAACATATAGTAAATGTTCTCTGTATGTGTATATATATCTCCTTACCACAAGTACTCCTGTTCTTTTTCCAGATACAGACTAACAAGGCTGCTACTCTGAAACCTGTCATTATTCATAATAGTTCATTCAGACCTCCAATCAGTAACATACCTGGAGCTGTAGTTGCCAACCCTCCAGGATCGTCCTGGAGTCTCCAGGAATTAAAGATTACTCTTTAATTAAAGACTGACTGACATGTGACAAAACCTCCAGGAATATGTCCAACCAAAACTGGCAGCCCTAAAGTTGTTACAGTTTTCCCCTTCTGAATACTGCAGTATTCTACAATAGTAGAGATAGGCCAGAGGAAAACAGTTTGCAGCAGTGACTGCAGCATTTTGAGCCATTGCTGCAGGCAAAACTGCTGTTGACTTTATTTGGTGCAGGATTGGATGGCTGGGGTGGGAGGCAAGTGGTCTGGACAATGTCATGAGCGCAACCCACAAAATATTGAGTAGTTCGCAGCAGGAAAGGTAAAGTTCTCTGTTACCTTTATTTATTTATTTTATTTTTCATCCTTTATATCACGAAAGCAGCTGTTGCATTAGAAACCTCCCTTCACTGTTTACTTTTATTCCCAACAGGAACATGAACCTGTTGCTGTTTTAATCTAACTGGTCACTCCGATTGGGAAGAGGTGCCATCACTCCTGACAGGTATGACTAACTATCCAGGTCCAAAATTCCATAGCAAGAAGCTGCTGGGCCCATCCCCAGCTCAGTGGAAATGTCTGCACAAGGTCACATGATTTCCATGCCAGGCTAGACCTTCATTCCACAAGATGCCCTGGGTTTCAGCAGCAGAAGAGAAACTCTGCAGCAGCTTTAGGTACGTTAAAGACTGGAGGGTCCGAATGAAATAGGATTGTGAATAATGCAACCTGTTCCTTGTGCTATTTATTTTGATATTACATTCAGTTTATTTTACTCTGTCTCTGCATTGCCAGGATTTGAATGTGAGCAGTGTTTCGATTTAGGAATCCTTTCTCCCTCCGACCCTCTTTGGTGGGGTAGTTTTGTAATCTAGATTTTGGATGCAACACCTAGAACAGGGGTCTCAAACTCAATTTACCTTAGAGGTGGTGCCAGTCCTCAAATCTTCCCAATGGGCCAATAATGTCACTGAAGAAGGTGTTCAGAAAAGAAAATGTTTGTTTAATTTTTTAATTTTAAATTTCTTAGAAATAATAAAACTATCATACAACTTTATACAATTCTTCGCCTGCCAGTAAGTTTTTAGTGTTTGCCAGAGACCTGGCAACGCTTCAGTTCTGTCAGGTTGTTGTTTGGCCCCAGTGACTGAGCAGTTGAAACCTTCAGGATTGCAGCAAGGTGTGCATCAGGTAGCTGTGTTTGCTATTTTAATCTATTTATATGCAATGTGGAAAAAAGTGATGCTGCCTCCATGGCTGACTCTGCCTGGTGACGATATTTCTGTCCCTCTCCCCCAGCCAATGGGAGCTGTGGGGGCGGTGCCTGCAGCAGACATTGCCAGCAGTGTGGCTGCATGCATCTCTCCTCTGTGGGCTGCAGTGAGGAGGTTCTTGGGCCGCAGATGGTCTGTGGGCCAGGACTTTGAGACCCCTGACCTAGAAGAGTAGTTCAGATCTGGATCCAAACACTTCCCAAATTCAGTGATGTTTGCATTTGGAATCTGGATTTGGGCTTCCTTGTCTTTGGCCAGCACAGTGTTTGTGCCAGTCTTAGAATCATAGATTATTAGGGTTGGAAGGGACCTCAGAAGATCATCTAGTCCAACCCCCTGCTCGAAGCAGGACCAATTCCCAAATAGCCCCTTCAAGGATTGAACTCACAACCCTGGGTTTGGCAGGCCAATGCTCAAACCACTGAGCTATCCCTCCCCCCATTCTTCTGTTCCTATTCTTTGATTGGTCTTCTAGGACCGCCGTTTATATTAAGACCAAACCAGAGATAGTGTAATTCAGCCTCACTGCACTGATGGCCTTGGAACTGCACCTGCTGATTCCAGATCTGAATTTGGCTCCATAAATTCTTAATGGCGTCACTCATAATTGATTATCCCAGTTACAAGATAGTTATTCATTTTTTAAACACCATTTTCTTCTTAATCCCTTTAAATAAATGGTTCCCCTTGGTTAATTTTGTGCCAAATCCCAAATTCACATAAACACAGTCATTTGCTGCTCCATCTTCTCATCACAAGACAGCTGTGTTCTTTGCAATCGAACCAGTTTTGAATCTGACTTCTCAGGCTTCCTAGAAATATGTGCCTTAATAATCATTCCAAGTGAAATGTCACTGGGAATTTCTTGTGTAGAAATCATGCCTGGATAATTGCTATATAGAAATTGCTGATTTAGCTAGGAATAAAAGACATGCAAGAATGAGGCCAGCTGGCCATCTGCTGCACTATTTCGATGACCCCTCTCCCAGACCCTGGAGTCAGAGACATGGTATGGCTGGAGCCTACAGGCAGCACAGCTGCACCATCACCATATGCCGACAGCTATTGACCCAAACTGGGGCCCAGTGTCCATGTTTCTGCTCATTCCCCCACCATTGTGCTGAGGTGAGCTCTGGATTATGAGAGAGCGTTAAAGGCTGGTGGAAGGGAGGAGAGGGGTAGCAGCTGGGACTGAGAGTTGATGGGATAGAGGATGAATGAGTGTGGCAGAGAGAGGCTGACAGCCAGTTATAAGGATCAGAGCTAGAGCTGGAAGATAAAATGCAGGTCCCATATTCAAACTCCTGTATTACATTCTCCTAGACAGAGGTGCTGCTTTTTGGCAGGACTGAAGTACTCTAGCAGGGCAGGAGGTGGACTTTTGCTTTGCTGTTGCTCCAAGTGGCCAGATTTACTTTGCAGTACAGCTGTGTGTGGGTGTTTGCATGCACACAACATGCTGATAGTCACCTAGTCTAATCTTGCATGGGTTGAGAGGTGTTCCTTGAACTATATTTTCTACTGTTGTCTCTTTAGATGTCTCCATAGATGGGATTTCTACCCTTTCTTTTGCAGGGCCGCCCAGAGGATTCAGGGGGCCTGGGGCAAAGTGGGGAAGCTGCAGCGCTTGTACTCACCCAGCGGCCTTCTGGGTCTTTGGTATTTCGGCAGTGGGGGACCCTTCAGTCGCTCTGCATCTTCGGCAGCACTGAAGGGCCCCCCCTGCCAAAATGCTGCCGAAGACCTGGACCACCGCTGGGTCAGGGCTCGGGGTCTGGGGCAAATTGCTCCACTTGCCCCCCTCTCCCCCCCGGGCAGCCCTGTTCTTTTGGGAGATTGTTCCAAAGGCTTAGAAATCTGGCCTCCAAAAACATTTCTGAAACCACCAGCACAAAACACAAGATGGTACTTGGTTGATTCCAGCTCTCACTCCCAACATGGCCTGGGTTTGTGCCGGTGACTTAGCTGTGCAAGGTGCAATAGTCCATTTACAATTCCTTAAGCCAAACAGACTCCCAGCAGATGCCCTTTTTTTTTTTTTTTTTAATCCAAAACACGAGTTTGTTGCTCAGTCTGTGCTTTGCTCTTTCCTCGGTATCTTTTACTGTTTGTGTCACAGAAATAAATCTGGCTTTAACCTTGCACCAACATAAAATATCTTGTTGGGAGCAAAGCTGTGACACAACGATCTCGTTTTTACAAGGATCTTTCATTGCTTCATCTTTGTTGGCATCTAACCTGGCAAAAAGTGCCTCTCCATCTTGAATTTATTGGATTCATTCAGAGCAAAAGAGTAGAGAGAGCTCACCAGATATATATCGGTAAATAAGTGCTTGTCACTGCTGGGATGATTAGTGTAATATTTATGTTCCAAAGACCGCAACTAAGCAAAAACCTGGTTAGTAGTTTCAAGAGAGAAAGAATGATGAAACTCAGGAGCAAATTCAGCTCTTGCATAAGCAAGCACAATTCCCATGGAATACAAGACGTATTGTGCTCACCTACACCAGAGCTGAACTGAACTTGGAGACTAAGGTTTAGATTCACAAAGGTACTTAGGGATTTGAACTTGGGTTTCCTACATCCCTGATGAGTGCCCTGACCGCTAGACTCCATGGAAGTTGGCCTTCCCTGTGCTTTGACACTGGGAGTAGCCCGAAGATAAGCTTCTCCCGCTTAGTTCCCACAGAGGGTGTGTAGAGGGAGCCATAATCTTGCCCTGAATTAACCTAGTCAGTTGACAGACAACTAAAGAAGATAGCGAGCGGTCTGACATCAGTACAGACAAAACAAAAAGCACAGGAGTTCTATGATTTACGTATATGTTCTTTACTAAAAGTTCAGTCTGCAAAGGTCAGTATACTAAAAATACCCCAGATAAAGGAGATGAATACAGACATGTGCCAATGTTAACAACAAGAAACACAGTTGTGTCCAAACTGTTTTTCCTGACAATAATGAGATAAACAAAAGGCACTATCCTGCACTCAGCCTGCCAATAAGACACCCTTTGAAGCTAAGAGAGTGTCTGGGGCAAAACCTGATAGCAGGATATAGTTCTCTTAGGGTCTAACCCAACTCCCATTAAACTCTGGAGAAAGAATCCTGTTGACTTCAATAAGTAGGGGCTAGATTGGACCTTTAAATAGTCCTGTGTTCTCTAAGAAATTAGATTTCTCTATTACATAATTAAAAAAAACTATAGTCAACGCTTCTTACTCTGGCAGTGGTACTAAAATCTACTGGAGAGAGGTTATAGTTGCATACAAACGTCTATTAATGGTATTCTCTGTCCTGAATAGTATCTGGGTCACTTCCATTCAGACTTGTCCAACTATTCCCACATGATGTTTAGCTTTCACATGTTTAAAAAGAATTACCAACAAGGTTTTAAAAAGTCATTCCAGCAATTCACTTCAGTGAAATACTAATTGCAGAGTTACTTAGTACAATTAATAACATACTTTTACTTCTAATTCTAATTTGGAGGAAATTTTAAAAAAAATCAGTTAAATACTATTTACTAAAAGAAGCACTTTTTCATTGGTCACTGTTCAGAAAGCAAGTATTTCTTTATAGTAAGTATATGACAAGATAACATACCTGTACACTCAGTGCTAAATTACTTATAGAAGTACTACATTATTGTTAGTAGTATTTATTTTATTTAAAACATATAAACAATTAATCATTGTTAAGGCCCAAATCAGCAGAAGTATGTGCCTGGCTTCTATGCTGAATGTGAGTATGGAAGATGATGTTCTAGTTGGCTACTGTGTCCTTCTCTGACAAACAAGCTGGACATATTTTTGGTGGATTGGGCCCTTTGAATGATGTCTACATAGTATGATAAACAGATGAGTTTATTTTATAAAACAATATACCATAAGGGGGAGCAGACAGCTATTTGTGAACAATCATGCTACCTGTAATTCAGATTACAATACTAAGACTGTTTTAGTCTAGTGTCTGAACAGAGAGTTTGATTAGATAGCTACAGTTTCAGCGCTGGTAACATCTCCTTCACTAGATAAATACAAATCTGCCGTTCTTACCACTGCCTTCATCAAAATGAGATTTTTGGGGAAAAAATCTTAGCTCTTCACCATACATGGAAAATTAATGGAGGGGAATGAAATAAATTAAAGAGACACTGTCAGGTTAAAAATAATATTTAAAAATTACTTTCTTAGCTGTATGTTCCTAACAACAGATTGGGGGCCTGATCCTCTGAGGTGCAAAGTGGTCTCAGCTTCAAGAGACACTCCCAGCACCACAATTTTATAGTTACAAAAGAGAGAATTTTCTAAACTCTCTTTTACTTTCTAATATTTATGGGTCAGATTGTCACCCTTACTTAACTAGTACCTTATTCTGCATGTAGGCCCACTGATTCCAGTAGGACTACTCATGGGGTAAGGTCCTACTAAATTCATAGACTCTAAAGCCAGAAAGGACTATTGTGCACATCCAGGCTGATCTGTTTAGCCCAGGCCATAGAACTGCCCCAAAATAATTTCTACAGCAGATACTTTAGAAAAAACATCCACCCTTGATTTAAATCTTGTCAGTGATGGATTAGTAAGGAACTAAAGGCAGGAAATTAAATTTATACAGCTATACTTGGGTTTATGGAAAACAGATCCTGTCAAACTAATTTGAGATCTTACAGGTTTGGTTGATAAAGGTAATAGTGTTGATGTAATATACTTAGACGTCTGCAGAGCATTTGAATTGGTATGACATGATATTTTTTATTAAAAACTAGACTAATATAAAATTAACATGGCACACATTAAAAACTGGTTAACTGATAAAGTCTCAAAATGTAACACTAAATGAGGGATCATCATTTTCATCAATGATCTGAAAGAAAACAAAGCAATGACAACATACGACTGTATTCATTTTCATAAGAAGTAATTACATACTTGTCCTTCAGAGGAGATATTAAACTGAGGTCCTTTCTGCCCATGTGAAAACTGAAGAACTATCTGCAAGAGATTTACCAACATGGGCTAGATCCATTGGCTTCACAGGTACTACATTGATTTACACCAGTTGAGGATCTGGACTACAGAGGGTATATGCTCACCATACCAAGTAAGATCAAATCTTCATATTTACAGAGTTTACCTCTGTTGTTATTGCTAGAATGAGTCGATTTCTCTCAGATATATGAGTGACAGAGATCTAAGAACAGATGCAAGATTTATGGAGAGCTAAGTTTCAGTGAAAGAGATCATGAATGATTAAAGGGTTTTTTGCAAAATAAGATTCACTATGTCATTGTGCATGCCAAGTCCTGGCATCTATTTTTAACTTTGCACTTTGGCAATTACTGCAGGGAAAGATCATGATCCCTCGAACGCAATGTAGGCTTATAACTCTGAAAGACGACTAGCTAATGCCTGGAAATGCAGCTTTGTACCACGAGAACCAGGCCTAACCTACCTGCTAGTATTTCAAACCACCTTTCCCACCATGGCTATGCCAAGCCACCATGCTGTGATGGAATTTTCACATGTATCAACCCCACCAGGAAGAGCTTCTAGGAAGACTGGCCTAGGCCTTCCTCATCAATTAGCAATTTTGGAAACCCATTGCTGTAGGTCTAGCCAATTAGCATTTCTGCGAGTCCATTGACATTTCTAACACTTCCATATTTTTGTATTTTGAGGTGGGATTGGCACTCTTTGGAATGGCATCAAAATCATGGTAGCCAATATATGTAAAGGTTAAGAATAGCAAAATACCGTCTTTCATCACCTTTGAGTAGATGAGTAGTTATGATAACCACATTTTCCAGATACTATCCAGCCTGTCTACTTGAAATATATTTAAATAAAAAATGCTTTATAAATTATAGGTTTTTTCTTATTTCTAAGACATTTGTTATAATGTACCAATGATATACACAAACAACAAAAAACTCTTCTTCCTCTTTTTGCTCTACAACATGCAAATACCATAACATTGACAAATAGTGTCAATTGGTTAACATGTATCTACATTAACAGTGGCTGACTTGAATGTGTTTTTCAAACGCTTAAAAAAGGTTGGATGCACTGCTTGTTGCTGTGTTTTATTCTGCAATTGTTTATATGAGACACCAGGGAATAATTCAAAGCCCAAAGATAAAAGTTTACCTAAACTTTCAAAATTCACTGTTAAAAAAAATCCACCCTCATTTAAAGATATAAAATAGATAAAAGTTTTATGGGTTTTATTCTTCTGTTTAAACCCCAATTTCTCATCCTGACAGTCTCCTCCTAAAGAGTGGATGGAAAGAGCCACTTGCATTTAGATGATTTGGTTGAGAAGGGTTTGACAGTCAGTTGAAGAATTTTTCAGCACATCCATTGGAACCAGAGGAATGGGCCTATTTTGTTGACACACAACCGTCTCATATGGGGGGGCAGCCTCGAGAGTGAGTGCTGTCAAAGAAATTGATGAGATGGGCTGCTGCAAGTCCTGCAGTCTGACTGGATAATTAGAAGACCTTCCTGTAGTCCCAGAGGCTGCCTCCTCTTCCAAGCTAATGTTTATAGACAATTCATTCCTTTGACAAGGATCTGTCAGAGAATAGGGTGGAGGATCATCTGTAGGAATATAGATTTGTGTCGCTCCAGGCTCAATGCACTCATCGTAGCTGAAAGAAAACAAATTCAATGTTAGGTTTGTGGGCAGAATATATCAGACAGTTGTTTTCAAGGTAAAAGAGGCAGGTAAAATAAAGGGGGAAGCGATTATTTGATATTCTTTCCTCCAGGCTGCATCCTCGACCTGCCACTTTGGAAACTTAAGAGCATGAAAACTTAAATGCATGTCTTCAAAGAGATAGTGGAAAAAGTCAAGTTAAGCATCAGAGTTTCAATGAGTGTTCAGGCCCAACCCTTTCCGGTGGTAGTAGCACATAGTAACACTTCGCCTGGTATGAGCCAGCAACTTACCGCAGTCCTGAAAATGATGCTTTCATGCTTTTTTTGATGCTTTTTTTGTTTTATGTGATAGTCACTGTACATATACACAGTAATAGACAGACCCTGCCTTGAATAGCGTACAATCTAAATAGGCAAAGCAGATAATGGGTCGGGGAAAAAGAAGTATGCCCATTTTACAAACAGGGACTTGAGGCAGACAGGGAGCCTGTAACACAGCCAGGAATTGAATGCTGTCCTCTTGAGTCATAGTCCAGTGCTTTAACCACAAGAATATCCTTTCTCTCTTTATTTTCCCATTGGACTTGCTCATTTCTTCTGGCCTGGAGGTGCAGAGGTTAAACCTCCAGCCACTCTGTCTCTCTTCCCTGCCCACTTGCTTGTGTAGCAGAAGGAGATCATCATGCATGAAGTTCTAGTGTGACCATGCTGGGAGTGTCTCACTCCCCCTTAATCCCATGCCTGGCTGCTTGAGGGTCAATTGCAATCTGCCCCCAAATAAATAGGCTGAAATTTCCTGTCTAAATCCCATCCTGCTCAACTGAATTGCCAGCCAGTTTTGCTGGAGCCAGATACATTAAGAATCTATTTCCTCAATCATATTAGCATCTGAGAGATGTCACAGGCCACTTGCAGAACTATGTAATGTTTAGAAGAGGCTTGATTCTGCACATTTACTCGTGGTGAAGAATACTTTTGTCCATGAGTAGTCTTGTTGATTTCAATGAAACTGTTTGCAGGTGTACGTGTCCTATTCAGCATGAATGAGGGTGGCAAAACTGGCTGCAGCAGACAGAGGATGAAGTGAAAAAATGCAGCGTGCATTGCTAATATATCTGGTTAACAAAGAGCTCATAAATCCAGTGGATGTTTCTGCTTTTAGCTTCATGGATTGCCCCTTTAAGAAGAGGCAAATGCTTTTAAACTCTGAAATTCAGATTTCCCCATAAGAAAGTAATTGTTTTGTTTTAACTTGTGATCTTTACACCTTGAGCAAAAATTGTTTTTTGGGTTTTTTTTTTTTTTTTCAGAAACAAAGCCTAGCAGATAAAAGGTTGCGTTCTTTTCGTAAGTCACTTGGAAACCAACTTCGTCCATTCCTTATTAATCCTACTGAAGCTTCCCAACGTATTTGATTTTCCTTTCAATAAAATCAGACCTTGAACTAAGGATTAAGAATCTGATGATGCAAAGTGCCAACTCCTAGTTAAGTCAATGGGAGTGAATGCTACTCAGCACCTTGGAAGGTTGGACTTTTATACAGGTATTTAGAACAGCATGTTTATTTTGAAGGATACAGAGCCTGAATAAAAGCCCTTGAAGTGAATGGGAGTCTTTTTGATTGCAATGGACTTGATGGGGCTGATACAAGAGCTATCCAGCCCAACAGCTTCTCCAATCGCATATCTCAACTCATGTCACAAGAAGTCATCTGGAGCCCATCCAAAGTCTACTCAACTTTCCAAAAGCCCCAGTATCTCAGCCCTCTGCATAAGGGAAAACAGACAGCCTTTGCAGGGGGTATGTTTGAGATATTTCAAAGCAGCCGTATAATGGGGGGGGGGTGGAATGAATAATAAGGTTGAGGTGGATCCCAGCGAACCACCTTCTGGCTGATCCTCAGGATGCTCCATTGTTGTAACTGTCAGTATTGCACAGGAAGAGGCAGCCTCCCAAATAAGTGGGTCCCAAGCTAGTTACAACTTTATAGGTCAAAACCAACCCCTGAAATCCTACCCAGAAACCAAGAGGCAGCTAATGCCCATCACAGAGCACGAGTGTCCCATAGTGAGAGACTTGGTTTAGCAAGAAGGTTGCCTCAGTTTTCAATGCAGTGCCAGGTCGAGTGGATTGCAGTGCTGAGGACAAGATGGATCAGGGCAGTGAGGGAAAGGTTTACATGCTACTGACCAGACAGAAAGGAGAAAGCAGCAGTTGTAGTGCCTGACTGAAGTCATTGTGAATTCTGACATTGACTAAAATGGGACAGGGCACAGGATCAAGGCCCTAGTCACTGCTATTATCTGATCATCAAAATTCCTTTCCTAGGATTCAGAATAATCTCTTTTAATATCTATGATGGATTGTAGCGCAGCTCGGCAAAAATAAAATGCTGAGTGGGATAAACATCAAAATGGTCCTTTGTGAAGTAGACTTTAAGCAGGCTTTTAAACATCAAAATGAAACAAAACCAAAATGCCCATAGCCAATACTTGCTTTTCAGTGTATTTTATGTAAAATAGCAATATGGTGTTTCTCTATATATGCTCTGGAGAAATAAAAAAAACAAACAAACCACCACTGCAGATTCAATCACCTTGCTTTTTTTTTTGGTAATCAGGATCACATTTTAAAAATCTAATGGGGAACACTTGCCAGGTTTTCAATTAAATATCTTTTTGGCACTCTCAGTGCTGAATTTGCAGATTATCGTTGCAAAGCAGGAACTATAAATCATTCAAAGATTGTGTTTTTACTCTGGAAGCTAGAAATACACTGTTGTGTTTCATTTGCATTTCAGGGTCTTGATATTAATGTGGAATTAGTCTTCTCTGAAAATTTGTAAGTGTTCAGTATATAAGTTGTTCTTGGCTAATGATGGTGCTTCATTAGCTTACAATGCACAATTAACCTTGCAAACAACTATAATTATTTATCATAGGTGGCACAGGTAGTGATGCCTATAATTGAATGCCCATAATTTTCTATTATTGGATGCCAAGAATAAAAAGAAATATTGAATAGCTACTCATTCACTAAGCACCATCTGTCCTGTGCACTGAATGAGGCAGGGTTTTGAGGAAAGAACAGTACATGCTTATGAAATTAAAGACTATATTATAATGCATTATGCACAAGAGGGACAAACAAAGGCTACACAGGCATTTCCTAACTTTTGAGTGCTTGACTTTGCAACCATAACTTTCTTCTAATCAGGGGTGAAAATAGAAATAGGGATTTACTGGTATGGGGCTGGTTTGGGGCCGGCTCTGGCCCCTTGGATGGGCGGGGCCTCAGGCAGAAGGGGTGGGAATGGGGGGAGGGGGGTCAGAGCCAGCCCTGGCCTAGTGCCCTCCCCCTCCCCTGTCGGGGTAATAGCAGCACCTGGGAGCTCCAGCAGCAGTTTAAAGGGTCCAGGGCTCAGCCACTGCTACTGCCCTGGGCCCTTTAAACCGCTGCTGGAGCCGCCGGCTGCCGTTGCTACCCCAGGGTTCCAGCAGCAGGGTTCTGGGGGCTATTTAAAGGGCCCTGGACTCCCCTGCCTCTACCGCCCCAGGTCCTTTAAATAGCTGCCAGAGCCTGCCAAAGCCCTGGGGTAGCAGCAGTAGCTGGGGGCTCTGGCAGCGGTTTAAAGGGCCTCGGCCATAGAGGCAGTGGGAGCCCCTGGCCCTTTAAATAGCCCCTGGAGCCCCACCACTACTTCAGGGCTCTGGGGGCTATTTAAAGTGCCCAGGACTCCCCTGCTTCTACCACCCCTGCCCATTAAATAGCCTCCAGAGCCTTGAGTTAGCGACAGTGGGGATCTGGGAGCTATTTAAAGAGCTCAGGGCAGTAAAGGCAGTGGGAGCCCTAGCCCTTAAAATAATGCCCAGAGCCCCGCTGCCACTACCCCTACCCCAGGGCTCCAGCAGCAGGGTTCTGGCAGCAATTTAAAGAGTCTGGGGCTCCAGCCCTTTAAATTGCCTTCTGGGGAAGCTGGGCCACCCTGGTACAGCACGCCGGCTCTTGCTGGCACGCTGTACCAGCTTACTTTCACCTCTGCTTCTAATGTTGTTTTTTGTATGTAGGTACTGCAGTAATACATGTACTAATGTATGCAATATCATTCTTTACACACACTAACGCACAGCCCCAGACCACACACTGTGTGAACGTCATTCTGCAAACCCTTATTCATGTGAGTAGTCCTTACCTACAGGAGGAATAGATCATCTCAAATGAGTGTTGATAACACCTTTATTCCACTCCACACAGTCATGTTTTTTGAGTATGCCTCATGTGTTTCACAAACCATTCCTCCTCAAAGAGTTTTTAGGGAGTTTAAAGCAATTGAATAGGGATTATTTCTTGCATCTTTCCATCTGCAAGGCCAGGTGTCTTAGTTACCATCACTCTCTCTGTGCTGTGTACAGTGAGACTAACAAACTCCTCTAAATATGTTCTTAACAAGCTTTTTTTAAGGTCACAGTTTTAAAGTCAGATCTATCAGGCTCTTCCAGGGTTAGACCTGAGCACTGGGTGCCATTGGAAAGCCGTAAAGCTGCTTTTCCCAACAGCCCTGCAGAGGTTGTGAAATGATGTGTTTTAAAGCCATGTAAGTATTTATGTATGCAAAGGATGTCAGTGGCCCTGGGCTGAATCTTCCCCTATTCTTGGCCTCTGGCTGGGGTAATTTTGGGGTGAAGTTCTACATTTGGAAACAGAAAATGGAACAGACCCCTCCACTGTACTGGAGGCTCCCTGGCATCCTCAGGTTGTGCCTTGGGGGTAGGCCCTGCTAGCCTGCACCTCTGGGCCACCTGCGCCTTTGCACCTCACTTCCTGCACCTCAGCAGACAGACCAACAGTAGAAGGAGGGGAGCTGCCCAGCCAAGAAGGCATTTTAAATAGAGATGGGGCAAAGAGCTATCGGGAGTCTTTTTATGCACCTGTGACAATGGCATTGGCTCCATTTGCCTCCACCTGAAATTGCTTGGCTCCTGCTCTGCTCCTTGCCCTAGTCTCTTTGATCCATGGAGTGGATTGGCTCTGGGCCAGAAAGGCATATCGTGCTTCTAGGTCCAAGAAGACAGTGGGTGCACAGCAGTAAGGTAGGGAGACCCAAGCAGCAGTAACTGGGGGAGGAATGGCATTAGTGTGTGTGTTGGCGAGGTATTAATTGGACTGGGGTAAGGAATGAGCATCTGTGTGTGTGTGTGTGAAGGGGAGGGTTTGCATTAATAATAGCTGACATATTGTGTGTGCATGTGTAGCTGCAGTAACTGAAGAGGAAAGTGGGCACCAGTTTGTGTGTGTGTGTGTGTGTGTGAAGGGGGGGAAGGAATAGGACTGCTGCATTACTGAACTGGGGCAGCCTAGGCAAGGGCTCCAAATGATCAGAATGTGTGACCCCTGTGCACTGTTGCATATCTTGCTATAACTGACAGATTATAATGTTTTTAAAATGTAAAACTTGTTTTCTTGGTGTGTGAATTCAGTTTTGCAATCTCGAAGAGGATGATTTTTGGGGAGGAAGGCTGCTACAACTCACAAAACTGGTTTAATTGACTCACATTGCTGAGAAAACACCCTTAAAACCTGGCTTTGCATTTAAAAAAAACACTATAAAGAGTCAATTATGGTGGAACATGCACTAAAACACAACTGTCACATTTTGGTCACTGGTCACACATTTTGATGACTTGTTACACATTGGATGTTTTGGAGGCTGGGTGGTATGAGATGCTTCTATGTCAGGTTGATTAAAAATTGGTGGTGGTTTGAAGCTGATGGGTGGGGGATGTGTGTTGGAATGGCACAGCAAGTCCTTGGGAGATGGATCTATGGCCAGAGGGTAGATGTGGTGGTCAAAAGTGCATAGTAGCTTCTGCAGTTTAATAAACAGCTACAGTACATTTGTGGAGACGGTATCAGCACACAGAGGATGTATACAATTTTACTTTCATTAGTTTGGTACAAGCGTGTGGGTCGCTGTGGTGCGATTGGGGAAGGACTACATTAAAATCGTCCATTGTTGTATGCAGTGTAGTTATAGCCATGTTGGTCCCAGCTATTAGAGAGCCAAGGTGAGTGAGGTAATATCTTTTATTGGACCAACTTCTGTTGGGGAGAGAGCCAAGCTTTAAGAGCTCTGTGTAAGCTTTTGCCTTTCACCAACAGAAGTTGGTGCAAGAAAAGATATAATGTCACCCACCTTCTCTCTCAGCATTCTCAAGCTTGGCTCTATTTATCCCTTTACTTCCCTAGTAAGACAGTATACATTTCATTTTACAGCCATCTAATTAATAGTACAACTGTACTAAGATGAGTCAGTGCCAGTTCTTGATATTAGCTGCCAGTTCTATACTTTAACTAAACTTGAGATGGTGTGTAGGATTTGTCAAGAGCTCAGTTCACTCAGACCTCAGTCATGCTGTGTATGCCAACTCACTTTTCTGCCTGAATCAGTGTCAAGGTTCTTGTTTGTTCTCCCCAGAGTTCACATACAGCCAGTGTTTAAATTGTTTTTTTAAATGTTAGCAACAAAAGTCACATTATTCTTGGTGCTCTCGTTCCATTTATTTTGTAGAGTAAAATGTTTTACTACATTCTGGATAAAAAGAAATGTCAATAGCTAGCAGTCTAACTAGGGAAGGGTTGAACTGGCTTGAATAGAATAAAAACCAAACTGACCTTTAGAAAATGGAACCTGGTGTTGATTAAAAAGAGCGGTTAACATATTTTTCCTGGTTGTTTTCATTTTTGTGTTCCTTTGCACTTCCTGCTTTTCCCTGGGATTCAAAGTGGGAATACCCCACTGGACTGTGTTTGCATTCTACAGTGGCTACCACGGGGGGGAAAAAGTCAATGTGTACCACATCAGTGACATCCTACATACCTAGTTAAAGGGCAGTGTAAAAGAAGAAAATGTCTTTTCTCCTTTTAAATAAAGGGAAAGGGGAAAATAGATGTCAAAAGGTGTAAAATTCTACAAAGGAGGGCCCCAATCTGGCAAACACTTACGCACATGCTTAACTTTACCACCATGAATAGCCCCATCAATTTCAATGGGACTACTTACAATAGTGAAGCTAAGCATGAATGTAAGTGTTTGCAGGACTGAGCTTAACTGCACAATGCCTAAAGTAGTGATCATTCAGAGACATAATTTGATACTGGGAAGATGAAACTTGTGTTATTTGACATTAGCTGGGGACAGGGCTGGCTCCAGCTTTTTTGCCGCCCCAAGCGGTGAAGCGAAAAAAAAAAAGATAAAGCTGCAATTGGCGGCACTTCGGCGGCAGCTCTACCACACTGCTTCATTCTTTGGTGACAATTCAGTGGCAGGTCGTTTGCTCCGAGAGGGACTGAGGGACCCGCTGCTGAATTGCTGCCGAAGACCTGGACGTGCTGCCTCTTTCCGTTGGCTGCCCCAAGCACCTGCTTTCTTTGCTGGTGCCTGGAGCCGGCCCTGGTTGGGGACCAATAATATTTGTTAACATGGTATTCAGATTTTTGCATGCTCCTATTAGGGTGACCAGATGTCCTGATTTTATAGGGACAGTCCTGATTTTTGGGTCTTTTTCTTATATAGGCTCCTATTACATCCCCCCACACACCTCGTCATGATTTTTCACACTTGCTTGATCGCCCTACCTCCTATGATCTTTTGTCTGGATATTCATGCTTCAAACTAGTACAGCAGAATTTCAGTGTTACAAATACCAGAGTTACGAACTGACTCGAAAACCACACACCTCATTTGGAAGCGGAAGTATGCAATCATGCAGCAGAGACCGAAAAAAAAAAAAGGAAATATTGTACAGTACAGTATTGTGTTAAACTTAAACTATTAAAAAAATACGGGAAAAGTTTTAAAAAAAGATTTGACATGGTAGGGAAACTTTCTGTGCTTGTTTCATTTAAATTAATGAGGTTAAAAGGCATTTTGCTTCTGTATAGTAGAGTTTCAGAGCTGTATTAAGACAATGTTCAGTTGTAAACTTTTGAAAGAACAAACCTAAAGTTTTGTTAAGTTACGAACATTTCGTGTACCCAGAAGCCTCCTACTGCAAGACAAACCCAAGAAAGAAACCAAAAGGACTCCACTGGCCATCACATACAGTCCCCAGCTAAAACCCCTCCAACGCATCATCAGGGATCTACAACCCATCCTGGACAATGATCCCAC
>NC_133787.1:25804304-25998861 GCF_003597395.2 Chelonoidis abingdonii
CACCTCAACTGCTAGGACAGGGCCTCATCCTCCCTGATTGAACTAACTTAGTTATCTCCAGCCTGCTTCTTGCTTGCATATATATACCTGCCCCTGGAAATTTCCACTACATGCATCTGACGAAATGGGTATTCACCCACGAAAGCTCATGCTCCAAAACTTCTGTTAGTCTATAAGATGCCACAGGACTCTTTGCTGCTTGAACATTTCAAAGTTATTGTACCTTTAAAAACATAGTCTAGCCATGAGGTTCAATGTTGCATACATACAGAAAAATCCTTCTAAGCAAAAAAGGATGTACTTCTGGGAATGACTGTTATTGCAACATAATGAACTGGGATCATGGGAATTTATTACACATGCATCTCTCCTGAATGCTGCTGTTGTCCTCCCTGAAAGAATTTGTAGAATCAGTTAATTGTTCGTTTCCCAACTCCTCAGTTACAGCATTTTATGAAGCATTTCCTTTAATCCATTATTTTCTTAATTGCAGCACATTAAGATACAGTAAAAGCATTCCTGACTGGGGAAGAGGGTCGTTGACCTTGAAGCATGCTTTAATCTATATTTCTCTGGCCTGGTTTCTGACAGAATGATAAGTTCATTCTTCTTTTAGCCTTCTCTTTGCCGTCATCTTTTAAAAGACGATATCTTATTCATCAGAAGGAGAGGAAAGGTGGATGATTTCTGGTACATCCTTCCTTAGCAGGAGCAAATTTATTCTCCAAAGGAAAAATATCACTTTCTGATTTTAAACAAAAATGCAGTGGATCTCTAGAGACCCCATTGACTCAAAATGTTGTAGTTGTTCTGAAGGGTGGGCGGAAGGAATCATTCCATGATTTTGTCAGGTCTTATTCTAAGGAGTATTAAGATAGGTTTGTTGCCAAGGAAACGCAAAAGAGCTTATTTAACTGGTTGTCATTCATAAATTATGATCATCTCACTAGGAAGAGAAGAAGAGGGTTCTGCTAGTAGAATTTGTTAAGAAGCAAACAAACAAACTGATTCAAGTAAGCTGGTGATGGGGGAAGAAGGGGTGCTTCAAAAAAGGATTAAAAATTTATTAAATATTCAAATAAATTTGTTAGCTTACACTGGGCCAGATTCTCCACTCCAGTACATTGGCATCAACCTACTGAAGTTACTTGTGTCGTATTAGTGTAACTTAGCTGGAGATCCACTCTTTTCTTTTAAAATCTAGTAAACAGAACCATACACTCATGCCTAGAAAATAATTCTGTTAAGAACATTAAGCTCAAAATAAAGGATGTCTACATGATGTTGCTGCCTAATAAAGGAAAGCTGAATCTCAAATGAAAATGCTGTGACTTCCTAAAATGAACATGAAAAGAAAAGCTATAATGCGACTGTCATGGTATAATTCCCAAATCTGAATCTTAGCGTCCAAAACATGGGTACCAGCATAAATCCTCTAAGCTTAATTACCAGCTTAGATCCTGTAGTGCTGCCACCAATCAGGACTTAGGGTAGAGGCCCTGATAAGCTCTGGTCTCCCCAAAATCTTCCCTGGAGACCCCCAAGACCCAGATTCCCTGAGTCTCACAACAAAGGGGAATAAACCATTCCCTTCCCCCTCCTTTCCTTTCTCCCAACCAAATCCCCTGGGATGCAGACCCCTTCCCTGGAGTCTATACAACAATACCAAAAGATCAATTAATGCTAAAAAAAAGGAAAATTTAATAAAAGAAGGAAAAAACATAAAAATTGTCTCTGTAAATCAAGAGAAAAATATACAGGAGTCTTTTAGCTTATAAAATAAAGGGAATAAACAACCTACGCAGAAAAATACATTTAAAATATTTCCCAGCAAAACACACATGACACATAAAGAAAACAATAAAAAGACTATACTGTCTTCACCCTTTGTACTACTAAACTGAAACAGAAGATAAGAGAGCCTGTAAGATGTGTGTCACGTCTAGAGAACTAGAGAGCACAAAGCAAAACCCAAGAACAACATAACAAATGGCTTCCCTCCACCAAGATTTGAAAGTATCTTGTCTCCTGATTGGTCCCCTGGTCAGGTGTTTGGTTCCCTGTTTGTAAACCCTTCACAGGTAAAAGAGACATTAACCCTTAACTATCTGTTTATGACAGCGACTGATGCTAACCTGAGCGGTTTGGATGGTGATGGTGCTTCATCTGATTTTATAACTCCTGAGTATAAATAGCTGGGTTTGTAGGACAGTGGCTTGAAAATCAATGTCATTATTTCCTCTTGAGTGTTTCTTCTTAAAATTGGTATACAGTTTTGTTATGTGTAACTGTCATGAGGAAATGTTTGCAGCGCTATTGTAGCCATGTTGGTCCCAAGATATGAGAAAGACAAGGTAGGTGAGGTAATATTTTTTTATTGGACCAACGTTTGTTGGTGGCAGCGATTAAGCTTTCAAGCTTCACTGAGCTCTTCCTCAGGTCTGGAGAAGATAACCAGAGTGTTCAAACTAAATATAAGGCGGGACAGTGTTAAGCATATGGGGGTCAAACAGGCTCTTGGAGATCACTCAAAATGAAGCGTACAGTTAAGAGATAGCAGGCAGTACGACTTGTTGTAATGAGGTATAAAACCAGTGCCTCTGTTAAGTCCATGGTTTTTAGTGTTCAACAGAATTATGAATTTAATTTCCCAGAGTTGGCTTTTGAAGGTTTTGTGCAGGTTTCCACTGAGGACAAGGACTGAGAGGTCAGATGTGGAGTGATCACTTCATGAAAAGTGTTTACCCCTGGATAGAGCTTTTCGTCTTTTATCAGTTTCCTGTGTGAATTCATTTGAGAGCATAGTGATTGTCTGGTTTCACCCACATACTTCTTGTTGGGCATTTGAGTTACTGCACAAGGTATAGGGGTTCTCAACCTTTTTCTTTCTTCCCCCCAACATGTTATAAAAACTTCACCTGTGCCACAATAACTGGTTTTCTGCATATAAAAATCAGGGCCAGCGTCAGCGGGTAGCAAGCCGGGCAGTCACCTGGGCCCCTGTGAAGCTACATTGCTCAGGATTCAGCTTCAGCTCCGGGTGGTGGGGCTCAGGGCCCTGGGCTTCAGCCCCATACAGTGGAGCTTCAGCTTTCTGCCCTGGGTCTGTCATTAACAGATAGCTACGGGTTAATGTTTTTTTCACCTGTAAAGGGTTAACAAAGGGAACCAAACACCTGACCAGAGGACCAATCAGGAAACAAGATTTTTAAAAGCTCAGGGAGGGAATGTGGGGGGTCCCTTTGCGAGTCTTTTTGCTGCTCTCGCTATGAGAGGATCTTCTATCTTCAAGCTTCTAACTTCATTCCAATGTGAGTACAAAGTAGAAAAACAATACTCTATTGGTTTTGTAGTTTAGCGTGGTGTAGTATCGCTGGCATTTTAAATTGTAATTTCTTTTTGAATAAGGCGTTATACATATTCTTTTTAAGCAATTGACCTGTATATTTGTATTCTTGATACAGAGAGCATTTGTCTTTCTTCTTTTTAAATAGAAAAAGCTTTTCTTTTAAGAACCTGTTGGATTGTCTTTCTCAATGAGGCTCTAGGGATAGAAATCCCTGTGCGAGGCTTACGTCCTCTCACGGAGAAGACTAACAGAAGGGAAAAAGAAGGAGGGACAGTTAAATTGCCCCAGTCTCGTTTGTAATTCAAACGAGCTTAACGTAAGTAAACTCTCCAGGATAACCCACGGAGTGGAAGCCTGGGAGAAGTAAAGAGAAACAAGAGGAAGGGGTATTTCCCTTTGGAGACTCAAGGCATCGAGTCCTGGGGTCCACCAGGAAGGTTTTGGGGAGACCAGAGTGAGCCAAACACTGGAAATTTTTGGCTGGTGGCAGCGCTATCAGATCCAAACTGGTAATTAAGCTTGGAGGTTTCATGCAGGCACCCACATTTTGGACTTTAAAGTTCAGAATTAGGAATGATGCTTATGATAGGGCCCCAGCGAGTCTAATGCTGGCCCTGCTTGGCAGCCCCCAGTGAAACCTGTTCGTAGCCTCCCAAGGGCCCCAGACCTCTGGCTGAGAACCACTGAAGTACACCACAGGTTGTGATAGGCATGTGTAGGACTTATGGATCTTGAAAGGCATGTTGGGGAGGTATTGATCATCAGAGGAAAGGAAATGTCAATTTGTGATAGCATTGCTCTTATCTATGAGTGGAACTTTTTATGCTCTTGGACTGTGGATTTTTCCTAGTTGTTCATATTTTTAAATAGAGACAATCTACACCTGAGATGTCCGAGTGATTTAAAAAAATCTATTAAATGTATTTATCCTATTTTTATATAGGCTTCTATTTTTCTGGTAAGTTAGTAAGCATTAAAGTACTATTTTCTCAAATGCAAAGACAGTTTTAAAAAAATCCACTCCGTATGAACAGATTTCAGGTGCTTGTGGAGTGCTGCATCCATTGGAAGTGCTGGCCATATTAAAAGTCACCAACCGCCTGTACCACTTGATGTAAACCATAGCAGTTATGGATTCTGTGTCACCATCCACCTGATTTAATTTTCAAACTTAGTCTATAATGAAGTCATGAAAGTCTATTTTATTTGAATAACTATTTGATCCCTTTCTGGAGATATCAGTATCCACTGACACAGCATCTGTAACATGCACGTTTGTAATACACCCATGTTGCTTCTGCCCTCCCAGCTACAGCCTCATCATATCAATATCCATCTTTCTCTGAGATTCAATAATAATAGGTCAGGACTTTTAGTATAACTGGCCCTGAAGCAGGGAAAAAAAGAGGTGATAATTAACAGTGTCATTATTCTGCCATTACCTCATTTCCAGCAAATCTATAACACCCTTCGATAGGAGATAGACATTCATGTATCATGACTTAGAGATATCTAGTAACATAGTCTCACTAATGCTAGACCCAGAAGTTGAGTGAAAGACAAACTGTAAACAAAGAAAAACGGTGAAGCAAGAGCAAGACACATAAGATTTCAATTAGAGGTGAATCAATGACTTGTCCTTCCAGTTCTGTTGATGGTTCTGGGGATATGATGATCCGCTGACTTGAAAAGGTTGAATCATGATAGTGTGACTGTAATGCAATGCCATTGTCAGCATGCTGTAAAGGTTTGGGAATGATGAGTGCCAGCCAATAAGGTGTTGAGATCTCTCAATCCACATTGATTTCAACAAGAACTGATGGCACGCCCAGGCATGCAGTATTGAGGCTTGAGAAACTGATCCAGCACTCACTAAAATCAATGGGTTTTCTACTGGCAGTCAGTTCAACCTCTCAATAAGCTGGCCACATATGCATGACACAAGTGGCTTTAACCAAACAGAAAATTGTCCTTTAAAGAATACTGACTCTCTTTTTTAGAACTGTGAGAAAGTGGGTATCTCCTCTGAGTGAATATGCTTTTGGAAAGCTTAATTGAAGTCAAATAAAAAGGTGGTGTGAAGCTGCACTCTCACTCTAGTAGAGAAGAGACTAATTAGCTCTTCTGGGCTGGTTTAGCACTAATCAGGCACACCTGTAAAACTTGCACTGCCTGGAAGGCAGAGAGCTTAAGAGGGACACACTGCTCTGGGGAGGGGGGTTTGAACTGGAAGATTTTTGTACTGCAGGGACTGCTGACCCTCTGAACCAGATCAGCTAAGAGGGAGACAGCTGTAGGCCTTACTGCCCCTGAAATGGCATGGATCAGCTAGCTATAAGCAGATACCCCGAGAGGAGGGGCTGGAGGTAAACTCTAATTAAAGACACTGTACTAGCTGATAATCCAAGCCCCAAAGGGGTAACCACAAAGGACTGCTTGAGGGACAGACCACCTTTGCCTTTCTTTTACTCTGATTTACCCCATCTCTCAAGGGAAAGAGAGACTAGGATCTTCCTTTGTTTGTTTGTTTGGAAAACCCCGTGTATGCTATAAATGGGATGGATATTACAAACAACCTGAATTGGGGTCTGGTAGAGACTTGGGGAGCCCTAATCCTCACAGGTGGGAAAACAGACACATGAAAGAAAAACAAAGAGCAGTTAAAAGCAGGGCAGTGTGGGAAAATGGCTGTTTCTTTAGCCTTTCTTTGGTAATGAGTCCCCTTCTTTTGACACTTGGTGTCTTTTTTTACAAAACAGTATTATAAACAGCAGCTGTTACAGATATTAGAGAACCCAGAGTATTCAGAGAAAAGGAACCTAAAGAGTGAGAGAATCCATGAATGTTAAGGTTGAGGGGAGGAGGCAACCTGCAAGTTAAACTCTGATCCTACTTACAGGAAATTGACTGTGAAACTTGGTGTTGTGGTAAGTGTGTGCACTGTCTCTAGATTCTGAGCTCCTCAGGGCATGGATTGTACCTGATCTTTGTTCAGAAAGTGCTGACCACATCATGGCAGTGACCAAAACCAAATAATGATGATAATGCCTGTTTTAGATGGTCCAGGACTCTGAAGAGTAGTAAGATGTGGGAGGTGTGGGGCAAGCAGATACCTGAGTATGGGTTCTGTTCCCATCTCTGCAAAAGACTGGTCCTGTGTAAGTCTGTTCTGTGCCTCTGTTCTCTCATAGTTAATAGTCACCTAAAAAACTTCTCTTCTCGAAAATTGAAGTTGATTGCAGACATTTTTCATTCAAGATGTAGTTAGAACAGTCATACTGACAAAGTACTGTACTTGAGATCCAGTCCTCCAATCCTGGAAGATGTGTGTAGTATATTATTGGAGTCTAACAGATAATATTAGGCTTGTGTTTTCATTGGGATTACTTGGATGAATAAAAGCTGCAGGACTAGGGCTTACTTTGCAATATGCATGGAAGGGAAAAAAAAGTCTTGCAGAAAACAGTTGTGGCTCAGGGACACTTACAATTTTTATAAAAATAAGGTATTAAATATTAAAGATTGTTTGTTTGTCAAATGAAAGCTTTTAAAAGAAATGGAAGCACATGCAAGCCAGTATCTTAACTAGATAAATTGCTATTTTGTATATTGTCATGCAGCTTTAAAATTACCAAAGCAATTAAAATAAATATGTTCCAAAGAAAATCAATCATTTTGTGATGAAAATTTTGTGTGACAAATTTCAGCCTGGAAAGAATTTTTTTGCATACAAATTATAAACCCTTGATAAGCAGTGTTTAGTGTGTGTCCGCATTACCATTATAAATGAGAGTGAAGCTGTGGGCACTGCTACAGTAATCAAAACCAATTAAGAAAATTGTGCCTTCTTAAAATAATCCCTTATGCATTTACCTCCATTAGAACTTCCAGGCCTCACATGGGGATATAAACATCCTAAGAGACACCAATATTCATTTTAATATACCATCACTGTGTTTGTTAGTGTCGTCTCATATGTGAGGACCACTGGAAAATAACCCACACTATGATCCGTGAGTGTGTAAAGTTCTGAATAGGCTCATGCTTCTAGGAGAGGGCTTTGACTTGATTAATCTAAAAACGAGTTTTCCAGCAGATGACAGAAATATCCAGTTTGGTAGGTATCCTGTTCCGGTCAGTGGAAAATCAGAGGAGAACTCGGCAAGGATTTTTTTTCCGAGGAGGGTAACTATCTTACTTTTTTCAGTTCTGACTATCAAAGGCCTCTTAACTTTATTGTGGCTATACTGCATAGTGCAATGGATTTCTGGCTAGGAAAATCTTGGGGTGCCAGTGGGTTATGAGATATTGCTGCTTTTAGTGCTGCAGCATATTCCATTTAATAATAGTTGGCACTTCTATGGTGCAGTTTTGAAAAACTGCTCAGTGTTATCAATATGATCAGAGTTAGGCAGTCACTGGAAATTTTACCACTGATTCAAATAGGAGCAGAGTGAGGCTGATTCTGAGTTTCACACCCACAGTGTGCCTTTTATCGCTGAATTTCAAACATTAATGACATCTCTCAGCATCTATATGAGGTAGATATTATTAGACTCATTTTACAGAAGAAATTGTGAAACAGAGGCACAGGATCTGGTTCAAAGCCCACTGAAGTCACTGACTCACTTTCTGCACAACATTCATGATTTTATAGACCTCTATTATATCCCCCTTTAGTCATCTCTGTCTTTAAGCTGAACAGTCTCTATCTTTTTAATCTGTCCTCATATGGAAGCTGTTCCATACCCCTTGTTACCTTTCTCTGTATCTTTTCCAATTCTTGTATATCTTTTCTGAGATGAAGTTACCAGAACTGTATGCAGTATTCAAGATGTGGGCATACCATGGATTTATATAGTGGCATTATGATATTTTCTCTCATTATATATCCCATTTCTAATGGTTATTAACATGGTTAGCCGGTGCGAGCGCAGGAAGCAGGTGCTTGGGGTGGCCAATGGAAAGGGGCGGCACGTCCAGGTCTTCGGTGGCAATTCAGCAGCGAGTCCCTCAGTCCCTCTAGGATGGAAGGACCGGCCACCGAATTGCCACTGAAGAATGAAGCAGCATGGTAGAGCAGCCACTGAAGTGCTGCCGATTGCGGCTTTATCTTCTCCTCCCCCTCACCCCCCTTCGCTGCTTGGGGCGGCAAAAAAAACTGGCGCCGGCCCTGTGCTTTTTCAGCTGCTGCTGCATGCTGCAAATTCATATTATGGTGATGGATGACCTCTGGAAAAGGGCTGGATCTTGCATTTTATCCTGATGGTGTTTGGTTATGTTTCTTTTTTCGTAACTCTTGCGGAATAGAATTCCATGCTCTGGATTCTTTGTGTCAGATGGCATAGATTTTTTTCTCAGTAATAATGAGCGTTCTTGGAAGTAAGTATCTTGCTTTCTTTTGTAACAGAGGCTTCAAATGTTTCAGGATGACATAATACCATATAAAACTGCCCCAGCATTGTAAAATTTATTTGTATATGACAGGAACAGTATATGAAGTGAATCCAAGTACCATTCTGATTCTTTCATTTAAGACCTGTCAATTGTTTTTCTTCTCATGTAAAATCAATTTGACAGACGTTCACACAGATCTCAGATTCATTAGCAAGTCATTACATCTTGGGATGTTTATGGATATCAGCACTATATATTTAGGGCTGCCAAGACAAATTGACCAGACTGCTTCTGTTTAACTACCCCATGAGTGTGGCAGGACTATGACAAAACCGAGTGCCTGATATTCCTCTAAATCTAATCTAAGAAATGATTAGAAAAAGCATCTATAGTGATAATCAAATTGAGCCCTAAATGAGATTTGCAGCTCAGACATCAAAGCAATTAAATTATTAACATCCCAAGGCATTTTTCATAAATTTCCCAATTAGAGATTATATAAATAGTATTATTCACTGGAGATCCTACTGGAGAGCTGTGTGTGGATGCGGCACCTTGCATAACTATAGCAAAGTCAGGGCTGGTGCAAGGATATTTCGCGCCCTAGGCAAAACTTCCACCTTGCGCCCCCCCGCGCCCCTGCCCTGAGGCGCCCTCCCCCTCCCCCGTGGCAGCTCCCCCCCTCTTCCCTGAGGCACCCCCCTTGCGGCAGCTCTCCACCCTCTGCCCTGAGGCACCCCCCGCCCTAGCTCACCCCTGCTCTGAGCATAAGCACCATGAGCACGCCATCGCTGCTTCATGTCTCCCGCCTCCCAGGCTTGTGGTGCCTAAGCTGATTGGCACCACAAGCCTGGGAGGTGGGAGAAGTGAAGCAGCTTACTCCCCACCTCCTCCAGAGCATGCAGTGGAGGCGGGGCAGAGGTGAGCTGGGACAGGGAGTTCCCCTGCATGCCGGTCTCCCACCTTACTTGCTGCAGGTGGCCCTCTCCGTGCTTCCCTGCCCCAGCTCCCTCCGCCTAAATGCCGGCAGTGACCGGGGTGGCTGAAGATCCGGCCGCTGCGGTCGCTGCTGAAGAAAATGGTGCCTCCCAAATCCCAGCACCCTAGGCGACTGCCTAGGTTGGCTAAATGTTTGCACTGGCTCTGAGCAAAGTGTAGATTAATTTTTGTGGACTGTTCCCCTAGGAAATCTAGGGTGTTGTGCTCTTCACTGCTCAGTTTGAGCTGAGATATCAAGTGGAATTTTGTCTTTCTGTGAAAGACATTCATGAGATGTAGAGGAAGGTCAAATTGCATATAGAGGTATCTTTGTTCTGTTTGTTCCCTACTAATGCTGCTCTTCTGATCTTGAGCTAAATATACAATGCCAGATACTCTTCTGCATCAGGACAGCTTTGTGCTGCCTGAGCTGGCCCCAGGAGGATCTCTCTTATGCAGTGGGATTCTCAGGTTAGTTACTCTTATTTCAGGATGGTTGGACAGTGGAATAAATTGCCTAGGGAGGTTGTGGAATCTCCATCTCTGGAGATATTTAAGAGTAGGTTAGATAAATGTCTATCAGGGATGGTCTAGACAGTATTTGGTCCTGCCATGAGGGCAGGGGACTGGACTCGATGACCTCTTGAGGTCCCTTCCAGTCCTTGAGTCTATGAGCCTTAGGCGCCTTTTTAAATTTTTTTTACTCACCCGGCAGCAGTCCGGGTCTTCAGCATTTTGGCGGCGGGGTGTCCGCGGAAGACCCGGAGCGAGGGAAGGATCCCCCCGCCATCAAAGATCCAGACCGCTGCCAGGTATTCAAATTGGGCGCCGCAGTTCCTAAAGCTGGCCCCAAGTCCCATTGACTTCAATGGAACTATCTGCTTGGGTAAGAGCTTGTAGGATTGGTCCTCAGGGTATGCTTTCATATTTGAATAATGCCATGGCTTTACAAATTCACCTGGAGTACAGACAGCTTTTTTGTATAATCTGATTGCTGTGGATTTTGGAAGTCACATCTCTCCTACTTCAGGCACATCTGGATCCTGAGATGCTGTCTAGCTTTGGGATTACAAATGATGCACCCATTGTAGAGGCTGTTAATTTCTCCTCCAGCTCATAATTGGTTAGCACAACACTTAGCCTTCCCCTAATCGCAGAAAAATGGGAAATCTATTTTATGTTCTTGGTTTTCTCCAACCAGACTACCTAATCCCACTCTCTCTCTGGTTTAAGACCTGAGTACAAAACCTAGTGAAAATGATAGTCTGAAACAATTATAGTCACCCTTGGGCATAGAGTGGCTCCACTCTTGCTCCCAGGATTTTTTCAGATGGATGTTTTTAGCAAAAATAATGTGCTCAAGAATGCTCAGTTCAGTGGCACCTGACATTTGGGGGTGACGTAGCAGGACAAAACATTAGAACAACATTGTGAACTTAAACAAACTTTTCTGGTGCTTGCCCAGGGCATTAGAACACCCACAGACTCCTATCGCTTCAGGTGTGTGCTATGGTAGTTTTAATTTATCACTGCTGTTAATGCAATGATGCTTAGTCTGGGCTGACATTTATTTTTGTTCCTCGCCCCTTTTCCCTCATGCTTAGGCCACATCATCATCATTGATTTGGTGCCCCAGATTAGTTTTACATGACATATTCCTTTCTGAATTAGAAGGAGAAACTCCAGTAATTCAGCTAACCTGATATTTTGCTATACCTATTATTCAAAATTTTTATTTATTACATAGCAAAGTGGGTGCTTAATATTTTTCAATTTTATTGGGAGTTGCACAAGGACAAACAGTAAATAAAAGTTAGACCTAGAACTCTCTTGCCCTGGCTCGCAGGCCCAGCCCTAACCCAGTAGAACACAGCACCTCTCCGTAAACATTGTCTTGGAGAACAGCCCTCAATCCAAATCACAATAACTTGGCTGGTTCTAACACACTATTAATCACTTGAACATTATGCCATGTGGCCATGGTATGAAGGTAGCTATACTGAATCTTACTGTGGTGGGGTAGCTGCCCCTCACTGGTAGGTAAAGGGTTACAGCCACCTTGGGGAGGCTGCGTGGGAGGCAGCCAATGAGGAAAAGGCTTATAGTGCCAGCCAATCAGGAGAAGCTTTATTGGAACAGCCAGTCAGGGCCAGGGTGACCCATATAAGAGGGGCTGCCCAACAGCACAGGGGCAGCCTCTCCCTGGAGTGCAATGGAGAAGCACTGGCCACCTTAGAGGAGTACCTTAGATAGAGCCGTGCTGGGCAGGGTCAAGGAAGCAACAGGTGCTCCAGCCTGAGGACTGCCAGACTGAGGCCCCAATACAAAGGACTGAGATGGCCAGGATGGCCAGCAGGAGGTGCTACAGTGGTGAATTGCACCCTGTCACACTTACCCATCATACTAATATTTTTATGTTCTGTATTGCAATCCTTTTGTGAACTGAAGTTTACACAGCAATATATAATACATTCAGTGAAAGCTTAAATGTCTCACTACATAATTTGCCACATTTTACTTTGAACCATCTGCTAAACTCTACTTTTCCTGAGATTTGGCCGCAACCATGTTGCTAAGATATAAAATTTAAGTTTTTGAATAGTTGTCAAAACTATTCAGTGTTTTCTGTCTTGAATATTTAACTACTGTGATAGCGAGACTGGGCCACACAACAGCTGCACTTGGTACAGCTCAGGACTGGGATAGGGAATGGGAAAGTGGTTGTTAGCCACTTTTATGCCTCTCTGACGCTGGTCTATCAAGGTGCTGGCTGGTCCCTAAGTACAGTGTAGACTGTAGAGCACCCTGAGGGCTGCTCTAAATGATACAAAATTGTTCTTGGCCTCAGGAGCCCAAATGCAGCTGGGGATTGCCAAAGCTCAGAGATATTCTGGCCACGCACCCCTGTGCCAAAGGGATGGTGTAGAACTATTACGGCAACTGTGTGTCACCTGGCAATTCCCCTTATTCAAGGGATATCTTGAGGGGCCAGTTAAAAAGCTTTCTGGCAGTGGAGAATTGCACTTCCAATCCTGTGCAAACTATCTGCTAATAAAAAACACTCTTTTCCTAGTACTGAGCTGGTTCAAAGTAAACAGCTAACCTTACACATGTAAGTTGTCCCATTGCTGTCAGTGGATATGCTTTGATCAGTAACAGTTTTCAGGAGTGGGCCCTAGAGCAATGCATACTTGTAAGTGGATTTATGTACAGCTCTGCGGATTTAGATGCAGGGTTCTGGTTGATTTCACACTTCTAGTCTAAGTGCTTTGAAAAAAACATATCGGGGAAACAAGCATTTATTGCGTGGCATAGCTTTGAGATAGTTAATTGTCCCTTTGGAGGGATCAACAAATGGCAAAATGGGTGCCAGAGCCAGAAGAAATAGAGACCTAACCACTGTAACACAGGTTTATGGGATAAAGCTGGCTGTTTGCTTCCCCCATAGCACAATCAGAGCAGGTAGCAAGTGCAGTGCCAGCAGGCAAAACATTGGTCAAATCATGTACTAATCATGGAGCTGTCTTGCACATCGATCGTATTGCTGTATGTCTACCTTTGTGTCTATTCACTTTATCTGTTTTCTGATTTAGTGGTACCTATTTACCAGGTTCTTGCATATTTCCATTTTGTGGACTTGAGCCATGATCAGATATTTTCAGTAGCATTTTCTCTGCCATTGATCCAGTTCTCTCCCATCTTGGAATGTGTCTGGTTAGTTCTGGTGGCCTCAACAACTCCCAGGAAGGTCTTCTCAACCACAATTTGAGGATATTGAGCTACTATACACAAAAGGGTGGCCAAAACGTTCTGTTTACAAGTTTTTATTTGTCCCTGTTAATTTTATTACCTTATACTAAAGACTATTATCCAAACATATTTATACTACTTCTTTGGGAGTACTTAAAAAAGAGTATTTACTTATGACTAGGTAACAGTCCCTTTTCACAGAGGCTTAGTCAGCAAAATACAAATATAATCACAACATTCTTTTGCAAAAAGAACTACCACTCCTGTACCTATAATAAGTAAATAACCATAAAAAGGGCTGGCAGAAACCCAGAAATGTGCTTACCATGGAGGTGAGTCAGGATACATGATATTGACCTGAGAGAGAGTCTCCATGTAGGAACCAAAGTCGAAAGCTGGTGGGAACTCCTCTGTGCAGGTGGATCTCAGTTCTCCAATTGAGCCACCGTAGGAGAAGCCATCTGGAGCTATAAAAAAAGCAGTTAATACTGAGTCTTTTCTCCATGGTGGCTTCTCTGCTGCTCTTTCATAATTTATACCTGTAGTCCACAAATGAGACAGTAGGACTGTTGGTGTTTTGGGGCAAGCAGGTCTTAGGGAATTGTTTTATTTCCTTGTCAGGGATGGCTGCCAACTAAATCCAAGCTACTGTGTATCACGGTGTGGAGCTAGTAATATGCACCCCGTGCAACCCCACGGTGCTCTACCTAAATGGAATACAAGGTCTGTACACAATCTAAAATGTTGGCACTGCTTCTCCATAACCACTGAAGATATTTGGAGCTGCATATATTCAGCACCTCTGAAAACCAGATCACTTCTATGTAGGTGCCTAAATAAGGGGTTAGGTGCCTAACTTTAGGCACCTGTGGGTATGTCTACACTGAGGTGGAGGTATGACTGCAGAATAGGTAGACATATCTGAGCTAGCTTTGATCTAGCTAGCCTGAATAACAATAGCAGTGAAGCTGCAGCAGCACAGGGGTAGCTGCTTAAGTACACATCCGGGTCCTCATTGGGCTTGTAAAACCTGTGTGGTTGCCCATACCGCTATGGCTTGACTGCTATTGTTTGAACTAGATAGATCAAAGTAAGCATGAGTATGTCAGCATGTGCTGCAGTCACACTTTTGATTGCGATGTAGACGTACCGTTAATTTGAGTCTTTAATACTAGGACTCACAGGGGAAAAGAAACTGGAGAATGGGACTGAGAAAAGAAAAGTTGCAGTCGTTATGTGGCTCCCACACAGATATCAGGAAACTGGTTCAAACAAAGTACAAGCAGGGAGTGCTGTGAAAAGGGGCGTAGTCTTCCAATGGAAGTTTGCCTCTTTAGATTTTGGCACACCCTGGAGGTGTCAAGAGAGAAACCGCTGGCACCTTCTTCTCTGCAGTCAGTGTTGGGCTTGCCTGCACATGGGCTGTCCCTGAGACAGGAGTTAGTAGCATAACGGAGAGAATACCACCACAGATTTCTCAGCTGCACCACTTTGTGGTGTAGCTTTGGCATTGCCTCTGTTTCTCTGGCTGTGTCCCACAGGGCCAGAGGAGGAGCAGCAGTGGCTGGCTGGCTGAAGAAAGGGGAGATGATTCTCCTCCAGCAGTTCCAGGCTCCTGGCCCCTCTCCCTTTTTCTTCAAGCACCAGAGAGAGGCCCGTAGGGAGGGGAGTCAGGGGCTGATGTTTTTGGTAGGGCAGGGGTGAGGAGATTACTCTTGGAAGGGGAAGGGGAGCAGACAATGACATGCTGGTAGGCTTCACTGGCTGGCTGCCCTACAACCTCCACTTATGGAAAACAGTCTGTTCCTGAGCAGCTTGGGAGAAGAGGAGATGCTAGTAGCCAGCACCTCTGTGGGGACAGCAGCTGTGGAGCCTTGCAGATGGATGAGGATGGCTAAATGTAACTGAACTGTAGGGGAGAGTTCATCTGGTCTGAATTAAGTTAACTGTATTGGGGGCAACCTGGTGCCCAGAGAAGCCTAGTCAGTCTTTCCCTAAACCCACCAGTGCCTAGACAGTAGCCCTCCTCCTCCTCCCCACACCTACTTCCATTGGTAACTGATTACACAACTCATTTGTTTAACTCCCACAGTAAGTAACTATATTTGTGTGTAATTTCAAAATGTACAATGCTAATGGCTTCCTAGAGATTTTGTAGGGAGATGCTTATAAAATACTGTTTTGCATAATTGTAGTTTGAAAGTAAAAATAGAAGTGGGGGAGGGTTCTTTTTTGGTAGGTAGTCAAATAAGGCTTGGGTTAAATAGGCAGCTCAGGTGAAGGGTCCCACAAAATGAAAAGTGAACACCAGGGTTGTAATTTGTAAATTTATGCAGTTATTCCTCCTGCTGTTGAAAGCTAATGCTGTGTTTCTTTTGGAGCGTGGGGGTGTGTGGAAATAAAGGTATAAAAGTTTGAAGTGATGGCATCAGAGTAACATCTATAAAAATACCTACCACTGCATTCCATAACATGAAGGGATCAGTGATAAAAGGTCAAACCAATTTTTAGGCAGAAAGACCAACATATTTTTAATAATGAAGCATCTGATCAATCTAGTGAGCCAAGAAATACACAGCTATTGTTAAAGGCACCATGTTCTGTTGAAGGCGAGTTACTCAGAGCAATGAGGTCTGACCTTAGCTTCAGAAAATGTATATAAATCAATGCACTAAAATAAGATGATGGAGGGGGAGGGAATAGTAGGCCTAGGAGGGGCATGATTTTTTAAGCTGTTTTCCTGTCAATATTGCCTAATGCATTCCTAGCCTTATCTAGAAAACCAGGCATCGGTAAGGACACTGCTTAACCACTAGCTTAGGAGATGCCAGGGTGTCATTAAAAAAATTCTGGTACGAATGTGAAGGGTGAGGTAGAGTGAAAATGAATGGATTGCGTTAAGTATAAATGGGATAAGGCTTGTTACAGACAGAGGTAAACTCTGTAAGATTCCCCTTGGGGTGTCTTTTCCAGACTCTTCTGTTAAGGGAATAGCGTTTGCAGGTGGTCTATGCACATATCCAAGACCCCCTGCAGCTTTTCTTGGCAGCTCAGCTCATGTGGCAGCTAGAACTAAGGGAGTTCCTAGGGGACTAAGTAGGAAATTGAATACAATAGCAGGTATCCAGTGACATGATGCTTCCACCCCATAGCTCCACCTCCAGCCCTCCCCTTTGTGAACAGAAGGGACAAAATCAATCTAATAAAGGACTTCTGTGTTCTTTCCCCAGCTCTGATGGTAGTTGTCAGATCTCCCTTCTTGTCCTGTAAGAGTTACCAGGAAAGCTAGTCACAATTTCTTGTACAGTACCATCATGTACACTGCAGGCAGAGCTTTCAAAATCTTCTGTAGTTTTTCTATGCCCTTTCTATATGAACAAAAATAACCAGGACAAATTGTCCCCGACTCCCTTAAGGATGATGATTTTACTGCCTTTCTGGTTTTATGTCAGAGACGTCATCCACAATGTGATTTTTTTGCAGGTGGTTACCCCACAACCAGGTGCACTTCATGGAATGTCAGCATTACTCAGAGGCAGGCTAGGCCTGCTCTTTAGTGAGCTGATAAGGGCAGTCATGTTTCACAGAGGCGGTTTAACTCACTGATGTAGAAAAATAGTGTGGATAAAAATTCATTTGTGAATAAAAAGTAGCCACTGTGAACTGTGTGCCTGCCTCCCATTTGTTAAGATATTTATAAGGTGCACTGCAAAGTGGTTCCTTGCAATGATTACTCAGTCAGGGGCCAGATCTGCAGCTGATATCAACTAGCATAACTATATCAGAGCCAGTAGAACTATGCCAGTTTACACTGGTTGAGGATCTGGCCCTGGAGTCTGCGCTTAATTGTCGGCACCACTGCTTTGATATCAGATTTAAATTAGACTTTTCTTTACCACAAACACAGTCAGCAAATCTTCACAGCTATGGGTTTACCCTGAGAAGACTTGTCGGAAACTCAAAATAGTGATGTAAACTTCCTAAAGGTGTTCTGAGCGGTAGCTAGAAAAGATAAGAATATAATTTGTGCCCTCTAATGAAGCAAATTGCCCTAGATCCATGAATTAGGGCTGTGACTGTAAATAGGGATCAATATTTTTCTTTTATTTTGAGGGAGGTCTCTGCCAGAGTAGTGATCTTTTTGGATAGGGGTTGGGACACACTTCAAGTTGGGGACTGTTTGTGCCTTCCTCAAGCAGTTTTCATATGTGTATACATTTTCAATTTATTTTTCAGGGTCAATTTAATAGGCTAACTTGTTACTGGTGGAACTCCACCAGGGATTAATTCAGGGCACTATGTTTACTATACCTCTCCTATGCTTAGTAAACTTAGTCAGCCAAATTCACAGTGCTTCCTGGCGCTACCACTGGAGCCAATGGAAATGTGCCCAGATGCTATGGTAATGGCTGCTAAGGTAAAACCTTAAGAGAGGCAGATGAGCACCACTGAGCTTAAGATTATTATTTTGATTTTTTTCTTAAAAGATGCTGCTAAGCCTTTCGTACAACTTAACACTTATTTCTAATAATCAGGTGGTAGATGGGAAAATAGCTTTTTTCTTTAGATTGTCCTTTTCTCGGGGTGCTTTGATGCTCCCCCCCCCCGTGTTGCTATGGAGTTGAAATATTAACATAGGCATTTTTGTTTAAACAATGACAACTTCATCTTATATAATACACAGATGTTTTGGCATTATAAGGTGTTGTATACCAGCTTTACTGATGATACAGTAACTGTACAGCTCCGGGATTAGTGCCCTAATTGTTGCAAAGCCAGAAAAAAGAGCAGAAAAAAATAGGTCTTACGAAAAGAGTAGACGTTGCTTGAAATTTATCTCCAATGGACTAAGGTTGGTTATTTATTTATCTATTTATTTTACTAAACATAGCAATTCTAAAAGAGGTGAAAAATGTGAATCTAAGATGGGGTCCAAAGACCTTGACAATTTTTGAATTATTTGAAGAAGCTGACTGTAGACACTCCTCTGTTAAACACAGATAGAACGCAAAATGAATAACTATTAAAATAAAGATTCAATCCCCATTGATTTCAATGGGAGCTTTGTAAATTACCTCAGTAGGCTCAAGTTTTGGTCCAATATACTTATAAGCGGTTGAGAGGCATCTTCCAAACTAAGGTATATTTGTTTTTGGTAAGTGGCTTTTTCTCCAAATTATAATGTTTAGAGGTTTTTCTCCTTGTAAAATCATAAATGAACAACTCCTTGAGGTTAACTAGAATTAAAAAATTTACTATCTTATAACAAACTGCAGACTTGTGGGGCTAGATCCTTCGCTGGTGTAAACTGCCAATGCACCATTTAAATTAAACGATCCTCAACTTCAGTGGAGCTACAGTGCTTTGGAGCAGTGGAAGATCTGGCCAATGGGATCACTTTATATATCCATCCCTAATATTTTCCCTTTTTAACTACAGAAGTGCATCTGCTGTCAGTTTTCTCGTGTAATTACCTGCAGCCTCAAAATAGCCCAAAAAGTCATCCTGGGCCCCTTCATATCTCATATACTTTGAAATCACAAAAGATTTCGGTCACAGGAAGAAAAAACAGGGATACTTTTTTGGTGGTAGGGGGTGAGATGACTAGTGCTGCTGGGAGAGGCTTAAAGTCTAATGTAACCAGATGTCCTGCCATGTCACCAGGGCAGCATCATTACATGGAACTCTTCACTTTTACAGAAAACAAAGGGGCAATTTTCAAGGTTGGTACAGATTCAAAGACTGAGACCGCCATTATTTCCTGTTCTAGAAACTACTATATGCTGGCTGTAGCAGAGAGAAATTAAAACTGGGCCCACAGACCAATGGCAGTAATGGGATTTCAACAGAGTGCAGCAGGAAATTAGGAGACTATAGAGAGGGAGACAAAAATGTGTACAATACCAAAGAATGTGTACAATTACCAAACTAAGCAGCCTGGCAAACAGGAGCTATGCAGTTGGCTTTCACATATTCATTTTGACCCCTTAAAATATTAAATGTAGCTCTCATTACTTTACTTCAGTGCCAGCACAGAGATGCAACTAAACAAGAAAGCCAGTTGTATCCTGCCTTTTTAATGTTTGCTTTGCAGTTTCTGCAAAGCCATGCTCTCACTATCCATAGGAGCAGTGCAACAAGGCACATAAGCACTATCTCACCATAATTAGCTTCTCTCCTCGGATGTGGGTGTCTTAAGCGTCCATCCTTTCTCAGGCTGCCAACAATGATTGTCACACAGGATAGAAACAGCACAAGTCCAATCACTACTCCAGCTACCAGGAGGGGGGAGACCAGCAAGCTAGTGTCATTGCTGTTTTCACTGTAGCCAGGAAATTCACTGATAGGGCTGCTCTGGTTCAAGTGAACTTCTGCACAGGAGAGAGAGAGAGGAGAATGCATAAATGATGCTGAAAGGAACAGACTTGATTAAAGCTGCTGCATAAGCAATAGATATCCAGAGCAACAAGTTACAAATGGACTTCAGCTTGGACAGTCATTTGCATCGTACTGATTACATCTTGCCCCTAATGATCTCCTTGTGAAATAGTTAATATCTTTTTTAAAAAGATCTTGGAAGAGTAAGAATGTCCTGGCTCCCAGCCAGTAAAACTTCCTGTGTAGCAATACCCATACTCACTTCAAAGGCTAGAAGCTATCTGTAGTGTATTTGTATACCCCGCCACCCTCCGATTATTGCTTCACTGTCTTCACAAGATCATAGTTATTTTATTTCTGTCTGTGTTATTCTGGTAGCAAATAATAAAAGTTCCAGTGATCTCTCTAATGGAAATAACTGCCATGGATCTGAATAATTTGTCCACCTGGGATACTTGGATAAACCTTTTTGGCTCATCTGAGAGATGAGTGCTCTCTCTCTCTCAGTGTTGGTGGACGTATTATTGAATATGGGTGCTTGGTCAGACTGGTATGGTATGTTAAATATTAAAATAATTAATAAAATCAGCCAGCTAGCCTACTCTTTCTGCGCCCTGACCCAGGGGACACCCTGGGCTGCCAGCTGCTGCGGCGGCGCCCTGACCCAGGGTTAGAGCGCCTCTGCGGCAGCTGGCAGCCTGGGGTTTCCCTGGGCTGGGGACATCCTGGGCTGGCGGCTGCACGGCGGCGCCCTGACCCAGGGTCAGAGCGCCTCCGCGGCAGCTGGCAGCCCAACTCCCTCTCTGTCCAAGCAGCAGCGGCTGCTCAACCATTTAAAAAAAATTTGGGGGTGCTTTTTGGTGCCCGCAAATCTCGGCGCCCTAGGCAACCGCCTAGTTCGCCTAAATGGTTGCACCGGCCCTGGCTCCTCCTCCTCCCTGGAGGAGAAGTGTGTGCGTGTGCGCGTGCGCACACACACTCTGCTATATGTTTATGTAAGAAGAAAAGGTGGTACTTGCACATAAGGTGGTAATTTTTAGTTCCCGTAGGAGTTTGCTCCACAGTGTTGGCTGCCCTTTGAGAAAGCTCTGTCTCTTGTACAATGTTTCCTTCCTGCTATGATTTTTCAATTAAAAAATGATTTCTCACCAATTATAGGAAAGGTTCTTGTTAAAATCTCTGTATCTTCAAACTCCATTTCTAGATTATTTATCTCCAACAGGACATTCAGAGACATAATTCAACAGAAAAGTTGAATAAAACAAAAAATTTGAAGAGTTAGAATGACTGCAAGTGTTTTCAATGCAAATCTCATTCTGGTATAATCTTCCTAGATTGTCTCAGAAGTTTAACCTTGGGTTCTCCTAGAGCTTCTACTGGTATCATGTGGATGGGCATGTGTTGAACAGAGTTGATATTCAAAGCGCTGCGATACTTACACAAAAAATGGCAAGTGTTAGAAATGATGGGCTTGATAACGGACATAGTACTTGACTTGATAGGGTCCCTTACTAAGTAAAGCTGTGAGGGGAAGTGGAACATAAAATAAAACTGTCAATTTCAGGGACAAACTTTTAAAGCTAGCTGCAGCAGGGATTGTTTTCATGGCCTGTTACCCCATATTGCCTTGATCCGCAGAAAAAACTCCAGTTGACTGCAATGGGTTTTGGATCAGGCAGTCTCTGGGAAAGAGGGGCCATGCAGGGCTTTCTGGCTGCAAAAAATGCAACTTACATTTTTGCAGGTGTACCAATTGGGACGAACTTTCAAAAATGGTACAGGCTGACATGCATACTTAGAATTTGTGTATGCACCATTTCTGTGTACCAATGGGCGATTCTCTTTCTGGCATATTCCCCTTCTGTAGTCATTCTTGCTAACAAAACTTTGCTCCTACAAATATTCCTGAAAAGCAAATAAAACATGTTGTGTGAGTCCCGTAAAGGTATATATGCACTTTTATTGGAATGGATGTTATCGGGTAATTTTCTGCAGTAGTTATCCAATTCTTGCTTCTGTATGATATTCTTAGTGTCTTGCAGCCACACTGAGCTTGCAAAGAGGAGCAGTACATACGTGATGGCTTCACACCGACATGTATTATCAGTGGCTAAAGCTTCATACTCCATTTACTGGGGCGGGGGGGACCCTTGGGAATTCGTGTGCAGTGTTTTTTGTTAATTTTTAGCAGCACTTCGCTGACTGTGAGAATCTTCATGGGCATTTAAGACCGCTTTCCAAAAAACTTCACAGCGCTCTTACAAAGTCTTGCTCTTTAGGATAATGAAACTTTTGGTATGCAAGTTGGTGCCTGAGAGAGAGAGAGAGAGAGAGTGTGTGTGTGTGTGTTTAATCCTATCCTAATTTTACATTAATGAAAACTCTTGGCTCACCACTTTCTTGGTATGTAACGTGCATTTGGGTTTAGTTGAGGCTGTGGATGTTGTATTAGGAGCCATTTCGTAAATATCACTTCTAAAGATGGGTGCACAGTGCCAAGTTTGGATGTTTCTGTTTCTGAACCACAGGCTCATTGTAAAGATACTAGCTGCAAAGTTTGGATCCAGATTTGCATCTAAACTTTCCTGAAGACTGAGATCTCACCTCTAGTAATTTCCATAGGCTACTGATTATATGAAAGCTTTATAGGCTAGCAATGATAAGAAGCTCACAGAAAATGGGGCTTGATTTTTTTTATTTATTTATTTATTTATTTATTTATTTACAATGTAGCTTTCCTGCTGTTACCTTTTAAGGTGGAATAAAGTGAGATCTGGCACATTCACTATACTAGAACAAAGATGTATAACTTTTTTTTTAAATGAGTGATTTCTCCCCCCCACCCCAGCACACAGTTTGCAACTGGTAAAAAAGTTAATGTTTTGACTGAAAATAAAATTTTGAAATTGTTTAAAAAAGCAGGAACTTTTTTGTTAAACCAGCAGTACTTGGCAATGTTTTCAACAAGCTGGTGTTACGGTGACAGACCCTGGTCATTGGTGGGCGGGATCAAACCTGGGGCCTCTGGAACTTAGTGCATGAGCCTTTACTGCAATGGTTATTAACCTGGGGTGCATGCACCCCTGAGGGTGCAAGATGCCCTTTCTGGGGGTGTGAGACATACTTGTGTGAGAGAGGATTTTCATCACTCTTATACATCAAAACAAAGGCCAGAAACCACCTAAATGTGAGTGATGACGTGTGTGGGTATTTCAAAAAAGTTCCTCATTTCTTGAATGTCATTGAACAAAAGCAACAGCAGAAGAGTCCCTGAGCTGGTAAACTTAAAAGTGTGTAATTTTTCATGTATTAATTTTACTGCAAAATTGAAATAAATAGAATTATAACTGTAGAATGAAAGAGATATGATATATCTAGGTCTAAAGAACTGACTTAATTCAATGATTTTTGATAAGGGGTGCGAGAACATACTTTGATAACCAAAGGGGTGCAGGCTGCAGTAAAGGTTAAGAACCACTGCTCTACTGTATGAGCTAAAAACCAACTGGCTATTAACTAAGGCTGTAGAGCAGACTCATTTTCTCTCTCTAAGTGGTCTCGGTGCCGCTAGATGGGACAGAACACTACACCCAGAAGGTATGTGGGTTACACTGGCATTGGCTTGCAATGACTTTTTTTCTCCTGATACACTGTACCTAAATTCTTGGAGGATTAAATAGCAAAAATGAAAAGCATTTTCACACGGGCTGAACCCTGGAAAGTCCTGCTCTGACAATCAGGCCAAGGTATATGCAGCCAGCTATGCACAAATGTTCTGCAAGCTTTCAAAGATGAAAGGAAAGTGTTTAATGTAGTACCTACTATAATGACATGAGATTGTCTTGATGTGGCAACAGACACTACCAAGTAGATTGTCAGCCATTTGAAGCAGAACAGAATTAAAACCACACAGACGTTGGCACATTGATCTCCAACTATTTATTTTAACCAATTAGCAGATGGAAATATGCCATTACTAAAGCAGAGATTCTACTGTCAGTTCAGCTAAAAGCAACCTACTATAATCAACTGCATTTAAGAGATCTTATAAAAGCTGTGTTCTCCGATAGCAGAAATGAGAAGGTCAGGAGAGAGTTACAGACTTGCAACTTGTCTTTGATGCCTTTGTTTTATCTAGCAATTGTTTCACAAGGCAAGCTTAATACTTGCACATTAGGTGTGGCACTGGTAATATTATACATCAGGTTGGTGATAAAAAATGTCAGCCCTCTGAAGATGTTTCACATTTGAAAAACGGCTAATGCACAGAGCATATTAATTGTGCTAGAATTTCACTGAATGCTAGGCAAGTCCACAAGAATATGTCAAAGGCTTTTCATCAGATTGATTTTTCATTTGTAATTGGTGCAGGATTCAGAGTGAGATTAGATTTAAACTTCATGGCCAAGTCTTTGATCTATTATTTTTTTTACTGGTTAAGCACCAGCAATGTGCCTGATTCTTTCCAGACCCTGAAAGAAGTGGACAGATTGTTCTTTCATTTATGCTGGTGTAAACCAGAAATAACTCTAGTGAAATTGAATGAGATTGACTAGACCCAAGAGACTACTTTCGCCCTTTCTGTTTACTTAGAAACCTACTGGGAGATCCAGAGGAAGGTCCCAGGTTAATACTGTTCTTTTTGGGAGTGAGTAGGTTACAGAATTTTGGATGACATGGATTAACTTTTGTGGACTTCACAGGAGAAGCTTATGGGTGGGATTTTCAAAAGCAGTCATTTTTGGTTTACCACTACTCCCATTGAACTGAATGGGAATTTTACCATAGACTTCAAAACTGACTACGATGAGCCATTTTGAAAATCATGCCCTATGTGACAGTCTATTCCCTTTCACATGCTCAGGATGAGTTTTAAACAAACATGGCTCCTCATTGTAAACATATACACATCAATCACTATCAGAGTAGTAGAGTAGTAAAAAGTACAAGGAAATAGGAATACAAAGACTTGTGATAAGGATATGGAAAAAATATGCAGAGTACTTAGCTGTGATCGTTGGAAGGATCATGACCTAAAGGATTTGCAATAGTTTAAGAATATAGGTAGAGTGGGCTATTTTGAATATCCAAAAACTTCTGTTCTTTCCTCTCCCATAATTTTCTCTCATCAGCTAAACAAGCTCAGAAGATTACTGCAAGTGAAAAATTGTACATTTCTACGTGTAACGGAAATGCTGCATCAGTAGATGCCTCCTGAGAGAGGGTTCTGACCAATTTTATGGAGGTGGAATTTATTCCAATAATTACAATAGCCAAATTAGAATATGCAGCCTTTACAGAGCATTCTAATTTTGGTGTTGGATCCCTCCATCGTTATGCCTAATCTAACAAAATTCTGTGACTCGTTTGGTCAATGTTTAAGAATAAATCAGAAGCACTGGCAATTTCCTTTCACCAAAATATTTCACTTCCCCTAATGGGTAACTGAAGAAGAAAAACCATTATTTAGGTGTACAATGTATTGACTGTGGTGCAGAACTATTCCACAAACTGTGATGTGTGTGTTTGTTTTTTTAAATAACTGTAGATCTGGAAAAGTCTGAGCTGTCTTGGGGTGGGGTGTGTGTGTGTGTGTCTCTCTCTCTCTCTCTAAAAGGTTTGACTTCTTTTTAAAAGAAAAATGGCTACTAAAATTACTATAAGATTAATAGCTGCCCTCACTAGTAAAGAGAGTGTTTACCAAAGTAAAGGATGGTTGGCATTGTACAACCTTTAGACATTATTTAGCTATGAGCTATGGGATCAGATTCTTATATCCTTACTCATGTTGCATAGCACTTTTGTCAATGAGTATCCCCCCTAAAGTCAATTAGAGTAAGGGTATCAGAATCTGGCCCTATTTTTGTTTATAGGAGTTTAAATCTCATTAGCAGAATTGAAAAAGAAATCACTTCTGAACTTTAAATTCCCCTTTTGTACCCAAAGAAGCATTTCCTCTTGTAAGACAGAGAACCCATTTATCTAGCACTCCCTCAGAGCTTTGAAGATGTCTACGCTGTTCAAACGCTCATCCTTTTAC
Organism: Chelonoidis abingdonii; assembly: GCF_003597395.2. Taxonomy (NCBI): domain Eukaryota; kingdom Metazoa; phylum Chordata; order Testudines; family Testudinidae; genus Chelonoidis; species Chelonoidis abingdonii. Next base: position 25,830,197 of record NC_133787.1, read on the forward strand.
CTTCTGATACTCATATTCATGAATCTTCCCTCTTTTTATATACATATTAATCTAGTTGAAACTAGTCTCTTACAATATTACCGTTATTAAAAGTAATGAATTGCCCTTAGCCCAGCTTTTAAAACAATATGCAGTTGATAATCTCCTCCTTTTACAGTATTTTAAATTCTAAGCCTAATCCTCTAGACTTTACTTCCTGAATAGCACTGAGTTCAATGGGAGCACTCGAGAGTAAGAGTTACAAAATGAGACCCCTTATTTCTGAGAATTAAGAATTTCTATTAACAATCTCCTAAAACAAAATATATTCATACTACTCAGAGCAAAGAATAACAGCAATCTTTTAATATTTTTCTCTTACTCAAATTCCTCTCAGTTGGTAATTTTGCATATTTATGCATGGCAAAATAACTAACTTCCACTCTCATAAATATTAAGAATATGGATACTTGCATAGAGCCCACAAATATCTGTAACAGAGTTCCTAGTTATTCCATTATGCTAAATTGTTTTCAAATGTTTTCATTCAGTTGCAGGTCTGTAGGTTGTAAATACTTCATTTTGAATATTCCATATTAGTCCTTCAAAATTTGTACCTTGTAGGTTACATAAATCACATGAAATTGCTCCTATTTGGTAATGGGGCAAATTGCACATCCCATCACAGGCTATAATAGCCAAAATGTGCAAACTCCATACTGGCCAGTCAAGGGTTAATGAATGGCTCTGGGCTCAAGCAGCCCTACCTTGTCAATGTGCAAGCATGCTGAGCCTACAAGAAAGGCCTAACATGGGGAAACTTGGCTCAGTTACCAGCTGGCTGAGGAATGGAACACACCTTCAAATCTCAGCTCCCAAAGAGGGGCTGGGACTGTTCCCCTGAGCACTGCCTGGCCGAGCCCCCTGGAGGGAAGGTGGGCCACACCCAACAGTTATTTAAAGCACTTGCTTGGAGTGATTCTCGTGAGGGTGTTGAACTGGACTACAAGTAGTCAGATCCCCTTCAAAGACAGAGGCCTGCTGCCAGCTTCTGCTTTTCTTGTCTTTATTTGGTGCTTGGGAGGAGCCTTTGATAGTCTCAGGAGGGATCGATTCCTATGGACTCAGACCAAGGGCTGAATCTCCCACACCTGACCTATGCTGAAAACTACCTGGGTGTGGGAGGCTGCTGACATGGTGAATACAGGGCTCCCTCATGTATTGTGGGAAACCAAGACTATTACACAGCAAAATACACAATCGGAATATTCAAGCATTTGAACTGGACTTTTTTTTTTTGTGCTAGCAAAGCTCAACCACTTTCAAATCCCCAGAAAACAAACCTGAAATGAGTGCAAATGTGGCAGATTTGGTGAAGCTTGTGTTAGAATAAGAATGAATATTGGTGGAAAATTGCCTATTCTAGATTCTAGGCAGCAACATCTGTCTGCAAAACCTCTCTAATACCGCAGCACAGAATTTTACAGAGTCCTTGCACCACTCCTAACAGACTGTGTTTATAATACACACGACACACCACTCCATTCTGCTGGGGAAGCTGCAACTCTTCTGGAAACTTTATCACATGGCGCCATTTTCCCCTACCATTAATCTCTCTTTTGAAGAGAAATCTTTTTACACTGTTCCAGTTTACCTGAGGGAAGGAAATAGAGCTATTCTCGGTCACTTAGAATCTGATCCTAACCTGGTACACGCATCTCTAGCATAGTACTGACAGGGCTGGCTCCAGGCACCAGCATAGGAAGCAGGTGCTTGGGGCAGCCAATTCAAAGGGGCGACACGTCCGGGTCTTCAGCAGGAATTCGGCGGTGGGTCCCTCATTCCCTCTCTTCCTCTTTGAGGCCACGTCTACACTACGGGATAATATCCAATTAGCTAAAATCGGTTTTATAAAACTGATATAAATTCGATTTCATGCAGCCACACTAAGCACAGTAATTCGGCGTTGTGCGTCCATGGTCCGAGGCTAACGTCGATTTCTGAAGCGTTGCATTGTGGGTAGCTCTTCCGTAGCTATCCCATAGTTCCCGCAGTCTCCCCCGCCCCTTGGAATTCTGGGTTGAATCATTATTGTCGTGGGTGGTTCTGGGTAAATGTAGTTCTGGGTAAATGTTCGATCAGTCACTCCTTCCTGCTGGGAAATACATCAAGCTGACAATCCTTTCGCGCCGTTTTTCCCTGAGGAGTGCTCCTGGGCAGACGCCATAACATGGGCAACCAGGAGGGCCACGTTCAGCTTTTTTTTTTTTCTGCACCGGTATGTGTACTGGATGCCGCGGACAGAGAGGAGATACTCCCAGCACCACACAGCAGCATCACTGCTTTTGCAATGATAGCAAAGATGTGTCTACGGTCTTCTGTACCGTTCGAACTGCCGGGAGAAAACTGGCAATGAGATTGAAACGGTTATCTCTCCCACGTCTGTACTCCCGCTCTTTCATGAGTACCCCTGGCTGAAATCGGAACCGGGGGCACAACGCAATATAGCAAAAATTTGGGAAATTGGACTCACTTGGAACTCGAGTCAAATCCCCCTTATTGGTTTCTAAATAGAGTCAGTCCCTGCCTAGAATAAGGGGGCAAGTGTGTTATAGGCACTAGTTTATCAGAGCACAGCTGCTCGCGTGTCAGTATGTTCACAGGGGTGCCCTGGCAACAACCCCACCTGTTGCCTGTCCCTCCTCCCCCAACCGTCCCTGGCGAATGACCGTGGCAGCTGGTCCTGCCAGTTGTGTCAGGAAGTAATAAAAGATGCGAATAAGAAACACTGAGTGTTTAGTGACAATTAACATGCGGGGTGAGCAGCCTTCCCGCGGCGATGACAGAGTCCAGGCAGGGTACAGACTCTTTTCTTTACCAGGAAAGTGGAGGCTGATGAAGCCCAACCCCGCTGGCTATGCATGAAGCCAGGCTGTACCAGAAATCTTTTCTTTACACGGAAAGGACTGGGGTTGAACTGCCAGTCATTCCAGTTGCTTTAGATGAGCTGGTTATAGCCCGTTCTAGTCCTATCTACTGGGAGTAACCAGCCAATGTGAGCACTTCAGATGTCAACTGGATGTTAATATCAGTAGGACGGATTACTAGTCCTATGATGCACACTGTCTACTCACTGGGGAAGGGGGAGAGGGAGAGGAGCGGGATAACTGCTCTTCACTGCTTGCAAGCATCCGCAGCTATACGAGCAGCATTCAAGTCTACACATTAGGGTGAACATTGAAAGAGGCAAGAGATGATTCTCTTCCCTTTCTTTCACATGGTGGTGGCGGGGGAAAGAAACTGAGGACGCTGTTCCCTGAACCACGCCAGACAGCTGTGTTTGAAACCCTACAGACACTGGGAGCTCAGGCCAAGAAGGCAAATACTTCTTCAGAGACGGCTTGGTGGACTGCTGGGATACGCGGAGTTCCTCAGTATCACCTTCATCCATGAGTGTCCATTTGAGTCTCTGGCTTCCGGTTACGCTTGCACGCAAGCGGCTGTGTAGCCTGGAGATTTTTTTCAACGCTTTGGCATTCGTGTTCTGATAACGGAGCTGCTGATACAACAGAGTGTCTCCCCATTAGCAGCGATCGATCTAGTATCTTCCCGTACGGTCCCATGATGGAGGTCTTTTTGGATTATCGAGACTGCATCGCATACCCGTGCTGATGCAGAGCTCCAGCTGAGGCAAACAGGAAATGTAATTCAAAGTTTCGCGGGCTTTTCCTTGTTTACCTGCAGCGCGCGGCTGCATCCGAGTTTCAAGATTGCTGGTCCATAAGAGCGGTTTCAGTGGTGACACTGTGGATACCCGCCCGGAAGGCAAATAAACGTCGATTTCCCAGATCCACACTAACCGTAACCGATTATAGTTATATATCGGTAATTTAGGGCTACCTCCTCTCGTCGGGGGGGAAGTAAACAGAAATCGAAATTTAAAGAAAAAGAGCCCTTTATATCGATATAAAGGGCATTGTAGTGTGGACGGGTACAGCGTTAAATCGATTTAATGCTCTTTAAATCGATTTAAACGCGTAGTGTAGACCAGGCCTGAGCTGCTGCCGAATTGCCACTGAAGAGGAAGAGAGGGAGGACCCGCTGCCAAACTGCTGCAGAAGAAGCGGCGTGACTGAGCTGCCGCCGAAGTGCCGCTGCTCCTTTTTTTGCACTGCTTGGGGCAGCAGAAAAGCTGGAGCTGGCCCTGGTACTGGACGCTTACTTCCAAAGGCTTCAGTTGAGGCTGCTCAGCACCTCACAGGATATAGCCCTTTAACAGGGCTTAAACTGGCTTTCCCCTTCTTACAGTTCTACATTTTTGCAGTTTGTATTGTCATTGGGGCAGAATGGAGGCCATACTGAAATTATTTCTTGAATGCATGTCCACTTTAGAGTAACATGTATCCGGAATTTGTGCTGAAGGGCATAATGTTCTTTGTTTTACCTGGAACCTTAAAAGAAGATATAGCCAACCCTATAGGCAATGAGTTGGTTGCCAAGTGGATAGACAATGAAGAGAGAGGGAGAGTAGCTGGTCAAGATTTATGTAGTGTTGTTATCATGCTTACCTAACATGCAAGAAGTCTTCTGTTCAAAACTAGGCAAAAACGTGACATTTCCCTGCTGTGCAGGAATCCTCTTACTGCCAGTGGCCTCTGCCCTGTTGTCAGTTCCGCACTCAAGAGGGCAGTGACATCACACTTTCTGTCAAACTGGGCCAGCTGGAAGGGTTAGGCCAGTCACTTTCTAAAGACTTGTTCCTTGGCCGCCTCTGCCTTTGCAGGTTGGCATACAGAGGTGAGCTCTTCCTGCTGGCCTCCTTGGCATTTCTTCCCAGTGGAACAACTAAGGCAGGAATGGGGCCAGGAATGTAGGCAACAGTGGATCTTGCTTTACTGGGATGGCTAGAATGTCGTCTTTCTTGTGTGGCATGACTGGGGGGAAAAAGTAATGAGCACATCACAAAAACCACGACTGCCACAATTGTTGCCAGTATCAGTTAAGAAGGTAAAGGACTGACTGGTCATGGAAAGCAAATCTCTTATCCTAGAGATAAAGCACATTAAGACAATACTGCATTGACACTGCCTATGCTGAATTTGTTTTGTGAATTAATAGAAAAGTTCATCCACTAGGACTATATATCCAGCACTTTCAGTGAGCTTTAAATATATTGAATAAAGCCCTATAGGACTGAACATGGGTGGCATATACAGTGGCATATTGTATAAACAATGTAAGTAGGTGCTATATTTAACACAATAAGGGGCATCGTGTGTAAGTATTCAAAGTAAATTTCAAGAGCCTCATTTTCTCTAGCTAGGATAAATTACTTTTTTTAGGAATGATGAGACAGACTCCTGAATATGCAGCCTTTTAATCAAGGGGAGATGGTAAAGAAGAAATGATAGATAAGGCAAATTAGCAGAACTGATAAAGATTTTGTTGCTCCTGCTTTGAGTAGTTCTTGTTCAGTGATGATTTAGTTCGGTCAAGAGTGACCAATTGGATTCTGTGCTTGCTGCTGGACTGTGAAATAAACCTCTGGCTACCGCAGCTATCAGACTGCTATCACACTGTTTATTCCTATGACTTCCATGAAGGAAACCACAAAATAAGCAGAGTAGGTGCATTACAAAAATCTCTCAAACACTTCAAACTGCAGTGAACTGGCTGTGTGCCAAGTAGCATTGTCACCGGTGAGGTGATATGATTTAACTCATTCATGCAATGGCCACATCAGGGCTAGATCTTGGAAAAATATGTTTGTTGATTTCCAAGACACTACACCTTGGATCAGAAAGAAAAACTGGCCTTGTCCATAAGGCCAGACATGACAAGAGGTCTCCTGTCTAGCAGAATCCATGGGCCCTCTGCTATACTAAGTGTAAATCCAGACAGGCTTATATTTGATTTATGACTGTAGTTGGCCCATTGTTTCACTTGTGTGCTGGAACAGGTTGCTAGTTGAATTTAAAATCCAAAATGGAGCTCTGGGGTGCATTTTTGTATTCAAGCAGAGGTTTTTAAACTGAGCTGGCAATTTAAAAGAAGACAAACCTTCTTAGTAATCTTTCAGATCTCGAATTGTAGTGAAAGCATTTAAAATATTTTCATGATATTTTGGAGTCATGTGTGATGGTTCCATTAGAACAGTGGTTCTCAAACGAGGGCTGTCGCTTGTTCACGGAAAGCCCCTGGTGGGCTGGGCTGGTTTGTTTACTTGCCGCGTCCGCAGGTTCGGCCGATTGCGGCTCCCACTGGCCACAGTTTGCCTCTTCAGGCCAATGGGGGCCGCAGGAAGGGCGGCCAGCATGTCCCTCAGCTCACGCTGCTTCCTGCAGCCCCCATTGGCCTAGAGTGGCGAACTGTGGCTAGTGGGAGACAAGACTGGCTGAACCTGCAGACACGGCAGGTAAACGAACTGTCCCAGCCTGCCAGGGGCTTTCCCTGAACAAGTGGCAGCCCTAGTTTGAGAACTACTGACTTAGAGGGCTCATAAGTTGCCTAAAAGGTGCAACACTACTTTTGCCATTGATAAAGCAGAAAGAAACTTAGTTTTTTATATTGCAGTCTTTCCTAAATTTCAGATCAGAGTGAATGTTTGTTTTCTGCATGCACATTTCTACTAAGGGAGGCTTGGAGCACTGCTCAGTAATAAATAACCTGATAGTGATATTAACTGGACATTAAAACCACTTGTGTTTTATTTTAATAACAGGACATGGAGAAAATTAGGCCTGAATTTTATGCCCACGGGCCACTTTTCCCAGCCCCTTGCTGCTAAATAACATAAAGGTACCTCCCCAATCCCACTGACCAATGCTTTCTCCTGCCAGGACTCTCCCCTCCTGGTTGGGCAATGGACAAACAATACTGTCTGTCATATGCCAGTCTGTGTGCGCTTGATCATAGAAATGCAAGGAAGCTCGAGGTCATCTAGTGCAGCCTCCGTGTGAGAGGCCAAAGGTGGGGAGTACAATAGGGGTTTGGAAGCAGAGAATGAGGATTTCATGAGGAGGTACCATCTGTTGTGGGAATCTGGAGGAAGGAAGATCTGCTAATCAGTGAGGGGAAAATGAGAGAAAAGGTCTTGCAGATCTGGTTAAAGCAGGGGGTTCTGTAGTGTGAGACTGATGGGTGGTGCCGTTGTAAGTTTTTGGCAACATTTGGACGCTTAACCAGATAACCCCTTGAACTTTGAGATTTACTTGTCACTAGCAATGACACAGCTATGGTGGTGTGAATAACAGTGCCTCAATATACAGTTCATCTGCCGTTTAAAAAACTACTAATTCTGCAATAGGAGCAGCATGCAACACAATAATCCTATGTATTAATCTTAACACACACAAGGCAGATACCTACTGTCTCAAGATGCCCAATATCTAAAGAAGGAATAAAAGAAATCTCTGATCCTGTGAACTTGTGACCCGAAGGCTTCTTCCATAGACAGGCATATTTACTTCGGCTGGTCCCTATGCTTTTGTACTCATCTGCCAGCAAAGCTGAGTAAATTGGTGGAAAAATAGAATCCAATAGAACAATGGAAATTGTTCACTATAAATCAGCTTAACAAGTGTCAGAAAATAGTTTGGGAATAGGAATTCCCAGCTCAGGATGTCTGACAGCTGATCTAACCTCTCTTTCACACACAGGTACCTTTAAAATGAAACAGCTGAAAGGCCATCTGTTTCTTTAGCTTATAACCCACACTCAACAATTACTGTACATAGACTCTGTGACGGGCTGGATCACAGAAACTGTCCTTGGGAACTGCCAACTGATGTGCCAAGACTACCTCTGCTCCTGCTTTCCCTGCCAGCATAGGATCCCAGCACCCTGTCTTGCTGAGCCAGACACACCAGTCTGCTCCAACACAGACGCAGGGTCTGAACCACATGCCCCAAAGCTGCAGGCTTAACTGAAAGCAACTTAAGAAGTGTTCCTGTCTTTAACACTCAGCTGCCCAACGTCCAATGGGGTCCAAACACCAAATAAATCCATTTTACCCTGTATAAAGCTTATACAGGGTAAACTCAAAAATTGTTCACCCTCTATAACACTGATAGCGAGAGACACACAGCTGTTTGCCCCCCCCGCCCCACGTATTAACACCTACTCTGGGTTAATAACTAAAAAGTGATTTTATTAAATACAGAAAGTAGGATTTAAGTGGTTCCAAGTAGTGACAGACAGAACAAAGTGAATTGCCAAGAAAAATAAAATAGAACACGCAAGTCTGTCTAATACAGTAAGAAAACTGAATACAGATAGATAACCTCACCCTCAGAGGTGTTCCAGCAAGCTTCCTTTTACAGACTTATCTCCTTCTAGTCTGGGTCCAGCAATCATTCACATCCCCTGTAGTTACTGTCCTTTGTTCCAGTTTCTCTCAGTCTCTTCACCCCCAAGGCTACCTATCTCTTGAGCCAGCTGAAGACAAAATGGAGGGGCCTCCCAGGGGTTTAAATAGACTTTCTCTTGTGGGTGGAGACCCTCTCCTCTCTCCTATGCAAAGTCCAGCTCCAAGATGGCATTTTGGAGTCACATGGGCAAGTCACATGCCCATACATGACTCAGTTTTTACAGGCAGCAGTCATTGCTTACATGCTAACCTGAACGCCCTCAGGTAGACTTCTTATGTGGATTGAAGCCTTCCAAGATTCATTGTCCTTTAAGTGTTTCTTGACTGGGCACTTAATTTGCACATTCCTTTCTCAAGAAGCTGACCAAATGCTTTGCTAAGGCTACTTAAAAATCAAGCAAGTACACAGCCAATATTCATAACTTTGAATACAACAACACATGCATACATATATGATGAATAGATTCAGTAGATCATAACCTTTACAGAGAGATGTTACAAGGCATATGTAGCATAAAACATGTTTCAGTTATGATATATATTTCATATATAAGCATATTTCCATAAAGCCTTATGGGGTGCACCATCACAGACTGCTTCAAGCTTTACTTATTTTCCTGTATTGTGTATGTGTATCTCTAGATAATTAATAGGTGTTTTTTTTTAAGGCCAGAAGGGACAACTAGATCATCTAGTCTGACCTCTTTTATGTACAAAGCAGGCCATAGAATTTCACCCAGTTACCTGGGGATTGAGCCCAATAACTTGTATTTGACTAGGTCTTGATCCGAAGACATCAGATGTCAATCTTCTTCTTGATAAGCTAAATAGAGTGAGCTCTTTGTCTCACTGTCAGGCATTTTCTCCATCCCTCAAATATTTTTTGTGGCTCTTTTGCACCTTCTCCAATTTTTTCCACGTCCTTTTAAAAAATATGGACACCTGACCTGGATGCAGTATTCCAGTATAATCTCAACAACATTCAGAAGTAAAATCATTCCTCCAAATCCTCTCCCACTCCTAATTGCCACTAGCAGGCAGTATGAATAGACTTGGCCCTGTCCATTTGGGGCTTCCCCTTAGTGGCCTCTTCGGTATCCAGCTTCCGAGCATGACTGGGTCTGTGCTGCTGAGCCTCTGTGGTGGAGTTGCAGAGCAATCCAATTCCATCCTACAGCTGCAGGAATTTTGCCTCAGCACCACTTGGGTAGTGACTGGAGCCCATGGTCTCAGATCCCATCATGGACTGAGCTGGGCTGGTTGGTGTCTCCAGCATCACTGCCTCGTACCCATCACCCTGCTACGAACACCCTGATATAAACCAGCCTCAAACACACCTGCTGGGTGGATCCATTCTTCCAGTTGGGCCTGGACTTGCTCTATGCTGGTCACTCACCTGAACTGACAAGGATTCAGCTTGATATTTTAAATTTTTCGTAAAAGTGGGATCAAATTAATAAGGGCCCATGTACTCACATCTAGGACTTTACGGGAGGATCAGCTTATTTAGGCCCTGTGTGATGATGGGGCGCACTGGCAAGGAGGGGGTTAATGTGGGCCTGTGGACCTAATTGGCCCCACCCCACTAAACCTGTAGCATATATCGGGAGTGGAGAGGGGAGTTAGTTCAGTTTGGGGCTGACCAGGAAGGAGAGCAGAGCTCTGCTTTCTTGCTGGTGGAAACTGGGTTTCAACCAAGAGTGAGACAGCTTGCGGCCCAGATGAACCTCCCAAAGTGTGGTACGACCGGGCCCAGGCAAACTGACTGAAAGGGTTGGCTGCATAAACACAAGCCCTAAACAGAAGGGCGGGCTCCTGCTGCAGACTCCTTGAATGACCCTGGTTTTGAGTTCATAATATTACTTTTATTTCTGGATTTTAATACCCCAGAAGGAATGCACATAAATTGTGACCTTGGCTGAGTCACAGGAAAAGGCAGGCCATTGGAGGACCAGAGGAGAGCGAGACTACACCATGCTCAGCCACAAGGAGGCACTCCAGTAGTGAGTCCAGCCTTTCACTAAATTCCCATTGGTATTAGTGGGAGTTGTGTGCTCAAAAGGACCATAGGATCAAGTTTTTAATGGTAAACAACGTTCCAACAAGATCCTTTATAATATTTGAGGCATGACTGAAGGGGAGGGAAATCAAAGCACAATAGCTGAGTATGAGCAAACTCTCTTAATGCACTGATTGTTTTATGTATTCCTCTTTGTTTGTTTCATAATCACGAGTGATGTAGAAATCAACAGGAGGTTCAAGTATAAGATCTTTGCCTTCAAGTGCCATTTAGTTCTTAGAATAAGAATCTTACAGGGTTTTCCCATAGTGCTTTCATGTAAACTAATTTGATATGAACATCAGAGCCCATTTGTGCAAGTCTTGGGTATCGCAGTTATGACTAGTTGAAGAGAAATAAATACCTCTAAATCCCTGACACTGAAAGAGAACAAAAGGAATTTGAAAAATCATAAGGGTGCAAGCTATGTTAGCTGAAAGGGAAAATGCCCACCTCCAAAGAGGTTAGGCTGACATTCTTAAAGGAGCAAACGGGAGTTAAGCATCCAACACTCATTAATAGTCAACAGTATTAAGGTCCTTTTTGAAAATCCCCCTATGTCTCATCTCTCTACACACTTCATCTTAGGTTTTGAGCACCCTAAACAATATTCTTACAATGACTGTACTGCAGTTCCAGGCTCTTTACTAGTGGTGGACCACAGCTAGGACATTAAATGTGCACTCCTTCCAGCTCTGAGGCATGTTTATTATTTTTAAATTTGAGATAGGATGTAGTAAAAATCACTACTTTAAAAGGCAGATGTTTGCACAAGAATTCTGCATTATTTGAGGAAAGATTTCAGCACTGTATAATCCAAACCTGAACCATAGCCATGAACTGGACAGAACTCCTAAATTTAAAATAAACCTGCTCCAAATAGAACCACCACCTTTTTGCCACATCTTTGTTCATATGTTCTAATTATAATTAAAACTTTGCCACTGTGTAGTAACCAACAAATCAAGATCTCATTCAAAACATGTGACTGTGAGTATTAGGGGCATTATAGGTTTATCAGCGCACTCAGTACAGATAGCTGTAAGTGAATTTGCTGCATACTTGCAGGTACAAAAGCTACCAGCGTCCTTGAGAAACTCATCCAACACCACAAAGGTGGTCTACCCTCTGAGATATCTAATGCTGCCTTTTTTAATCATGTCTGCTAGCTATCAGATAATGACTTTTCTCTTCTTGCATTGACATCCTTATTATAGAGTCAGAATGAAAAAGATTGGATCACCAGCAGCCTGCAAACTCAGAATGTCAGAAGCAAAAAGACTGCAGCTGCATATAAGGGATCAGAAAATAAATCTTTTCAGATCCCCTGGCTTTAAGCTATTATGTTGATGTCACATCAGCATGTATAGGTGCTGTTTCATATTAACAGGAAAAATCTTCCAATTTTCAGAGCCATGGCCTCTTTTATTAACATGACAAATACCACTATAGTCAAACAAATCACTCTGGAGGTAAAGCAGCTCACCTTATGGTGAAAATATATTTTTCTCCCTTTTCTCCTACTCAAACAACTTTGTGCTAATGCAGTTTTATAAACAGGACTTGAGCCTACTATTTCTTCTTTCCATAAACAATATTAGGGCTTAGAAATAGGTAAGATGTTATGTTATATCAGTCTGTTAACCAGTTAAATTAAATTAGCATCACCAGATTAAATCCAGCCCAGAGCTGGTCAAAAATTGGAATCTCTATCCTATGGGAAATTGCTATTTTGACATTTTGTTTTCATCCTGATTCAGCCCCCCAAAAATCAAAATAGCATAGGGGGTTTTGGAGGGGATGGAAAGTTCTGGAAAAACATTGATTTTTTTTTTTAAATGTTGAAACATTTAGTTTCATCTTGATTCAACATTGAATTGTGTTTCTCTGTTGCTGTGGTGCCTCATGGGCACTGTAGTTCAGGTGCCTCATGCCCTCATTTTTCTCGGTGTGCTGGGCTCACTGGCTTGACTACATCTGATGCAGCACGGTGGTTCAGCCAGAGGATAAACAGCAATGTATCATGGCAAATGTAGGCCAGCCAGGAAGCCCAATTTCTATTGAAAAATTTCTGCAAAATCTAAATTTTCACATGTAAAATTCTGATTTTGCAGACATTGCATTTTTCATTTAAAAAAAAAATTGTCTCAAAATTCCCAACCAGCCCTAGTAGTGCCCAGTAGTTACCAGCTGTTGGCTTGCTAGTGCATTATTGCCAGCCCCATGCACTGAAAAATCAGGGGTTTAGCCTCTCCCTCCAAAATCATATGATTGGCTTCAAAATGATGAGCTTTCAAAATATTTTTGGATTGTTTTACTTGCCTTCTGTTGTTTGAGACACATTTAGGTTCACATTTTTCAGCTTCTTTCTGCAAATATGAGGGGTAGAAAACTTATTTTATTAAAAGCTGAAATTCTCTCCTATCAGTATGATTCCACGAAATGTGGCTATTAGAAAAACATCAAATATTGTAAGACTTGCCAGAAAATCACGAGAGCGACAATACTATTGGTGGCCTATGTTTAATGAGCTTGGTGGCCTCAAGCCTGTGTCCAGGGGAGAAGTGTCCACATGACGACAACTGAGTCACAATTTCTTCCCTGGGCTTCTCTTGGGTTGCTGCTGCCTTGTGCCTTCCCCTCATACAGGAAAAGTCTCATCCCCTTATTACTCCCAACCCCCTGGTGTTTAAGGGTGACAAGCAATGAGGGGGAAATCATGAAGATATGATTGACATTTCTACCTTTTAGTTCCTTACTACTTAAAAGAAAATTTAGTAACAGTAGAAATATTATGTTAGTTGATTGTGTAAGCAGCTAAGAGCAGACAGAAGCTTATTAGCAAGTGGCTGAATCTACACATTTTTCTCTCTCACGATAGTGAATCTTTTTATTCCCAGCTCTGAGATTTGAAACTTATGCTCTGATTAAAATGATTTTTGAAACTATGTACTGTCATGTGAGTCATTATTATTGGTGACAGAGAGCAGTAAATCAACAGTATGACACTTAATGGTCCCACCATTTAGTACCTCACAAGCATGAGAGAGCCAGGCCAACATCCGACTGCATACCTAGCATAAAACAGGAGTAGACTAGGTCAGTCTTCTCCTAATGCTAGAAAACTTAGGAATTTATTTCATTCATTCAGCTTTTGTATCATTAGTACCTTGACTTTCATTGAGAGAGCTGCAGGAATTTCAGTAATACTGAAACTCACATGGGTTTGCCATCATCCACTCTTAGTTGTAGTCACCAAAACTTAAGGACACTTCAAGGTCTTCTGCAGAAATTGAAATGATGATGACTGTCAATAATTTCAGAACTGGAAAGAAATTTGCCCTTAAAGTGTTCTGTATTGTGAACAGGAATGCTGGACTTACCAGGAGCAAAATATCATTCCATATACACTTGGCATGTGGGGCAAAAATAACTCCTTGAATGGAGCACGGGACAAGTTCTTCTCAGTTACAGAGTCTCACTTCAGAGTGACATCCCCTGCCCTGTCTGAATCCCTCTCTGGCTTCTCCCCTCATCCTCCAAGAATCCTTTATAATATTTGACCATTTAACTTCTGTATCCACAGGCCTTTGTGCACCACTAGGGAAAGGGGTGATGTTGAGGGCCAGTTGTCCTGGCTCATGATTTTTATTTGTTGAATTACTGTACGTCCTTCTTGGTAACAATAGAACAGCTTGATTTCAACTAAGTTTAGGGTTAGATGGTAAGTAGCCTTCATGTGGCCTTGCAGGAAAGTAACCCGACTTCACCCTTGTTCTAGGGCTCTTCCCATTGTGCGATTTTTGACAGGAAAGGAAGAGGAGAAGCAAGTTCTATGCATGCAATACATCCACCCATGAGAGGATTGTTGGACTGGGACCTAGGAGGGGGCAGAGCATTAGCCCCACCTCTTCCCCGAATGCGCTGGCCAGCAGAGCTGAGCTAGTTCATAAAGGAAATAAGCTGCACCAAGCTGTTTCCTCCTGGGAGCAAGGGGAAGGCAGGGACAAGAATTGTTTCTCTTGGGAGGGCACAGATACTTGCTATTGCACAGGGCTAATCTTACAAGCTCAGTCTGCCTCAAACTCAATGAATAGTGGGATGTAGGCATGGAATATCCAGTATTATAGGAACAGTAGAGAGATTTCTTAAAGTAATGAAATTCCTAAATCGTACATACATATAGCGTGTGTGTTCCCATCTAAAGCCGGTTTCACTGTAGGATTTATGTTGACAACTGCAGAGATCCCCATTGGCACAAAATCTGCTGAGAGTCCAGTTTGCAGAGAAGTGTCTGTGATTTACTCTCCCGGTGGGAGACACAAAATAGGAAGTGATGATGGCTGAAGAGGGGACTTGTGCAGGGATGGCTGAAAGACTGACTGAATTTGTGAATGCCCTGAGGAGAGTGCACTGGCAGCACCACCTGCTGACTATGCTGGACCCCAGTCCGGTCTGGTTGTAAACTTCTCCTCCCTGAACCAGGTTAGGTGGAACCTAGAACAGGATTGTTTTTTAGTTTGCCATTTCCTATTGCTTTTATAAAATGGCATATGTGTACTGATCAGGTCTGACATCACTGCTGCTGAACCAGAGTGAGAGAGAATATAATGGAGACCATCAAGCAAAATACAGAATAAGCCTGCAAATAGAAGCTTCTCTTGTGAGCACGTTGTTTCTTAGATTTGGTCCTATTTAAATATTTTTATCTAAGAGAAGTTAATTACATTTGGATGGACAAAAGATGTATAATCCTTTCATAATGAATGACGTTCCATATGTATTTGAACTCCTGTTATGGCTGTGCTCACATAGCACACTTGACAAAATCTGAAATGAAATACAGAATATTTTCCGAACATTGCAACCCTATAGGGCATTTTGAACAAAACAGGCCATTGTTTAATGAAAAAGAAATTAACATGCAGTGCAGGAATGAATCTAATGAGAAGACATAAATAAGAGGTGTTTAAATGATACTGCTTGCAGCAACAAAGAGAGAAAAATAGCATGCAGCTCTCTACCCTTCTCCCTGGTGTTATGCACATCAAAGAGACACGTTTATGGTTTAGTCTAATGTTAAAGGTCAGTTTTTGATCTAATGGTACCACATGGTAGTCGTTTCATACATATGCAAGTAATTCAACAATATTTCACCTAGGGAAGAAGGACCTTTTTGGGTTTTGATCCAGTGTTCAGATGGTCTGGCTTGTATGCCCCCAGCTCCCACACTAACAGAAAACCTTTGGGCAAGTCACATAACACCTCTTTATCTCAGTTATTTCCTGTGGAAAATGGGGCTAATAAAACCAAACTATTCCCTAGGGTGTCATGAGGTTAATGAACGCCTAGAAAGTGCTTGGAGATTCCTGAATAGAAGGATAAAATATTATTCAGGTAAACATAGTGCCGGGTTTAACTGTGGGGAACTCATTAATGTAGGCCAACCGTGACCCTCTATGTCAGGGGTGGGCAAACTTTTTGGCCCCAGGGCCACATCTGGCAATAGAAATTGTATGGGGGCCATGAATGCTCACAAAATTGGGGTTGGGGTGGGAGGGAGTGCGGGGTCTGGGGTGGGGCCAGAAATAAGTTCAGGATGTGAGAGTGGGCGCTGGGGTGGGGTGTGGGCCTGAGGCCTCCAGCTGGGGGTGTGGGCTCTGGGGTGAGGCTGGGGCTGGGGAGTTTGGGGGGGTAGGAGAGTACTCCGAGCTGGGATTGAGGGGTTTGGAGGACAGGAGGGGGATCAGGGCTGGGGCAGGGGGTTGGGCTGTGGGGAGAGGCTCAGGGGCGCAGCTTGCAGGCGGCACTTACCTCAAGTGGCTCCTGGAGACTGCGGCATGTCCCTTCTCCAGCTCCGAAGCGGAGGTGTAGCCAGGGGGCTCTACATCTGCCCTGTCCACAGGCACTGCTCATGCAGCTCCCATTAGAGCGCCAGAGGGGGCTAGTGGAGCATGTAGGAGCCGGAGGTGACCATGCTGCAGCTTCCGGAAGCCGCGTGGAGCAGCCCTGACCCTGTGCCGTGGCTGCAGCGCTTTAGTGGGGCAAGCCCCAGACCCCACTCCCCAGCGGGAGCTCGATGGCCAGCTTAAAATGGCTGGCTGGCAGACTGGATGCGGCCTGCGGGCTGTAGTTTGCCCACCCCTGCTCTGTGTAGTATACTTTGTATTTTGCATGTGTCCCTGAAAGTCTCCCTAATGACCCTGAATGAATAAGGAACTGACCTTTGTTAGATTTTTGCAGTTCACATTCTTAAATTCATGATTTCTAGCACTGAGTGCAGATTATAGTATAATTTTCGCCATGATGATTCCAGTATTGCCAACACCAAGAGTTCAAAAATCATATCAGATGCCCCAAAATCATGAGACAGACTTAAAAATGATGAGGTTTCAAAAATACACTTTTGTCTTTTTATTTACCTTCTGGTTTTTGAACTGTTAGGGGGCACCTGAGTCACACTTAACTTTTTTTCTGAAATCATAAGGGCAAGAATTTTTTTTTAAATAAAAGCTGAGATTCTTGTGTGCCTCCAGGACCTGGGGATTTAAGAAAAATGCCAAATATTAGAGATGGGAGTTGGCAACACTGCAATTCTGTATGATTAGTGGACACCTAATC
Source organism: Chelonoidis abingdonii (assembly GCF_003597395.2). Classification (NCBI taxonomy): domain Eukaryota; kingdom Metazoa; phylum Chordata; order Testudines; family Testudinidae; genus Chelonoidis; species Chelonoidis abingdonii. The sequence continues at coordinate 25,847,224 of NC_133787.1, forward strand.
CTAAAACACCATTTGTATCAAAGGCCCAGACCCTCTATTGTACACAGTCTCGGCGGTGGGGGGGTACCACAGGGTGTGGCAGGGAATTGCTATACCCCATTGGTTCTTAGGCTGCTTTTATATTGGGCATGGTGGAGATTAAGGTATCATGTGGGAGATTAAAGCAGCATGCCACATGGTAGCAGCTCCCATGGAGCTGTCTGCCAGGTGGAGATATCCAAGCACAACATGCTATGTCTGCATCAGAGTTGCCAACTTTCATGTGGTAAATAAGCACCCCGACTTTCACAATAAACCAAAAATCAATCAAGCTAATCCCATTTCAAAACAAGCCAATCCCTATGAACCCCAACACTCTGTGACTGGATTTCCCCTTCTCTCCCCCTCCCTCCTCCCGGCATGCAGTCTCAGACTGTATGGTGGGTCCGCTGTGCACCCCTGACTCTCTCCCCCTCTTGCCCCTGCTTGCTGGGAGCCGGTCCAAAAAACCCCCCAACAAGCTACAAGCCAAAAACTAGCAACAAAGTAACTCACAAGCCAATTAAGCCAAAAACAAGCCCAATTTCTGCATGGTTTTTTTCCCCCATGGGTTTGGCATGTCTGGTTTGCATCCCTTCTCTTTCCACAATGTTCCCTTAACATATCCTCTACACACTGAGGGCTGCGACAGGCTGGTAGTGGTATAGTCCATTGAGGACTTCTCCACACGGGGAGGGGAATGCTAAGGGTTTTTCAGACTGTCAGAGAGCTGCAGAGAGAGCAGACTATGGGGATAGGAGCCAACCCAGAGTGTCTGTTTCTTGATAAGAGTGACAAGCTGACCTCTAAGCTAATAGGAAGAATGGCCTTGCTCTAGTTACTTTCAAGTCCCTGGACAAGTACATTTGGACTGAGTTACATTAAACAATTTTGTAACAGAAGTTGGTTACTTCTGCCCTGGCTTTCCTTATGGTACATTAAGGCAAATTTGATTTCCGTCCTCAGTTTTTAACAGCAAGGACTTCCACAATCGCAGATTAACACATTAATACAAAAATGGCTTAGAAAAGAAATTGTTGAACGCACTCTTCAATTTTCCCCCTTATCTGTCTTAATGATACATTTTATCTACTGGTAAGTGCTGGAAGATAAGATTTACACTCTTACATTCATAAAGGGGTCAACAGATCCACTTATCTTGAACAATAAAGTACACCTATTCAAATTAACAAAACATAGTTTCTTTCTAAGGAGTCCTGTAACACAGGGCAATTCCTGTTGAACCAGATTTACAGCTGGGTCAAGATGGTCTCTAAATTTGTACATGAAGTGTGCACACACATGTATGCACATAGGTAAATGGATATTTATGCAAGCAAATTAGATACTTGCATGTACAGCTTGGCTTGGTGTGTGCAGAACAACTCAACTTTTTATGCACAAACAAGTTCAGGCTTCAAAGATACATTCCTAAATTAGAAGCAGGTTAAAAATGTGGTCCCTGGAGTGTCAACTCCCTTATATTTTAAAAATTCCATTAAACTATCACCAGCTAAATACAATTATAGCTGAGAAATAGACACTGTTATTATGTGACATGCTAGAAATATAGTGTGTGAGTTGTTAACAAGCTAATGCTGCTCCTTGATGGGCACTCATCCCTGCTGATACTATCGATGAGACTGGTGCAAAGCCTCAGGAGTAAAAGGTAAAAATAAAATTCAGTATGCCTGCAGTACTCTCCATCTCAGAATGGTGACCATACGTCCTGTTTTGACCAGGACAGTCCCTTTTTTAAAGCCCTATCCCGGCTGTCCTAACTTCATCAGTTGGCAAGAGCAAATGGGACAAATGTGCACTTTTGTCAAAAAGTGGGGTGTGGAGGAACATGCAGGGGGCAAGCAGCGATGCCAGCCTCATGCAGTGCGGGAGGCAGGGCTTGGGCAAGCAGTTCAGGCCAGTTCTGTGCTGTGTCCTGTTTTCTCTTTGGGAAATATGGTCACTCTACACCTCCACAAAATACAATGGGGTCTATTCTCTCAGCGATGCTGGTGGCAACTTTTTGTGACTCTGATCTTCCTGTGACTCCTTGCAGGAGATTGGGAAATCCACTGCTTAGCATATCACGTGTTTACGGTCTTAAGAAATCATCCTTCCAGGAGCACTGGAGCCATAGAAAACCCTAAATGCAGTGGAAATGCAATTCTGTATGGTGGTTGCCTTTCTGGCAGAGTAGACAGGATTGGTTGTTGGAAGGTATATAGCCACTAGATCTGTAACTACCAAGATCCATTAATCAAAACCCAGAAACAAGAGCTGAGTCTAGGGGCTATAATTGATCCTTCTGCCATAAAATTATCTATAGATCTCCTGTATACAGTCTATTTAATAGGCCCCAGTTTAGGAATCCAGAATCTGTGCCTTAGGGCACATGCATATTCCAGAACATGAGCCAAATGAATGCTTAGGAGAATGTGCACTTCCAAATCTTCAACTGCAAAAGGGTTACATGTGAGAGCACTGTAATGACTGGTTTGATTGTTCAACTGAATAAAAATAGTCTACTCGCTTTTACTAAAAGCAGCTTCACTGTACTGGCAGCATGAACTCACCATATCATAATGGGCACTGAAACACTGCACAGTATCTCCAGGAAAAAAAAACACATTAAGGACCATTTTAATTAAGAAACCAGCAGCACTTTCTGGCTCTGCTTAAAAGAGAGAGGAATAAAGTAGTAGCATATAAACTCACAACCATCCTATGGCCTTCAAGCAGATGTGGTATACACAGCATTAAATAGATGTGGTGGCCAAACAGGTATTTATCAGAATTTACAAATCCATGAACTCTGCAGTACATTGTAAATCCAGCTGTGTAGGAAAATGCCTTCTTGAATGGATAGTTGCTGATGTAATTGCCAGTTTTTATTAAAGGCACACACAGTCCTTAACTTGGAACAAAACATTAAAACCTCTTTTAGGAACAGGTTATAAATTCTTTATTCATGTCAAATGATTTCTTACACCACTCACTCTTAACTTGGGGTGTCACAAACAGTTTCAGGGGGTCACGAACACCCTCCCTTGCTTGATGGCTACTCCATAAGGGGAGCCCTAAAATTTCTTTAGACTCTAACATGGGGTCACGAGAGCCCCTGCTTTCTTCCATAGGCTGTCTCACTGAAGTGACTGGAAATGCATTCAGAATAATTTTACTGCTCACTGTGAATAAGGGTGTCATAATCTGTCCCCTAGTGAATATGATGCAGATATACAGTTCTATTTGACCTTCTGTCTTCCCAGATAGTCAGATGTGCTGGCATCATTTGGAGATCTGTGCTATCAAATGTTATCAGTTGTTCACCACATAGCATAGGACTGAACACACATGCATAAATATTTATGCGTTGTATAGAGGTTTATTACAGTGTCTTTTTAAAATTGGCTTTTCTGGGGTCCAACTGGATATTACATGGGTCAAGGAATATAACTTTAAATCTTATCTCTGTTCATTAATGCACTGATATGGCATAGAATGCAAGAAATAAAGAACATTTCTCATTTTTGGGTGGATTCTGTAGATTAGTATTTTTTTATTTACTGTCTCATTCTTTCCGATACAAACATCCTCTTCTGGGATGAGTTCACAGATTCAGCCAACCCTGAGGCTATCTCATAAAACACCAGATTTAAGGGCAGGGTCAAGAAAGGCAGTATCCATGATGGGTACAGATAGTGACTTTGCTGACAATAAATCTGATCTTGCAAGGCACTGAAAACTTACTTGAGGTGCTGAGCAATTCTCTGCTCCTACTGATTTAACACATTGCAAGATTGGGCTCAAAATAAGATCTTTGCCTCCATTCATCTTTTGTGTTAGTACAGGATAAACAAAATCTGTTAAGGAAGATTAGGGTATCTCTAATGAATGTATGTTTATTCCTAATGTTCTACTTTGTCAAGTGTTAGATTATCCAGAAACTCATTTACAAAACAGAAACAAATACCAACCAAGCCTAGAAAGTTACTGTGGCTGAAACATAAAGTGACAAAGGACGCATAATACATTAATTGATGATACTTGCCACGATGATTGCTGACTACATTAGTTATGGCCCCATTTCCTCTGATGAATCTGGCATAATATGGCATTTTTACTACTCCAGTTCATATGAAATAGATATCATCAGTCAAAGATGTGCTCTCTGTAATTTCTTTCACACTGCCTTCACAATATCTGAAAAAGCTTCTATTATTCACCAGCTACTGATCCTGGTAGGAGCAATCAATACTTGAATGTTCAAGCAAATTATCATTGTGCAGTGTTTTTATTATCTGTTCATCTTTAAGTTTCACAATTATTTACAAACATAAATTGCAGAGAGGCAGATGATACAGTGCCACAATATTCCAAAGGGCAAGGATGCTAATAGGTTGTGTTACAGAATTGATTTTCAAAACTGTATGCATACAATTGCGCACGTAAAACTGTGTGTGCAGATACATGCCTAATTTATTTACATGATTATTAATGTTGTTGTCACAGATTAACTGTGTGTGTGCAAATACCTAGTTTTAATGCAAAAATGCCACTTTTTCATCATACATTGGATTGGCCCATGCAAATATCTGCAAATTAGGTAAGCAACTTCATTCATCTTCTTATGTGAACAACAGCATTTTATTTTTAAATTGAGGCCTTATTTGTTTACCTTTTAATTTTTCAACCAATTGCTGTATTAGGATCTTGGCAAGCTATTTCTCATGGTAGCATGTTGTTTTAGTAATTGAAACAAGTAAAGGGAGGCAAAAATGCTCTTCCTTTGTGGTTAAACCTACGTTTTCTTGAAATTTTAAAACAATTTTAGTATTGTGGATAGTTTATCCAAACCAGTAGTTCTCTTAGAGTTCATCATTACACTAAATTACAAGCAAATTAGGAATCATATTGAACCCTCTTGCAGAAACATGTGCAGATGGAGACACAGGGCTCAGCATACTTCTGTGAGTTTGACTTTGTGGCATTTCTCTCAGATCTTTCCTTCTGGGGTGAGAATGGAAGACAGCATGAGAGGACTAAGGTTGCCATGAAAGGAATGGTATGGGAACCCCAGTCTGGCACAGCTGGCTCTCCTTTGCCTTGTCAGACACCCCACACCTGCGCTCACTCACACATACACTCAGTAGCATTAACTTGTTCGGGGACATCCAAGTGGCTAATGCACCTGGAGTGGAGGACACTGCAAACAGCCCCTCTTCCTCCTGCCCCCAGCACAACTTCCCGCTTTCCATGTGGTCCTTGTACAGAGCAGGTTCTTCGTGGTTACAAGGCAAAAGGATGCTGCAGCAGAGATGACACTGCTCTTTTCTATTCCCCAGCATCTCCTCTCCACAAAAACAGAGGGGCTGATAGCACCCCAGGTGTATGATTTCTAATAAAGAAGCTAAGGTTAATGATTCATACACAAAAGTACTTGTAATATTAGTCTTTAAGAAAAGGGAATCAAAGTAGAGGATATGACTGCTTTAACAGGACCACCAAATAATCTATAACATACAAGCTTTGGCTAACAGACTGTATAGAAAAGGTACATTTTTGGTCTAAATGCTTGTATAGCACAAATTATTTGTTGGTGCATGGTCACATCATTGACCTTGCTGCATTTCTGATGATTGCTAAGGCAGCAGAGCCAAGAGGACTCCATCCCAGAGCTCCATGCGGAACGTAGCAAAGATGGATGGCCTGTATCTAAGAGCTACAAATTGTCATTAGAAACAGAGTGAACCCCCAATGTTAAATGCAATTTCAAAAGAATAAGGGAGGGTCTGTCTGCCTACCAGTCTCTCTCTCACATACATACATGGTAACTATCCAAATAAATAGTCCAGTTAGTTTGGATTAATGACACCAGAGCTGGGACTGGGATATGGCGGGAGCTATATTACTATGGGGGAAAAAATAAAAGGAGAGGAGGAAGCAAGAAACAACAGTGAGGACTGGACAGCTGCAGGAGGAGGAAAGAACAATTTTTCTCCCTGCATGTCTCCAATTGTTTGGGTATGAGACAATTTTGGCTGTAACTCTCCACCTACCCACTACTTCCCAGATCAATTTTGAGCCTGTGGCTCCAAGACTGAGAGCTGCTGCGTTGAAGGAACATGTATACAGAACTGACCAAAGAGAGCCTGGACTCTCAAAATGAACATCATGCTAAACTAACAAGCCAGATGGAAGGAACATAGAGAATTGACAGGGGTGTTAAAATGTGAACATAATTTACCTGGACTTCCAAAAGCCATTGAAACAGTTCCGCACACAAGACTAATCTGCAAGGTTCAAGTTAGATCTAGGGGAAGAGCTGCTAAAGTGGATAAAAGTAGGGTGGGGAATGACAATTTAGCAATCTAAACACTGAATTATGCGTGGCGATGGCATAAAAGCCTCAAGGATTAGGATTTAGTTTTATTGTTATCTAATTTTATTTATTATTGTACAACACTGACTTAGAAGAAAGTAAACTTTGATCAGGATCAAGACTAATAGGATGGATCAGGAATACGCACAGACAGTTGACTTACGCAATTGAACAGATAGGTATATTTGGTACTGAGGTGAGGGAGAACAACATTTATAAATAGGAATGTACAGTACAAAGGACATATACCCCAGTTAAAAGAGGTGCATGGGATTTAGCCACATGACTTCCATTGACTTTTCTTGACTTTAATGGAAGTTGCATGACTGAATCCAGTTCAGACCTTTGAAACTGCAGGGGATACAAATGAATACAAGAATGAGGAAGATTGGGGGATACAGGGGAATAGTTAAGTCTCACAGCATAATACCTGGATGCAATAGAAAGTTTAAAACTCTGGGATACAGAAATAAAATAGAAGCCTGAGGATATATTTGTAGCCCTAAAAATGAAAAGGTTTCAGTTAAAAGACTGTGTACACTGGAGTACTTCAAAGCTCTTAGTTACTGAAAAGAGCTAAATAAGATTTTATTTTCTCTGTCAAAATCTAAGTTATTTAAGCCCAGATTCAACTCTAATGCAACCCCACTAAGACAGCAGAATTGCAGTAGGGATGAAGCTGGCCCTTAGCCTGTACTCCTTGAATCTAGATGGGCATTTTTACTGATTTTTTTTTTAATTAAATTATTGTATGTACTGATTGACTTTGTTATTGAAAATGTTATTGGGTTTGTATTTAAGCTTTGCATCAGATTCTTGGCTGTTTGGGGCTTTCTCAAAGGATGGTTGCTAGCTTATAAATGTCAGTGGGATAGAATGAATTCAGAAAAACAAATGGAGAGTGACTGGAGTTCTCTGTGCTGTTGTTAACACGTTTTCCCTATATGTTTGTTGAGTATTGATGCCACATGTAAAGTATGATGAGTAAATAAAAAATTCATAGAACTGTGGAATTTCAGTTACCAATAATGGAAATTTAATATCTAAGTTTGTTATTTCATTGGTTCTAAAAATGTAGTGTATGCAAAAGAAATTCAATAGATGCTGGCTTTGAAAAACATTCTCTCCTTCTCTTCTATAATAATAATACTTCTATAACACCATGTCAAGTGATGAGAGTCAGGAAATAAAGTGCAATCTGTTATCTGCAAGCCTGTGTGTTTTTCTACAGGTTGGAATTGGTAGAATGGGGTGTTTGTTGACTTCACTGACTGCTAAGGAGACAATCAGCAAGGGAGACCCTGACCATGTAATAACTGTATCACCTGACATGGGTCAGGGTTACAAAATATCCATGTCACATGGCAGGGATCACTGTCCACTGACTCTAGCAGACTTGCCAGGCAAGGATATCAGCTCTCCCCAGACGATGTAATATAATTTGGGTTGGATGTTACTGCTACAGAGGCTGAAACCTAGTGATGGGAGTTGGAGGCATAAATGATTCAATTGTCCTACCAGACATAGTCATGTCTGGGATTTTAGCCTCTGTGGAGGCAAATTCATGATATAATGAATAGTGCTTCAGGCCTCTTGATATCTAACTCTCCTTAAAATGTATTTTATGACTGGGTTTAGTGAAATGTGAACTATTTATAAAGATCAAAAGGAGTGGAATGTTGTTGACATCAATGGGGGCTAAGCAGCTTTGTAGGAGGGGGAATCATACGTGACAGAAGTTATCATTTTGAGGTTCTTAGTCTACACTACACTATAGTGAATTATACTCTTTTTAACTATAGAGAGATTGACGATAACTTCAAATTCTTATGATAATTATTGAAAACTAAACAATTTTGTTCTTTTTTCCCCACTTATGTTGCTTCATGTACTGTTACCTTCTCTGTAATATTTACATCTCTCATACGTTTTCTGACTTAGGGCCTGAGTCTCATTTCATGTACTTGCATCAAGACCACTCTCCTTGAAGTAAACGGATATACAACAATGTAAAATTGGTATAAGAATCAGGCTTTAATGCTTATGGGTAAGAGTCTGATCCCCATACATGCTCTGAATTGTGATTTCATTGGGCCTGTTGAAGAAAGGTGCAACTCAACCTGAGTAAAGGTGGAAGGAGTAGGCCATTAAATAGCTTTTCTTATTTTTCAGAACGGGGAAACATTATTTGAAATACTAAGGTCTGCGTGTTTGTGGGGAGGGTGGGTGGCGCAGGTGTTATGTTGTAAGTGACCACTACCATCATCTTACTTTTCACTTTGTCTTTTAATGAAAATGCTCATTAAATATAATATTAAAAAGTGTGTGTGTGTGTGTGAGGAGTGGCAAATCTGCATCCTCAGTAGCTTTCAGATTTCATCATCTTAGTGCAATCATGATGTAGATCCAATAATATTACACTTCATACAAAAGCAGCATTACAGAAATGATTCAGGCATGCAACAGACAGCTTATTAATGTCTCTGAACCAAAGAGTATAATTCCCAATGGTGCCAACATTTGGTAAGCAAAGAAAACTCTCAGGAGTTTGAGTTTTGTAAAAAAAAATGTCTGTTTTGTTGAATTGTTTATAATAGATTGTCTAACCCAAGTAGAGACTAGATAAAAGTTTGAGACTTCTCCATTTTTATTACGTTTGTATTTTCCCATGCAGCTTGTCTTTCATAGTGACAGAAACAGTTGCAAGCCTATTTAAAAGTCCTGTCATAAATGCATCAAGATTAAATTTCAATAGATGTTTACAGTATTTGAGGTAATATTACTTCTAATTTTCCTACCATGTTGTATTTTGTTGTTCTTCTTGGCAGTAAAACTGCAGTACAGCTAGAAGACTGATGGTGGGAGTTCTTAATAAAGGGCAGACAGTCCTTCTGCTTTAATCTGGCTCAGCATTTTATTTGTTTTTCCAGCTGTTCATTATCATTCTAAGAACATACAAAGAAAGTCCTAAATGTTGCTCCAAAGAGTATTCTTTTTTTAATGAATTGCCTTGCCTTTGCAAGGCAACCCCTGATAGAACTGCAGTGCTAAGCTGGGTGGGGAACATATACTCTAAGGCCAGGTCTACACTGCGACTTTAAATCGGTTTAATGGCCGATATACCGATTTAACGCTGTATCCGTTCACACGACGTCGTCATTAATATCGAGTTAAACGGCTCCTTAAATCGATTTCGGAACTCCTCCCAAACGAGAGGAGTAGCGCTAAATTCGATAGTGATAACTCGGATTAGGGTTCATGTGGACGGAAATCGACGTTATTGGCCTCCGGGCGGCATCCCAGAGTGCAGCACTGACCGCTCTGGACAGCAATCTGAACTCGGATGCAGCGGGCAGGTAAACAGGAAAAGCCCCGCGAACTTTTGAATTACATTTCCTGCTTGTCCAGCGTGGAGCTCTGATCAGCACGGCTGGCGATGCAGTTTGAAATCGAAAAAGAGCTCCAGCATAGACCGTACGGGAGATACTAGGTCTGATCGCTGTATGGGGAGACAAATCTGTTGTATCCAGCTCCGTTACAGAACACGAAATGCCAAAGCGTTTGAATAAAAAACTCCAGGATACACAGCGCTGCGTGACAAGCGTAACGGGAAGCCAGAGACTCAAATGGACGCTCATGAAGGGAGGGAGGGGGTACTGAGGACTCCAGCTATCCCACAGTCCACAGCAGTCTCTGAAAATTATTTGCATTCTTGGCTGAGCTCCCAATGTCTGTAGGTTCAAACACAGTGTCTGGCGTGGTTCAGGGAACAGCTCCTCAGTTTATTTCCCCCCACCACCACGTGAAAAAAAAAAGGGAAAGATTGCTGTGCTATGGCGTTTGCTCAATGCACTCCGCGAAAAAGGCGCCAAAGGGTTGTCTGCTGCCTTCACAAAGGGAGGGGTGAGGCTGTACCCAGCACCACCCGGGGCAATGTTTTCTGCCCCATCAGGCACTGTGCTCTCAACACGGAAGTGGGAACTATGGGATAGCTGAGGAACAGCTACCCACAGTGCACCGCTCCTGAAATCGATGGTAGCTTTGGACCATGGACGCAAACAATCGATTTCGGGATCCCACTGTGGACGCGCTAAACCGATTTTATTAGATCTGTTTTGTAATATCGGTTTAAGCTAATTCGAAATAATTGTGCAGTGTAGACGTACCCTAATTCTCAGCATCCAGCTAAGGAAGCTAGAAACTGACCTGAAGATTACTTGGGCTATACAAAGGTGTGTGGTTTTGAGAGAAGGGACCTTCCTATCCCCCTAGCCTAGCCTGCGTAAGTACCAGGCAGAATTGCAATCTATTTACTCTGGGAATGCAAGGGCTACTTTCTCCCTATTCACTTGGGGTACATGGCAGCCCAAGGGGGGCAGGCAAAAGGACAGGTCATGGCTCTTTCCCCATGTGCGAGCCACAGGGTAGAGCATAATGCATCCCACAAAAAGGATGTTCTCTGTGGGCCCAGGAGCCCTGGGAGGTATTCTGCTTCCCCACACACTCCTAGGACAGTCAACTCCAACCCCTCCCCTTCACTGTGGTTTGTGCATAAATAGTACAGTTGTGTCCATAATGGTAGAAAGTAAATGTGGCTGTTTTCCTCCATGCCGGGACTGTCTCTGCTCTAGGATAAAATTTAGAGGTGATGTGAATGCAAGACTTTGTCTACACTATCACTTTTGTCAGTAAAACTTTTGTCAGTCAGGGGTATGAAAAAATCCCCCCCTCCCCCCCAGCCCATATAAGTTTCACTGGCAAAAGTGCTGGTGTGGACAGTACTATGTTGGCAGGAAAGGTTACACAGGAGTGCTGTAAAGTCCGTAGAGTAGACATAGCCTGAGTTACACATCCGTAAATTAGGGTAAAATGGGATCATGTACACACCCAGAGGCACTGCAGTGGGAAAAGCAGCCAGGCTTTGAATAAGGAATAAGACATAGAGCCTATTAGGATGACCAGATATCCCAATTTTATAGGGACAGTCCCAATTTTTGGGTCTTTTTCTTATATAGGCTCCTATTACCTGCCACCCCGTCCCGATTTTTTACATTTGCTGTCTGGTCACCCGAGAGCCTATCAGCCCGTGCCTGGAGCCCCAACCCTGAAATCTCATGATGATGACATCAGAATCTCAGTTTTCATTATAAAAAAAAATTACATTCTAATCTGCATGCTTGTGAAGGAAACCTAGAAAAAAAAAATAACCTGAATGCTGAGTCATCTGCAGACAACCTGAAACAAAAGCTCTGGGACAGGTAAGCCACCTATTCATTCCAATGAGGTGTTAATGCCAAAACCTGTTGTTCTTGCCAGGAGCTGCCAATGTGATGTTAGCAAGGAGCTCTTCATGGGGAGCTCTCGCTGCCACCACCCATCATGGCTCTGCCATCAGATTCCAAGCTATCACAAGACAAGGAAAGATGGCCTGGGGAGGGAGAAGGCCCCACTTCTTTAAGACCAGTGACTGTGTGGAGCAATTGTTGTTGTGTAAGGCTTTGTCTACACTACCACTGTTGTCGTTCAGGGTTGTGGAAAAAAACACACACCCTGACCAATGTAAGTTTCACCGACAAAAGTGCAGGTGTGGACAGTGCTATGTTGGCCAAAACAACATCACAGGGAACCAGCACTGCACAGATTTGAGAGCAACCAGGAAGAATTTTTCACAGCAACGCCAGATACCTGAACTGCACTTACACAGCCAGCCAGGTCAAAAGGCTTGAAACCATCACAGGAATTAAGAATTGGGGGCAATGTGGAGGAATTGTGGTATCCTTTCTTGTTGTCTAGGATTATAGTGGATACAGACAGCAGAAGCTGTGCTGTGCCCTTAGTATTATGGTTTCTAGCTCTCACCCACAGACACAATGGATTTTGATAGCATTCTAGCATAGTTTGAAGCTTAGCGTGTGCTTAGACAGAAAGAAACCTTTGAAGGATTTCTCTTCCACGTAAAAGCGCAAAAGGCACATGAAAGTATTGAGGGATATGGTACAGACATGAATTTCAACAGCCAGTCTTGCAGTTTTGGTCCTGTGGTGAATGAGGGACATCTCTGTATTATTTGTTTAATAAATGTCATGTGCACCTCAGTTTCCCTGTTTGATTTAACTTAGTGCAGTCAGGCAGGATAATACCAAAGGGGGCTGTAAGGAGGAAACAAAGAAGCAATGAAACTATGGCAAAGTATCATAGAGAATACCAAAGGCTTATGGGGAAACAATGGATAATTCCTCCAGCCTGGCTCCAACTAGGCTTGCAAGGTTTATTCTGCCCAGGCCAAGTCTAGGATCAAAGATCCTAGCCTAGAGAGGAAGGGATGGGGGTTGAGCAGCCAGCAGCTGGAGGGGAGTCCACAGAGAGAGACACAGAGATCATGCTGCAGCAGTACAGTGTATTTCTCCCAGCCCAGAGATGGAGGAAACTGCACTGAATAGTACTTACTAAAGTTTGCATGGAAAGATTAAAGTTTAGGTATATGTATAGGCCCCTATTGATTTCCCCTTTGTCTCTGCCTGTGTAATTTGGGGTGAATGAATAAATAATGCTTTGGTTTGAAGAAGTTTCTTTTTAGTTCTTTTAATCAGCTGTAGGTCTCAGGGTCTCAGAGAAAGTGGGTTTACAGGTGTCAGATACTGTGGGACTTATTGTGTTAACTTGGTTGGGAAATGGGCTCTGTCACTCAAAGACCCTTCCTTGAGTGGTTACACCATGGGGTTCTACCCTTGAGAGAAATGCAGGAAGCTAGGCCTGTCACCTGTCAGATCTAAAGTGCAACTCACCCTGTAACTCTGACAGGCCCTGTAGGAGAGTCTCTGATTACAGACAGACTGGTGGTGATCTGAAGAGACAGGAAGGTAAGTGAGCATTTGCTAAGAGATTGTGTGCTGACTTCAGAAAAAGCCATACAACTCACAAAGTAGTGGAACAGGCAAAATTTCAGGTTCAGGCTTTAAATAAGGAAAAGAGTCAAGAAACCATTCATGAGGTTATTGTGCAGTGGAATATGAAGGATGGAGGGGAAAAACACGAGGAAATTAGGCAGCATAAGAAATGGCATCAGAACCTTGCAACAGACAGCCCAGATAGCTGTGTGGAAGGTGTGGATGTGAATATGCACATAGATCAGCCAGCATTTGGACAGAGTCTCCCTCAAGTGCAACCATTTTTCAGGATAATGCAGGCAAAAGAAAACAGTAAACACAGTAGAGTTGAGTGGGAACCCAAAGGTTTTGTTTCATGGGAAAATCTGTGAATTCAATTTTTTTCCCAATCTGAAATGGAATGCAGCCAAAAAAATCTGAATTTTTCCATAAAACAAAATTCTGAAAAAAAATCATTTTGGGTCAATCAAAACATGCTGTTAAATAAAATCAAAATGTTTCATTCCAATTTTGATTTTTTTTACTCACTTTTATTATAACACAAAAGTGGCTTCAAATGGAAAACCATAATATTCTGTTCCAAAAAAGTTGAAATGGAACGTTTCGACCTTATCAGAACACTTATTTCAGTTTTTCTTTTTAGACAAAATTTTGTTGAAATTCATACATTTCAAAAGTTTCATTTTGACAAATCAGCATTTTCCCATGAAAGAACGTTCTATCAGAAAGTTTCCAACCGTCTAAAATGCAGTGAAGAAATCCAGTTTTGGCTTCACTGATGGGGAAATGGATGTTATTTCTATGGACTAATTATCAGAGCCCTGGTAGATGAGGAGAGATGATTGTAGCACTGCTAGCTAGGCAGAGTATGGCTAATAGCTGCCCAGATTCCAGTAAATTCAGTTGCACTGATTCCAAAACAGAGACTGAAAATGAACTTCTGAATTTCAGCCTGAAGTAGACAAATCCAAATTTGGAACCAGCGTGGCATGAAGACGATTTGGAGAGAGAAAAATTTTCTCCATCTCATAAAGGGGGCCAGATGGTAGCAGAAAGAAAAGGAACAACATCTTGAATGTATTCCTGTTGTTTCATAAGGAACAGAGGGACTAGAGATCATCCACCAGACAGTCTCCAGCTGTACAGAAGGAGACTCTCCAGTATGAGATGGTGACCATTAAAGAATTCTTCTTCAAAGCTGCCAGAACTAGCACCACACATTTTGGTGTGCAACAATATGCCAACTCCAGAACAAGGTGTAGTACTGCTGTGATGAAGAGACCAAGTGTGGTGACTTGTAGCATGCTCAGCCAGAGCTTTCACAAAGACAGATGTTTAAGTTTAATTAGGTAGGGGTGTATAGAGCAGCTGTCATTGTGTACTGATGTGGCTGCAGAGATCAAACAAAAGTCATGTTCCATTTCGGAAGCCAGGGTGCTCTGGATGGCAAGGAGCTGTAGTCAGCACGAGGCTCTGGCTGTGTTATGGTCCTTTTAATTTTTTTTTTAAAAGAGTTGTTAAATACAAACCCTTTATACCTAAAAAAGAATTACTACTGGGTTGCGGTAGGCTTGTGTAGGAGGCCCAGTCACTGCCAGCTAAGGGAACAGCGGGGCCAAGGAGGAGGGCAGTGCCATAGGGCCCCATTTGATGTGTGTCTAGATCCCCGGATTCTTTAATCTCACCCTGACTCAAGCAGCAGGAAGACATATATTAGTCCTGTTTGATTTTAGACCTTGATTGCTTTTCCTTCTTGCCTCCTGACCCGTTAGTGTAATTGCCACCTTTTTACATGCATGCTCACATTCACTTATGCCCACTTACCAACATGTGACTTATACCACCATCCACATGACTGCTGAATATGGCCCTAGGAGGAGGCCGGTGTGTATGCGTTGATTTAGCTGGCATTGTCCAGACCAACAGCTAAATGAATACTTTGGATGATGCTTGGTGTCTAGGTGATCTACAAAGGATTAATATTGTCCAGCAGCAGAGACATCCCAAAAAATATACACATGATTGTGCATATATCAGGCCCTGATATGTTTTCATCTAGACAAACTTTATTATGAATTAGTAACTTTAACTGGGATAGATTCCAATTTGTCTTCCAAAGCACTCTGGGAATCTGAATTACTTACCATATTCTAGCAGAGTCTAACTACAGAACCTCTTTTCTTGGAGATGCTGACAAGGGAGAGACAGGTTCAGATCCAACCAGAAGTGAATGACCAGAAGATCCTGTGTTTTCTGGTATATAACCAGCTAAATATGAGTCAACAGTGTGATGCTGTTGCGAAAAAAGCAAATGTGATTCTGGGATGCATGAACAGATGTGTTGTGAGCAAGACACGAGAAGTCATTCTTCCACTCTACTCTGCACTGGTTAGGCCTCAACTGGAGTATTGTGTCCAGTTCTGGGCACCGCATTTCAAGAAAGATGTGGAGAAATTGGAGAGAGTCCAGAGAAGAGCAACAAGAATGATTAAAGGTCTTGAGAACATGACCTATGAAGGAAGGACTGATGAAATTGGGGATTTATTTAGGTTAAAGGACGAAGACTGAAGGGGACATGATAGCAGTTTTCACGGTATTCTAAAGGGTGTCATAAAGAGGAGGGAGAAAATTGTTTATCTTAGCTCTAAGGATAGAACAAGAAGCAATGGGCTTAAACTGTGCTGCACGGGGAGTTTAGTTGGACAGTAGGAAAATTCCTGTCAGGGTGCGTTAAACACTAGAATAAATTGCCTATGGAGGTTGTGGAATCTCCATCTCTGGAGATATTTAAGAGTAGGTTAGATAAATGTCTATCAGGGGTGGTCTAGACAGTATTTGGTCCTGCCATGAGGGCAGGGGACTGGACTTGATGACCTCTCAAGGTCCCTTCCAGTCCTAGAGTCTATGAATCTATAACATTGTGACTGAGACCATCTGAGTCTTAGTGCAAGAAGGGGCATCTCTCAGAACAGGAGTGCTCCAAACACACTTTCTTCCTGAGGGTGAGTAAGCTGTCCCCACACCTCCCCTCTTAACACGGTGACATGACTGTCTCATCGTATTTCTACTCAGCATAAATGGAACATGGCAGCTGTCCATATACAATCATTTATGACATTTCCTTCTGTGTTTGTTTCTGCTGCTTTCATTTTTCATGAACATCCCACAGCATTTATAAACAGCCAGGTTATTTATAACGGCTCCTATTCCTGCTAAATTTAGTGTCATGAATAGAAATTATATGTTTATTAAGTGGTGCTCTTGAGTC
The DNA here is from genome assembly GCF_003597395.2 of Chelonoidis abingdonii. NCBI lineage: Eukaryota > Metazoa > Chordata > Testudines > Testudinidae > Chelonoidis > Chelonoidis abingdonii. Next base: position 25,863,776 of record NC_133787.1, read on the forward strand.
AATGAGCAGTGTCTCTTCAACTCAAGAATACTCGCTGACACAGAACATTACTATGAGAGCAAATGAATTAGTGCATGAAGGAAGGAGCTAATGAATGATGAATGGTTGAATATTCACTTGTGGTTCGTGTTTGTTTCCCATTTAAATTTAGTAAATTGCACCACAGCCCATCCTTCTCTTTGGGCCAGAGTAGGTCTACCCCTTGTACAAGTGTGCAATGAGCCTTCCCCTCCACTTGTTAGGCCTGCATAAAGATTTGGCACAACAGCAGCCCTTACATTCAAGGGAGCCTTGGTGCTGCTGTCTCTATACTCTCCTGCTGGGATGGGAAGTAGGCAGAATCTTCCACCCCCCCCCCCCAGTCCACAGCGGTGGGGAAGTTCACAGCAGGTCCCAAGGGAAAGAACATCCACACCACAAAGAACACCATAGTATTGAGTGGGTGTCTCAGCACATTTGTCAAAGGCTGACCGGGTCGAGAGAATTAACTACTCTCTTATGCTTAAAGGCAGTTACCTACTGCAACCAAGCCCTTGAAGTATGTGGGGCCATGAGGGAGGCCTGCACTGTGGATATGCAGAGTATTTCAGTGCCCAGGAACCTTGAATGGCAGAATATTCACGTGAAAATTTTGATGGCATTTACAAGGGATGCCTCTGCTGGCTACCCTATGACTCTTTCACACTCAGGTTTACTCCTTAATTACTGTATTTTGGCCCTTATTAATTACTATATAATATTCAAGCTAATTTAACATAAATGCATCAAACCCTGCTCTGCCTCCTGCAAATACATGTTTATGTGCATATATTATCACAACTAGTTGCTGTACTGTGTTCCCAAATCAAGATGGATTGAAGCTGGATTGCTTCACCCCACCCTTCATCTTAACTTTAACTTGCCATCCTTTAATAAAGAGCAATTCCCATTTCTAATGCAGCCAGCTCTGTCAGAGCAAGGCTTTCTCACTGCAAGCTGCATGTTGAGACAAGACTGACATGTGGATGTGAAGTGGTAGAAGATGATGCTGTTAATAAATATTCTGTTTTGTTCTCTGTTTCTTCAACAGTGTAGAAACTAAAGCTTCTCCAAGACAAAACACAGATGGGATGAGACTAGAAAAAAGCAGAATCAAAACAACATTCCCTCCCTCCCCCCCACCCCTTCATATCTTTGATCCTAGCCCCTCTCGTGAATATGCCCTGACATGAACTTTGTGGGTCCTCTGTTTAGAGGTGCATGTAGCTGGCTGGGTGTGGCTCAGGCATGAGAGAAATTTTATGGAGCCCTGCTCCATGGTGCCAAAACCCCATGCTGCAGAATAAGGACTGTCTCAAGGGAAGTGGAGTCATACAGCTAAAGATGAGGAGGACATGTCCCTTCCTGGATTTTGCAATGAATCATGGGATATCCCTATGGTTGGAAGCCCATCTCCTACACAATACTGCCAACCCTACCCCCTTCCCTTGACTAGATAATACATCAGGAACTTAGAGTTCAAGGCCTAACCATAAGCGCCAACTCTGTGGGTGCTCCACGGAAAAAAATTAGTGGGTGCTTAGCACCCACCAGCAGCCAAACCCGCCTCCTCCCTCCCAGTGCCTCCTGCATGCCTGGATCAGGTGTTCAGGGGATGGGGTGTTGAGTGGGGGTGGGGGCTTGGGAGAAGGGGTGAAGTGGGTGTGAGGCCTGGGGAAGAGTGGGGGTGGGAAGAGGCAGGGCAGAAGTGGGTCCTTGGGGGAAGGGGTGGGGATGGAGCAGGAGCAGGGGCAGGAAGAGGGGAGGCAGGAGCAGGGGCTTGGAGGAAGGGGTGGAGTGGGGGCAGGCCTGGGGCAGAGGGGAGGTTGGATAGAGAAGAAGTCCATGCCTATGGGCCTATCTGTACCCTCCCTGTGGGCTCATCTGTGTGAGAGCATGGTATTAGTGCTACCAGTTATCACACAGTGATTTTATGAACATCAAACCATTATGATAGTATCAATACAAAACAAAAATCCCTCCTGCGAGCAGAAAATAGAATGTACATGCACCTCAGACAGTGATTCTGTTTGGCTTGTTCAGTCATGGAATCCCACGTTGAGCTCTGGTAGAACCAGCCGGGCAAAATGCTGTCAGTCGTACTTTATTTTGTGATTGCTGAAAAGATCACCAATGTGCTAACTGCACTGCAGTCTCTTGAAAACAAATGGTTCTGTTGGCCTACTGAGTTGGTGAGCCAACAAGCCAGTGAATATGGATAGGTCGGGGTGAGGTTATCATTTTGTTTCAAATAAAAATGACTTTTCTAAAACAACAAACATGATAGAAACAACTCCTAACTCCTTGCAATCATCTATTTGTCTTCTGATTCCAAAGAAAATTGCACAATTGATATTCTGCTACACTGCACCATTGCTGCCTGATGCTCTGCTGCAATTTATTGCTTCTGCATACATTTATTTTTCTGCTGCACATTTCCTGATCTTTTGAATTATCAACACTGTATCTGTTTCCTTAAGCTAAGACATTTTTTATAATATTACATGGGTTGTATTAAAAAAAGGAAAACAGAATTAAAACTGAAAAGAACACATTTATATTGTAGACAAGGATTCTTTCCCCCGCCCCCGATATTTTCATTGTTTTTCATTAGGGACTGTTAGTGTTTTATTTCTTCCACAATAACCTCTGTACTAGTTTTAGTTTATCATGAAATACAGTATCTGTTCTGATTTTTTTTCTTACTATGGTTCATATTCCCCCAAACCTGTGAACACCAGCTAACATTTCTTAGATTTTTTTTTAGTTTGGTTTTATCCCAATGACATCTTTTCCCAGACTGCAGAGGTTAAGGGGTTTTAACCTGCTTCTCTAATTTATTCATTTCCATCACCAGATTAGCCTTATATCCTTCCCTTTAGCTTTCAAGTTCTGTAGTGTGTTTGCAAAAAGAGACGAGGACTTTGCATATGCTCTTGTCAGCAATGCTAGTTTGGAGAGAAAACGTCTGGAGCCCAACCAAAACTTGTGTGTAGAGCCCTGTGTGAATACAAATTTTTTATCCGCATCTGATCTGCGATCCGCAAAAATGGTCTACGGACAGCTGCAGAGTTGCAGGGCTCCACTTGTGGGAATTGTGCTCAGCAACTAACCTCCCTTTCTTTTATTAGAGTAATGAGTCCACCCTTTGTTTTTCATTGACTACCTCCAATTGCATACTTCCATCCATAAACCCCTTCCTATCCAGAATTAGAATTTCCCGGAGCAATGTAAACTTTACTAATCCAAAACAACTAGCTCACTAACAAGTTCATGATGCAAATTTCATCCCGTTGGCACTAACCCATTGGTCCCAAGAAGCAGAAATGTATCCTAGTGCTCCGGCCACTGAGCCAACAATTTCAGCCTAAGAGGAAGAGAGAGAACAACATTTGTCTTCCCCTGCTAAGTGCAAATAAGAGAGTTTTGTCTCATTTTGCAGTCTTGCTGCCCTGAGTCAGTGCAATAATTTACATTTTAGTGACACATAAAAATCTTGCGAACATAGCTGATGACTACAAACAGTTCTGACATTTTTCCTTTGTGAAAAAATCCCTAGAATGGCTGTTTGTTCACAGTAAATGCAAAAGGCTAGATTTTCAGAAGTCTTTCTGCACCCAGATTTTCAGAAGAGCTCAGTTTCTATTTAGGTGCTTAAATGAAGTGGTCAGATTTTTAAAAGTGCCCAACAGTCAGTTGAACAATGAGAGCTTCTGGATGTCTAGTTTATTTACACTGCTTACACATGCCACTCAGTACATGTGCACCTTTGTTCCCTTCCCCTCCATTCTGCAAGCAGCAGAACAGGGAGGGAATGTTTGATCCAGGATTTTTGCTTCCCTTCGAGATAGATTCATTTTTTTTCAATTATAATCTGTATTTACTAGTTCTGATGAATTGCTATTGCTCATGATCATGACCAGTGCTAGCATTGGCTAGTCTCTCACACATAGTTTTTTCTCAAGGTGGTCCATATCTTATCCTACCCTGCTTTTTAACTACTCCCTTCTCTCTGGAGCAGAGACTAGCAGTTCTGAACATTTCTCTGTGTCCATATCACTATGTTACCAGAACTCTTCCACATGGGACTCAACTGAAACCACACAAAAAATTTCAGTCATGACCTAAGGCAAATCTGAATGCAGGTTTTTAAGGAAACCTTTGTGTCCCTGTGGTTGGGCAACTGCCCCACCCCCCTGTGAGAGGGGGCTAGAGTAGGCCAGAGAGGCCAATCAGGAAAGGGCTTACTGAGAGCCAATCAGGGCTGTGATTGCAGACAGCCAATCAGGGCTCAGCTGGGCCATATATAAATGCTGCCCAGAATGGCACCAGGTAGTCTCTCCCAGACTTTCAGAGGGGAAGGTTGGTCTCCTGAGCTAGGAGAGTAGCATGTAGGGCAGGCTTGTGGGAGCAGAAGGGAACTCCAGTCTGGTACCTGCCAGGCTGCAGGCCCCGAGGGAAGGGCCTAGCTGGTGCAAAGGGGCTGAAGGGGAAGTGGCCCAGGGACAGAGGTGCACAAGGGGAGAGAAGGAGGGTAGAAAGACTGCCACCAAAGGGTCCCTGGGTTGGGTCCCAGTGTAGAGGATGGACCTGGGTCCCCTGCCTTCCCCTTTGCATGAACACCCAGCCAGTGGATGTGGTGACAGTGGACTACACTACCCCTCTGACACTAGGGGTTAGACTTTGGGGTGTGGTTGACCACAGTGGCTAGGGCACAGAGAAGGACTGCTGATAACACTAGACCCCTGGAAGGAAGTGAGATTGGAGCAGTGGGCACTGCTAGAGGGCAGTGTCCTGAAGAGGATACTGCTGAGTGGGAACCAATGTGGGTCCAGACAACAACAAAGGAGCAGAGGATGGATGGGACACTACGAGCAGTGGGTGCCCCACCATGGCCTGAGCTAATTCTTGGAGGTAACCATTTTAACCATGATGGTGAGTCCAAACCCTGTCACAGTTCCCTAGCCCCTTTGTATTTTTTAAATTTGCTCTCCTAGTCATTTTTCATCTTGTCTCCAAATACCTTGTGTTTTGTGTTTCCTAGGACTATGCTGTATGCAACTCCCAAGAGGCTAGATGTAAGAAACTTCAAGGGCCTCCTTACTTTGTTTGTAATTGCAAGGTAAGACAACAAAATGTGCCCAAACTTGAAAATACTCTTGTGTAGAGCTGTTCTGAAAAAAAAAGCTGTGATCCCAGGAGCTGTCAGTGGCTTGCAAGGTTCACTGAAGAGTACGGTGAAAGCACAGGGCTAGGAGTCAGAAGTTTCTGATCTGTATGAAGCCACTCATTTCCTCTGACTTTAGACAAGGTACTTATGCCTCAGTTCAGGAGAGCCCCACTTAAGCCTACAGAGAAACATTAAATTCCTGTTGTTGGATTCAACACTAACAATGACATCGAGGAAGTTGGAAATATGGTAAAACAGTTAGAAGCTGTAATTATGCTTACATTTTATCTTAAAAGGGTGGCAAAGAGAAGAATGGGAAAAACACATAGGTTTAAATTGTTACAAATCAGCACTGTTTTGCTAAATGGTGGTATTTTCAAAGGAATTTATGGTTAACTCTTGAACAAAGATTATACATCTGATTTCCTGTAACAGCAAGGGAAATATTAGCTTATTTTCTTAACTGGAACAAATCCATGCATTGCTTTTCAGGGCAGTTTCTCTTCAGTACACGGAATACAAAGGCTTTTGTTCAGACTTAGCAGTAGTTCTACTTGTTGTGTGTGAAGATTTAACAGCAGAAAATTGCCATAGAGTAAAATTTCAAAAAGAGAGCCTACTTGTTCATAGAGGGATTCAGATTGATACAGGAAGCTAGAGAAAGCATATTCATAGTAGAATGCACTTAAATAATTCACATTCTGTCCCAACAGGCCAAATTTCATGGTAGTTGTACAGATTAAATTTAAAACCTTGTACTTAGTGCTAAAACTACACTACTCCATAGTATGCTAGGGTAGGAGATCTGTTACTTCTCTTAAAAGAGAGAGAACTGTTATATTGTGAAGTCCAGTTGAGCTGCAAGGATTTCTGACCCTGCAAGATGGAAGGAAGTGTGTCTTATTAAAACAAACTTCCTATAGCATGGGTGGGATTGTCCTGCTCCTGAATATATCTGACCATATCCAGTTCACTGTATTATAAGGCTCTCCTGTGAATGCACACATGTAACTATTTATTTATATTTCTCTTCTCTCCCCCCCTGCCCCTGTGATCCATGCAATACACAGTACTCAGACTACAGGATTCACATTCAATGCACAGGCCAGTATTAAGAGTACTGTGGTAGCACTTAGGAGTCCCGACCAGGAACCCATTATGCAAGATGCTGTATGAGCACAGAACAAAAAGAAAATGTGTCACAAAGAATTCACCTTAAACTGTGGTTCCTGGTAAGAGTAAGCATGGGCCTCCTGCCACAGGAAGTCTTAAAGATGTCTGGGTATCCATTGAGTACAGTTTGAGCCCTCTTAATCCTCCAGAATGGAGCTATATGCTGGAATAAATCTATACAATCCCCTGCCTGTAAATCTGCTCTGACTCTAGATAGACACCTTGAAAGATGAATTTGGGGACTCAACCTTTCTCCATCCCACTACTGATAATTTCCCAGATCCTTCCCCACCTATTGTGGAAACCCTCCAAGCTTCCCAGTGACAAATTTCCTGATTCCCTTCCGGGCTAACAAAGCCCAGCATCTATTACTGGCAAGCTACTTTAGCCACCCCAGCTGCCTAACCCTTCCATAACCCCTCAAAGAACATGGTGCTATGTGGGCTACTATAATCTGTATGTCATTATTCAAAAGGGGTCTGCTGAAATCTGGGCTCAGTCTTGCCCCTAAAGAATACACAACAGAGACACTGCAGCTCTGCCATTCACTTTCATGTATACAACAAGAGAGAATCCTGGCCAAGCAGCTGGTACGTTCTCTACTGAAATGCATCAGTGATGGGCACCTTCTAAATACTATGGCCTGATTCGCCACTGTTACGTCTGTATGATTCCACTGATTTAAATGGTGTTACACCAAGGTAAAACAAGTATAACAGGCTGGAGAATCAGGCCCCATGTCACTTTCTATCTAAACAGTGTGTGGGCCACACTGTCACCTATGCCTTCCCTCTCCTCTAATCTCCTTCACAACTTTTATGCAATAAAATATCTCAGACTTTTAGAGGAGCAAGCTGTAATACTATCGGGGACCATGCAACTGCAGTTTTAAACTCATTTTTCATGGTAATCACAGCTCAGTGAAACATTAAAATTGAAACCAATCCACTGAATCAAACTGAAATGAACGACTAAACTTAATTAGTAAAAGCAAACCAAAGGCAATAGCTTTTTAACCTCTCAGCTCTCCCCTGGCCAAATCCTAAATTCTTGGTTCAATCCTTATTCAAGCAAAGCTTCCACTTATCTTAATGAGTTTTTTGTCTGAGTAAGATCTTTGGGATGTGATCCTGCAAATTGAGGCTCAATGCCTGCCTCAGCCAGAAGTTTCCATGGAAGCTGAGGATCCCTCATCCCCTTTCAGGATTGGGCCTTGAGCTCCAGCATATGCTATGCCAGACCAATGACTCCTCTGTACTTTCATTATCACATCACTGTCTTCCTTCTGCCTGTCTCTCACAAGCACTTCAACCAAAGCATAAATTTATATTCTGCCCTGCTTAGTGATGTCCTGGGGTGTCTTGCACAAAAGATTGAGGGTACAATGTGACATTTAGTCTCTTGGTAAAGGGCATTTATCCTTTTCATGACTGTTAATGCTAACTACATGTGACAGAGCATTTGGGTAGCTTAAGAGGGGATCTGGGTAGTTATGCCTCCATACATGCACCTGAGAACTAGATGCTGATCGCCAAAGACTAATGACTGAGAGCAGGAAGAGTTTCAGCTGCACCAAGTTAACAACTTATCAAGGCACAAGGAAACTTTATAAAGGTAGAGCAGAAGCCTAACCAACTGAGTGGAGATGTAGAGTGTGAGTACTGTCTCAGTATTGGCTTTGCAGATGGTGGTAGATTGGTTTAATTTTTTTGCTCCGGTTCTTTCCCCTAAAGTTGTGTAGGGAAAAAAATAATCATCATCTTTCCCTGACAGACTGGAAGACCTATTTTTAATTGTAAAGTGACACAGCTGTTGAGACCCTTTGAGCACTGGCAAAACCAGACCAGCAGTAAAATACGAGTTAACAGTCAACGGGAGGTAACTGTGACTTAATAACAAGTACTCACTACATATCCCTTCATTTTGGCTCTATAGTAGGTCAGGGCCTCACCATTTTCTATAGATAACAGCTTTTTGCAATATTGTTTCTTAATAAAATGTAGGGTGGCAAGTACTAATCATAGTTTTGTTGTCATGACAAAATTGGGATGTCAGTGCCTGGCCTGCCCTTTTGGAGTGTAGGGAAGTGTGGGAGGTGACAGTAAGCCCCATCTGACTCAAGGAGCGGTGATTCTCAATGTCCATGGAGAAGAGATTTTTCTTTTTATTAAAATCCCAGCCCAAAAGTGGGCATGTTGCTTTTGAATATGGATATTGGTGATTTTTAAACATTTACAGTATGGTCTCCCAGTAAGGTGCCATACAACTGTCATCTGCTGTTATTACAGAATGATCAGTATGGCATTTTTCCTAATTCAAAAAGCATTGTATTTGGCTGCCCAGTAGTGATACAAATGTATTTGCAGCTGAGGCTGGAGAGATCAAATACATCCCATATGTGACAAACGCATCCCTATTATTTTTCCCTATACCACCAGCTCTGCTTGCAGCTACTTTCTCAGCACCACTGGTCATTCATCCTTGTGCCTCCTGTTCATAAAGGGTTATTTTTGATGCTGAACTTATTTTGTTACTTTGCTTCTCTCGAAGTGTCTGTCCCCCAACTCTGAATCCTCTACCTACAGCTGACTGATTCTTTTACACTAGCAAGCTGGATTGAGAATGACACACTTGCCCTTCTGGCTAGAAATGGAAGCTGAAATAGAACTTTTTTATTTAAACACTTGTTAGTGGCCACCCTCCTCATTTCCCCAATCCAGGTAATTGGGGTTGGTTCCATGTCCTCAGGCAATAGAACAGCTGCTCACTACTGTGAATACAAAATATTAAACCAGACATTGTGGCTTTGATAAAAAAGGAGGGGCATACAAACAAGAACTTGGGTGCTTTGCACATACATAATTCATTCATTCATATTCTTATGGGGTGGGGTGGGGGGAAAGGAACAGCATATAGGGCCAAATCTTGAGGTGTTGAGCAGCCACACTTCACACTGATGCAAACAGAAATTGTACATGCTGAGAACACATGATTTGACCCAGGAATACCAGGGTCAAAAAGGCCATTTGCACTATCTAGTGTAACTGCTTAATATGTAATTCCTGCTAAAATATTGTCTAATGTGTTATTAGATACATGTAATAATGGTGCCACATCAACCTCCCTCGGGAATCTCTTTCTCTGCCCAATTTCTCTTATCGCAGTTAGGAACTTCCCCTGGTATTTAACTTAAACTCTTCCTTAGCTCTTCTCATTTTTCCTTGCCTTTCCACTTTTGAGGCTTTCACTATTTGCATATTTGAAGTACCATAGCTTTTCCTACTCTAAATGGGTTCCACAGGTACCAACACATGGTAGTAACTATTGGTAAAGGTACCAGCTCTGATGGACACAACTATATCTGGTTTTATAAAAATAAAAACATTTTCTCCCTCCCCTTTTCAGTCACTGAATTGAGACTATTAGTTTTGACACTAATGACACACTGGGCAGGAGGTGTTTTGTGTTCCCATCCACTCTTTCACTGGTTTGTTTCAGGGATTGATGTGCTGCCAGTGTTTTAACAAAGGGCTCTCAATTTCTTTTTAGTGTGGGATAAATCTTACCATCCCTAGGGTGTGACTGCATAGACAGGAACTAATGGGCTGGGGAATCTCTTCATTTGTTTTCCTCACTTGGGGGGAAAAAAATGCTTTTCCCTTCTTTGGTTATGGTTTGAGAAAGTACTGGGCAAACAAACTTGTATTAAGTTTTAGTTGGAAATGTTTATGCTTTGTTCCTGGAAGTTGCACTAAGAATACTGAATTTAACAAACTGTGAAACTTGTATAATTTGAAGTGAGGTGCCTTTATTTGTATAAAATCTTTGTATTTATGCTGTCTGAACAGTTTGTTTTAAAAGATACCTGCCATTTGGGACAATCTGGTCCATTCTAAAGGCAAAAGAGAGGTGCTCCTGTGAAGTATTTTTAGGAGCCTTTGCGGTAAGACCTATTTGGTAGGGGATGACTTAGCAATATCTTGGGAGGGGGGGCATATCCCTTTGGGGCAGAGAAACCACTCCTCTTCCTCTTCAGTTTGTAGTGGTAATTTAGTGATTCTCAAATGGTGGGTTGTGACCCCATTTTAATGAAGTTGCCAGGGCCAGCATTAGACTTGCTGGGACCCATGGCTCAGGCAGAAACCTGAGCTTCACCCCTGACTAAGGGTGTCAGGGCTCAGGCTCCGGCCCATTATCGTCTTCTTCCCCCCACTCCCGCCCCAGGTCATGCAGAATTTTGTCAGAAGTGGGTCACTGTGCAATGACTTCTGAAAACTCTGAGCTAGGCTCTCCCATAATATCATACAGTATCTGACTGCTTAGCATCTCCACTGTAGCCTTGGCTGAATTTTTTTTCCTCCTCCAAAGATGCTAAGCACCTCTAGATAGCTATGTATGGCTATCCATTATATGAAAACAATTGTTCAAATGGCTGATAAAATTGCCTCTTGAGAAACTACTAAGTACCTGCATTCCTTATTCTGAATGTGTTATACCAATAAAAACTAGCAGGATCTTAAAGGGGACAAGACATTTGTCACATTTATTGTAAATGCCATAATAAAATAAAAGATAACAGCAAACAATGTTGTTTGGTTACTTATTCCTATGATTATATATATATATATATATATATATATCCATTCACACAATCATTCATACAAGTTCTGTGTAGATATTATAGTTACCAGCCTAAAGTTGCTTGTGACAGAATACTGGCCAGGTACTCTGTACACAAGAGTGGAGCCGAGTCCGGGTCAGGTGCACCTGATGCTCCTGGAGGCTGGCAGCAGAACCATAGACTCAAAGTCCTCAGTCTTCAGAGTCCAGCTTTATAGGGATTTTTCCCTATGTTAGTTCATGGGAGTTGCTTCATTCTGCTGTTGTTAAATTAATCAGCAGGTGGCTGCTCCATGTTGGCAGCAGAATGTTACCCAAAGTCTCTTATCTCACCCTTTCTTTTTTACAGGCTTTTAGTTTGGATTCAAAGTCTATAGGTCTTGCTGTGTCACGCTGCCTTTGGGTTTGGATTGATCACCCGTCAATTGCAGGCGTGACTTTCAGCCTTGAACCTGGCTTTGATCTTCCTTCTGTTGTTCTTTTGTCCTTTTCTTTTTAGGGTGGATGCTTTTTACTTTGTTTCACTGTTGTCTAGGTCTTCAGCCGTTGGTAGTTGAACTTCACCTCATCAGGACAGGCTGGGGCTGGAGGTTGATTTTATCATCCATACATGCCTCATTCACACATCTAAACTAACTAATAAGATTACAGCAGGGTTTGCAAAAATGAAGGTTGGAGGAAGCTTTTACAAAATGGAGTGAGCGTTTTAAAATGGGGTTTGAATTACAATATGGCAAACAGTGAACAGAAGTTACAATGCAGGCAAGTGTAGTGAATGGTGAACAGAAGTTACATTAATAAAGTGAACAATTTCATTTATCAGTTCTACAAATGCGGTGACCTACTAAAAAGTATACTCCGCTGCCTTCCACCAATTGGCAGATGTTTTTTCTCAGTTGTAGACATTTCCAGCCTGGTTGGGCATGTTTTAGAAAACAAAATTACTGCCTCTCAGACTCTTGAGATGTCAATGAATGAGTGGAATGTGTATGCCATTTAAGCACTGGTTTTACTCAACCTGTTGGTCATGTACAGTCCATGCTATTGTTCCAGTACCAGCTTTATTCATCAACATTCTCTCTCTTACACCAGCTTCTAAGAAGGAAACTGGGGGAGAAGTGGAACAAAACCAAAATGAAAACAGTGGAACAAAATAACACAATGGAATGAGTAGCTATTCGCATGAAAGGTGTTTTGGGTTGATAAATTCCATAATACCAGTAAAATATAGAACACACCTGTGTGCTCTCTGCCTGTTTCACCAGCTGCTTGGTAATGCAATTAATTGATCTATTACAAAAGTGCCCTACTAATTACATGAAAAAATAGCTGAATCATCTGAGTGTTACTCACAAGAAAACTGACTTCTGCTGTCTTGTTCCAGCCATGTACAACACATTTAATTCTTCCTTCTTTCCTTTGGAAATGGATTCCATCACAGACAGCTTTTTAATGTGCTTGTTACAGGGCAGAGAACTGAACACTCTGTTATGGTTAGAGCAACCTTTCTGGCATTTGTGTCCCTCTACTCTCTCCAAGAGGTTTGGAATAACTGTCTGGTGTATGCATGTAGTCACAGATCCACTAGCTGTACATTCCTCAACACACTTCCCTTTATTCTCCCTTGTCCAGCCTTCCAACTGCAGCACAGATGGAGTGTCCTCTCCATGTGATGTCTGCAGTAGCCAATGTGTCAGCATCCCCCTCTGACTTAACTGGTTTGGACCAAAGGAAGGATGGGAGTGGATACATTTGGAACCAGCTACACTGCAGGAGTTGCCAGAGCAGAGAAGATCTTCCATTTGCCTGCCTTTCAGGGCTCCACTTCTAGATTGGTTATCAGCAACAGCTGAAAGACTCAATCTGTCCTGGGTGGATGTCATTGGCAAAAACAGTGAATTTGCTCATCTGCTTTCTGATCGCATTTCCTCCATCAAGGGTTTCACTACCCTCATTAGGTGCTCATCAGCCCAAAGCCGTTGGTGCTTCCTGAGGTTTCTGGATTAACCATCCCCCAGCACTCGGCATTGACCAGTACAGGTTGTACCAGTTATGGTCATAGCAGTAGCAGGTTTTCAATTCTAACATGACCTAATGGTTTTGACCTTCCAACTAACAGTTGGACAGGGGGTTCCATGAGATCCTTAAATGCAAACCAGCTAGATGTAGTTCATGTTAGGTGCTACAGTGACCACCAACCTCTCACTGGATGAAGACTAAAATGTTTGCATTGGAAAGGCTGCCACCACCTTTAGCACACTAACTAAAAGAGCATGGAACAACTCAAAGCTGACCAACACCAAAAAGCTAGTGTACAAAGCTTGCGTCCTCAGCACTCATATGGTGGGGAAACATGGACAACTTATGCTCATCAGGAGAGAGTTGAACAGTTTCCACCTATGTTGCCTATGCTGCATACTCAACACCAAATGGCAGGATAAAGTCACCAACACATAGGTTCTTCAAAGGGCAAATTTACCAACTGACAGCCCTTGCTCAAACAAAGATGACTGACTGTGCTGTCTGGGCCATTTGAGTAGGTTGGAAGATGGATGCATACCCAAGGACATGCTATATAGGGAGCTACTGGAGGGAACAGGAACAAGACTTCCCAAGCTTCGCTACAAAGACAGTCTGGTATGTACACTAACCTTCCTAACAGGTGATGCTGGTGGTACAATGTCTGTGCATAACGGGGTAAAGAATGTCAGTGAAGCCAAATGCCAAAAGTTAAAATGTCTGTACACTAATGCGAGGAGCCTAGGTAACAAAATGGAGGATCTGGAGCTATTGGTGCAGGAAGTGAAACCGGATATTATAGGGATAACAGACATGCCAGGGATAAAGTGAAGGAAGCTAGTCATGCAAGAGTTGAACCTTTGCAAAGGGAATTAAACCAATTAGCTAAAAGTTCTATTAGAACATAAATAAGAATGAAAAACAAAGAAGAAGTGGGACTGCTATATGCTCCTGATGAGAGAAAACAAAGAAAAAAGTGGGAAATGGAGCTAAGGATAACCGTATGGCATGGCCAATATCTAATAAAAGTAACTTTGCCTCAGTCCTTTAATAAGGGCTAATGAGGTAAGCTTAAGAGATGATGGAAAGGGATGTTAAACGGAATGAGGATATGGAGGTAATATACCACATCAGAGGTAGAAGTCAACTAGAACAGCTAATCGGGAAAAACGGAGGGCCCGGACAATCTCCGATCCGAGAATACTTAAAGAATGGCGCGAAATGGAGCCCGTTAGCAAGAATTTAAATGATCTGTAAACTCAGGGGTTGTACATAACGACTGAGAATTACTAAACGGTGGTTCCCATCTTCAAAGAAGGGAAAAAGGTGATCGAGTAACTTAGGACCGTTAGTTGACATCTGTAGTATGTAAGGTCCTGGGAAAAAATATTGACAGGAGAAAGTAGTAAAGGACATTGAGTCAATGGTAATTGGAATGAATTATAACATGATTTTATTACTAGAAAGTAAAATCGTGCCAAACCAAACCTGATGCTCCTTCTTCGAGAAGGTGACAGATTATTAGAAAAAGGAAAGCGGTAATCAATTACCATCAGATTCAGTAAGGCATTGACACGACGGTTCCACATGGAGAATGTTAGTTAATTGGAAAAGATGGGAATAAATATAAAATTGAAAGGTGGATTAGGAATATGGTTAAAAGGGAAGACTCAACAGGGTCGTACTGAGGGTGAACTGTCTCAAGGCTCGGAAGGAGGTTACTAGTGGAGTTCCTCAAGGGATGGTTTGGGAACCGAATCTATATTTAAACTTTTTATTCACTGACCTTGGCACAAAGAGAGGAAATGTGCTAATAAAGTTGCGGATGATACAAAGCTGGGGTATTGGCCTAACACAGAAAAGGACCGGGATACCATACAGAAGATCTTGGATGACCTTGTAAACTGGAGTAATAGTAATAGATGAAATTAAGTAGTGAAAGTTAAGGTCATGGCACTTAGGGATTAATAATAAAGAAATTTAGATATACATTGGGGACTCCATCAGTTGTGAAACAACAGTGGAGGAGAAGGACCTGGGGTATTGGTTGAGCAGGATGACTGAGCCACCAAGCGATATGGCCAATTAAAAAGCAAATGCGGTTTTGTAGAGTGCATCAGGCGAGGTATTTCCACAAAGATAAGGAGGTGTTATTACCATTGTATAAAGGCGCTGGTGAGACCTCACTGAATACTGTGTGCAGTTCTGGTCTCCCATGTTTAAGAAGGAATGAAACTTCAAACTGAACAGGTTTCAGATGGATGGTTCTATAGGATGAATCGAGGAATGGAAAACCTACTTATGAAAGGAACTACAAAGAGCTTGGCTTGTTTAGCCTAGCACAAAGAAAGGCTCCGGGGGGATATGCTTGCTCTATATAAATATATCAAGGGGATTAACTAGGGAAGGGGGAAGAGGAATTATTTAAGCTTAGTACTAATGTATACACAAGGTCAATGGGTACAAACTGGACACTAGGACATTTCAGACTTGAAATTAGAGCGAAGGTGCCTAATCATTAAGAGGAGTGAAAAGTTCTGGAACAGCTTCCGAGGGGAGTAGTGGGGCAAGACATATCTGGTCTTTAAAGGGCTAGAGCTTGAATAAAGTTGAATGGAAGGGAGATATGATTAGGATAGTTGTTTAATTTGGCAAATTGTACTTGGATAGTCACGATATAGTCCGCTCAATTGGTCTGTGCCGATGTAGGATTTGATGGTATGGAGTTACTGGCAGAGAATTCTTTCATGGACTGCTGGCTGGGGAGCCTTAGCCCACATGCTCAGGGTTTAGCCTGATCGCCATATTGGGGGTCGGGAAGTGAATCTTTCTCCAGGAACAGATTGCAGAGCTCTTTCGGAGGTTTTTTGCGCACCTTCCCCTGCAGTGTGGGGCATGGTCACTTGCTGTGGATTCTATCTGCTTGGGGTTTTTATAGAAGTGGATGGGTAGGGTTCTGTGGCCTGCTTTGTGCAGGAGGTCAGACTAGATGATCATATTGGTCCCTTCTGACCTATGAGTCTATGAGACACATGAAAGCAAGATCCGAAGGAATTTGGAATTGATTCTGACCAATGAGAAATCATGGCAAGTGATCGTAACAAGTGATACCCTGATGGAGACAATGGCATCAAAGTCCATCACAGGAGCTGGATCCTACAGCTTGAAGAGAAAAGAGACTGTAGGAAGCAGCAGCTCCCAACCAAGATGCATCCATTTGCAATAACGGCCAAAGATCACGCAAATCTCAGATTAGCCTATTCGGTCACATGAGACATTGCAAACCATCTACATCATAGGCTGCAATTCCCGCCATCTCTCACAGATGAAAGGAGGCCAACAAAGCCTTCCAACTAAGGTACTCGTGTGCCCACCTCTAACACAGTATCTGGGAGTCTCACAACCATCAGTCTGTCCTCACACCAACCCTGTGAGGTAGGCAAGTGCTAATCTCCCATTTGTAATGAGGCACAGAGGCTAAATGACTTGACCAAGGTCAAATACAAAGTCTGTTCAAGAGCAGGGACTTGAATCCAGATCTGATAAGTCCTAGACACATGATCGAACCTCTGGACCAACTTTTTCTCTCAGCTCTCCTAGAGAGGTTTCTCTCTCTTTTCCACCTTCCTCTCTTCCATCCATGCTATAGTAGACTGAACATAACCTGAGACTCAGCAGTGCAGGGATGTTCTTAAACCTTGATGTTCTTAACCTGTGGATCTCCCCACAGTGTAATGTTTGGATCTGCTTTACCCAAAGGAGTTACTAGAGCAGAATTTGGTTTTGAGTCTTTAGGCTTCTGAAATAAGGTGATATTTGCCCTTGTGCAGAGAGCTAACACCAGAGCTGTGTACAGTGAAGTCCCTCTAAAGTAAGTTCTATTAGGGGTTAACTGCTGTCAACCTTTCTCCTCTCTGCAGAGGGCCTGAAAATTTCACCCCAGAAGTACAAAAGCAATGATAAAAACTAAATCACACAAGAACTATTTTAAGCAAAGATGGGAATTGATTTACATTTCTATCACTGCCATTTTTTCTGTAATTACAGAGGGATGAAAAATCTTTCAAGGTTCAATATCATATCTGGTCCACTTTATGCAGAAACTCTTCACTTGTGACATCACATAGACTCAGTGAAGCTGGTAAAGGCTGAAATTTAATCTGTCCATACAGAAGTCTCTCATCATGGTTTGATAATTATATCAAAGGAAATTCACTTTCAAAATTATCCGCTTAGATTTTTCTCTTAAGGAACTGTATATTGCATGGCAAAAACTTGGACCACAGCCACCTTTTGTGTGGGGAGTAGAAAAAGGACAGCTGTTCTTTCTATCCAGTCAGCTCATCAAAACTACAGAATGAGTAACTAACAGGATCCACTGAAGATCAATGATGTGTGTTCTTCAATGCACAGACTTGTGATGGAATTGCTGACCAATGGTCTGAAAGGACAGACAAAGGCAGAGACCTATTCTCTATGGACTTTGGTTTATCTAGATTTGAACCAGCACCCCCTTGATGTAACAATCAATCATGCTTTTAATAGCCTTTTTTCCCCCTACTCTTTCAGTTATGCTGCCTCTGAGGACCCCTTGCAGACCAACTCTGGCTCAGAAGGGAAGACATTAAGGCAGTCTTTGTCCTTTCAGGAAAAGGAACCTAGAAGGTCAAAACCCTCACCATGAAATCTCTCCTTATTTGTCTAGCATATAGCTATGGATCTGCTCTCCCCACCCCAGAGAATGTACGTAAGACTTTTCTAGTGCTAGTTCTTGCTTCATCTAGCATCTTGCATATTATTAGAGCCAAAAGACTATTGAAGGTTCTACATCAGAAGAGACAGGACCAGATTACGTTCTGTTTGTGACATGTCATTCCATATTCTCTATGGAAAATATGCTTGACATAAATGATAACTGAGATACTTTATGCAAGATGGCTCATGTGCGATCATTGGAAAGGTTGATTTACTGAATGTGATTATCCAATTTGTGTGCCTGTATCATTTCTGTATCTGAAATTAGTCAAAATTCCTATGTATCAGTATTTAAACTGTTACTTTGGGTAATGCTCACTGCTAACACTTCAGGTACAACAATGGAAAAGCCAGATGGAGTGGATGGCCCATCAACGAGGACAATGGACTGTGAAAACCTTGGCCTTCCTGTGGACACTCCCTACTGCCACTGACTCATGGACACTAATCCTATAGAGTCAGGTGGTCTTGTCACCTGATACTAATACATTACCTGGGACTTCTTGTAACTTTCCTCTGTGTGTGGTGGTGGTGGTGGTGTGGGAATCAAGTTTGGGAAACAAAGGATTCCCGGCTTGCCTAAATCCTATTTAAGGGTGGGGAGAAAGGCAAACAGGACTCCTCCTCTCCATGGCCTGTCTGCCTGAGAAGAAAAACTGAAGACAAGGGAAGTCCAGACTAAGGCCTTGTCTACACTACCTGATTAAATCGAATTAGTTTAAATCGATTTTATAAAACCGATTTTATAAAATCGATTTAGTGCGTCCACACTAGGATTCTAAAATCGATTTTGTGCGTCATGCCCACGTCTAACGTCGATTTCAGGAGCAGTGCACTGTGGGTAGCTGTTCCACCAGCTATCTCATAGTTCCCACTTACCTGGTTGAGAGCCCAGTGCCTGCTGGGACCAAAAACATTGTCCCGGGTGCGTGCTGGGTACAGCCTCACCCTCCCTTTGTGAAGCAGCAGCCAACCATTTCGTGCCTTTTTTTCCTGAAGTGAAGAGAGCAAACGCCAATAGCACATGCAAGCATGGACCCTGCGTGAGACCATGGAAACCACTGCTGAGACCAAGTAACGCAATCGTGCAAGTTGTAAAACAGCACGCGCACTCTTCGTGCTGTCTATGCTGAGCCATGAACTGCAAATTAGGAGGAGAGGAGGTGGCAGCTATGGCAGCGCACCGACAGAGCGATGATGATATAACGAGACGACGACAATGGAGCTGATTTCTCCTAACCGTGGGACGCAGCAATTTTGGAGCTACTGCTGTGTAATGGGGCAGTTCTACCCATTGAACGCCGATTTTGGGCACGGGAAACAAGCACAGACTGGTCGAGACCGCATAGTTTTGCAGGTGTGGACGATTCCAGTGGCGGCAAAAACTTTCGCATGCTAAGAGCATTTTCTTTGAAATTTGTGACTTGCTTTCCCCTGCCCTGAAACGCCATGATACAACATGAGAGCAGCCCCTCACATGCAGAAGCGAGTGGCAATAGCCTCTGGAGCTTGCAACTGCCAGACCAGCTACCGGTCAGTCGGGAATCATTGGAGTGGAGAAAATCTACCGTGGGGGGGCTGCCCCCCCCCCTGTGATGCAAGTAGCCAAGCAATCGTACGCTGCTGCGTTATCAAAGGTTGTGACTCTGGGCGTGCAGGTCATAGGGGATGGCTTTGCTGCAAATGGGATTCCTAACTGTGGAGGGCCATAGATGGAACCCATATCCCTATCTTGGCCCCAGAGCACACGGGCAACCAGTACGTGAACCGCAAGGGGTACTTTCCATGGTGCTGCAAGCACTGGTGGATCACAGGGATGTTTCACCAGCAATCCCACTGGGATGGCCAGGAAAGGTTCATGACGCTCGCGCTTCAGAAACACTACTCTCTTAACGGCCTGAGCAAGAAATTACTTCCAGACCAGAAAATAACAGTTGGCGATGTTGAAGATGCCTGTCGTTATACTGGGGAACCCCAGCCTACCCTTGATGCCATGCTCAATGAAGCAATACACAGGCAGCCTGGACAGTGGTCAGGAAGCTGTTTCAACTCAGGCTGAGCAAGTGCAGGATGGTGGTAGAGTGATGCATTTGGGCGTTTAAAAGGGGCGCTTTTGATCATTATCGCGTCAGACCCTCAGCCAAGAATGTCGCCCATCTGCCTATTGCTGCTTGCTGTGTGCTCGCACATCTTCTGTGAGAGTAAAGGGGGACCTTTTATGGCGGGGTGGGAGGCTGAGGCAAAATCACCTGGCCGCTCACTTAGAGCGCCAGACACAGGGCGATCTAGAAGAGCACACCAGGAGGCGGGTGCGCATCAGAGAAGCCTTGAAAAGTAGATTTCGCGGCGGCCAGGGTTGTGTGACTGCAGTGCTTGTTCCCGCTTGAATGAACACTCCGCCTCTCTGACCCCTGTAGCAACCCCCCTCCCTTACTTACAGCTTGCTGAAGGACTTTTAAAACAACCCACCACCCACCCCTTTGATTACATCTAGCGAAGAAATAAAGTCAGTATATTTGAAAAATCATTTATCAGTATAAAGTCATTTGTTGTTGCTTAAAATATGAGTTCTTTTTAAAAAATCATTCCCTGTAAGAAAACCACCCTTCCCCCGTTTTGGATGTATTCTTGATTAGAAGTAATATATAAAGAGGCACTGAGTTATCTAGGTATCCTGCATGGTGTGCTTTTGGCAAGGAAGGATCGGAGGTAAGGAAAAAAGCCCCTGAAGCAACATTTAAGCTTACTGTCAGCCTTTTGGTGGGCTGTCACTGGGGTGGAGCTGTTCTAAGTGAAGAAAAAAGCCTTCACCAGCTTTCAAAACGATCTGGATGAGGGATAATGGAACTTGGGGAAGCTTCGAAGTGGTTAAACATGGGTGAGTGGCACTGCTGTAAACCCCGCTGTGTTCCTGACCCATCACCTGCGTCTGAAGGATCTAGTGTGTTCACTAGCAGCAGCTCCAGCGTTCATCAGCAAGCAGATCTTCCTGCCTACACCTCTGTCTTCTGCCGTCTTCCTCTGCGCCACCTCTCTTCTACCGCCGGCTTCTCCCGCCACCTCGTTCTTCTGCTGCACCTCTCACTCGAGCGTCTCTCCTGTCCCCGGCTCACTGGGCATCTTTCTGTATTTTGCTGCCACTTCCTTCCAATATTAGGATGAGCCTTGTACTGTGGCTTACTTCTGATTTCTGGAAACATTTCATTCGGAGTTCTCTTCTCTCCGCTTTGGCTACGCCTTCCAGATGGGGAGGGAGTACAGACAGTGCGCAGACTGTATGGGGGAGGTAAGAGAAGTACGGAGTAATGTAAAAAGTACATTTTCAGAAGATTGACAGTGAAACCCAAACTATGCACCTTACATCAGCAACATGTATTTCCCTAAAGCGGTCGATTTTGCATCTTTTAATACTAAAGCTCTGTTCCCTGGGGTCAGAGCACACTGCAGACGCAGGTTCGCTGTAATCATAATTCGTTCATGGCAGCCATCGGGTAAGTCAGCTCCCTCATCCTCCTCCTAAAGCATCCGCCTCGCAACCTCAACAGCGCCTGCTGTTAGTGGGAAAGTCCCTGCTCGCAAAACAGACAGAGAAGCCCAGCGCAGCCTTCCTATGTCTGTGAGGCAATGATTCATATGCTAAATGCATGCCTGGAGGGGGATGAAGTTTTGTTCACTGGTGGAGACCGGATACAGGCGCTTGCCCGCCGATAATCTACTGAATCAGGCTCTTTGATTTTCTCCAATATAATTCATGGAGATGTTCTTGGGGAGGATTTTCACTCATCAGCACTGTTGAATCTTTTCCGTGTAACTGTCGTGGTAAGAGGAAGGACGAACGCATTCTTCAAGTTTATAATTAAAAACGCTTGTTTGTAACCATGATTGATAGAAACATTCACTCACCAGAGGTCCGTTCTATGGCTTCACGTCTGGGATAGTGGCTTGGTTGGCGCGGGCAGGGTAATCAGGCTCAAAAACAGCTCCTGGCTGCTGTTCTGGTAAATCTGAGAGCGGTGTTGCTATGTCTGCAATTTCTTCCTTCTACCATCTTCGTGCTCTGCCCCCTCTGCAGATCCTCAGGCCCGGTTGATTTGGGCAGCATCTATACTGACCGTTCTGGAATCCGGACCAGGTTGGGGTAAGGCTTTGTTAGCCTATGTAGCCCCCTAAATTGATGGCAGCTCTGCATAGAACCTGCATGTTTTGGACACTGCTCCAGACTTGCCGTTTGCTCTGGTTTTCTTGGTATGCCTGCCTCAGTTTCTTTGACTTTTATCCTACATTGCAACGGTCCCTCCTGTGCCCTTTTTCACATCATAGACTTGAAATTCTTTCAAATGTTTTCTCATTTCGTTTGACGAACGGAGTTCTGTAAGCACTGAATCCTCAACTCCAGAATAGCATGAGATCCACTAGTCTTTTGTGGTCACCTGCGGATGCTCGTTTTCTCTTTCTTCTCTAATTCTACCTAGGAGACTGCATTTTTAAATGTGCTGCTGACTATTACGTGGTCAAACCTGTGCTGCTACAGAGCCCTCACGTTGGCCAAACAGGAAACTGATTCAAAACTCCGCGGGGCTTTTCCTGTTTACCTGGCCAGTGC
The DNA here is from genome assembly GCF_003597395.2 of Chelonoidis abingdonii. NCBI lineage: Eukaryota > Metazoa > Chordata > Testudines > Testudinidae > Chelonoidis > Chelonoidis abingdonii. Next base: position 25,886,134 of record NC_133787.1, read on the forward strand.
ATCGGAGTTTTGACTGCTGTCCAGAGCGGTCAGTGGTGCTCTCTGGGATACCTCCTGGAGGCCAGTAACTTCGATTTCCGTCCACACTACACTAATTCCGAATTAGTAACATCGATTTTAGGGTTACTCCTGTGGTTTTGAAGGAGTACTAAAATCGATTTAAATAGCCCTTTAATTCGAATTAAAGGGCGTTGTAGTGTGGACGGGTGCACCATTAATTCGAATTAACGCTGTTAAATTCGAATTAAAGGCGCAGTGTAGACGGGGTCTCTGACACATCTAGTCTGAAAAAGAATATAACTGGAACTCTGAACCACAGAAGCTTTGCAAACTACCTGCAACAGTACCTAGGGTGATAAATATTTGTAACCAATTTCTTTAGTGAAACCAGCTTAGTCTGCATGTTTGATTTTTATTTGCTTATTAATCTGCTTTGTTCTATTTGTTACCTCTTTTACCACTTAAAATTTGCCCAGTTTCTGTAACTTCTAATGGGGAAGTGGGAGAAGTGTGCACACCTCTCCAAACTGAGGAAGAAGGCAAATTTCATAACGTAACTTTGAGTCTGCACTCCAAGGGAGGTGGACATCTGAGTGCTGGAGCAAGTCTCTTATGCTGGTTCTTCCCAGAACTGATCTGCAGGCGGGTGTGTTAGGGAGGTTTTAAGAGCCTGGCTCAGCAAGACAGGTTAAAGGGGGCCCATGCTGGCAGAACAGTTAGACTCAGTGGTATCTCAACACATCAGGTGGCTTCCCAAGAGGTCCAACCTGTAACAACTTAAATCAAAGTAACTTCATTGATCTCAATATTACTCTAGATCTTCATCATTGTAACTGAATCAGTCTCTAGTTCTTTAACTTCTGCAGAAACTTTCATTAATAGACTTTAACAGAAATGGTGCTAGGCTGTTGCAATCATTTTGTATAAAGAAATTTCTATTAGTCCAGTTTTCAAGTGCTGGGTTATCTGTCCTTTTTAATAGAAATTACAAATGTTGGTATTTATAGCCTTCTAAAATGCCAGCACACTCAGTAAAGGTCTTGTGTGACAGATTTAAGTGCATTTTTTACTCTACATCTTTAAAAAGCATCATACACTCCTAGTCCAGGGACTTGCAAAGTGAGGCATGCATTCAACTGTTTTAATGCTAACTTAAACTCATAACTGTTTTAAATAGTAAATTGAGGAACTGCACTTTTCCTATTGTCTCCATATCAATGATGAGGCTTTTACAAGGGTTGACATTTTTTTCCTCCCTAACACATTTATATTTGTGGTTGTACCACACCATCTTTCATGAGAAGCTGTGTATATATTCTAGCCTAAAAACCACACTAATTCTGAGCTTTTATAAAGAGCATTGGTAATTTGTCTAAATGCCTGGTTCCTGGAACGTTTAGATCTGATTTCAAGGTCTGAGTGCTTGAAGTATTCATTGACTTCAGTGGGAGCTGCTTTGCTCAATATCTTGCAACTTCAAACACTAGCTGAAAGGAAGTAATTAAAGCATTTTACTAGTTGAAACACAAAGGTCCTTTCCACCCTATTGGACAAATTTTCAACTGGCATGTAACATTGTGCACACATTCTAGATATGGCTATGTAAATCAGGTTTGCATTTTGTGACCGATTTGCCTATACCTGTGAATGTGGGTTTTTTCATTGAGACTTTGACTGAATGTGTCTTAGTAAAATGAGGTAGGGAACACTCAAGACAGTGCCAACTCAAGTGCCCTTAAGCGCACAATTCAATTTTCTCATCCTGTTTTGAACATGGTAATGTGCATGATGTTGCTTTCTCCAGTTGTTGATGGTATTTTCACTACTTCTGGTGTTTAGTTTTTTTTGAGTGATTGATTTGATTTGTGACTCTCTGAATTAAAACCCGGTTGTGGTTATGGTTGGTTGGTTTGTTTAAACCAGGAGACAGACACCACCAGATTCTTCTTTGTTGCAGAAAGCATGTGTCTCACATTTGAAGTGACTTTAGTCCCCAAATACTAAAGTGGGGACAACAAAGACATTTGCTGCCACAGAGCAATTTATAATTACATTTGATTTTTGAGGCAACCCAGCATATCTGATGCAGCCTCAAGCTGTGCATGGTATTTGAGATGTTGAATTATAGATTAGAGAACTGGAGTCCTCTATAAATAACTGTCTAAAATACCACAGAAATAAGAGTTTGTACAGAATATGAGCAGATGCACCACAAATACACACTACATGGGAAGGAATGAAACAGCTCATGTAAGCAGGTACCACTGTGTATAAAAAGGGTGTGCACTTGGAATTAAGTTAAGCAAAGAAATCTGGGCTGAGTATTCACCTAGTTTACCCCCAAAAGACTTCCTAACGTCAGACCTAGGCTGAACCGGACCCCATGATGCCATTTTTAGCACAACTGCCTAAAATACCCCACAGAAACCTGAGAAGGTGGTGTTGAAAAGCAGAGTCATGAGGAGAAAACATTTGTAAATGAGCTGGAAAAGAAAGCTGACATGAGCAGTGCCTTTTTTATTCATGAGAACATCCTTTCTGTGAGCAATTTCTATATCAGGTGCAACTTTGCTGCCTCCTCAGGTATAGGGTTGGAAGTAATTGGTTACCCAGCTTAAGGGAGGTTTCTATTGCAAATGCCCTTGAGCTTTACTTCCTGTCCTAAGGTAAAATCATTCTGACAGTTATTACTGCTTCTACTGTATGATCAGGTGCAAAGGTGATAAGTGCCATGTAAGAACCCAGATAATCATGGAGACGTAGGACTTAAGATCTGTTGGGAGAAGAACCCATAAGTAATACATTCCCTATGATGCAAATAGATCTGCTCTCACACATTTATAGCAATAAAGTGTACACAGAATGCAGCTATATAGTATTAAATCTAAGAGCTAACCAGCTGGAAGCCCTTCAGGCAACTTTTTTTTATTCTGCCCAATTGCGTGGTGTGTGTGTGGTTGTGTTGTGCACACACAGTTGAATTTTCAGATATGGGTCCCTGCTGTAGGTGGTGCCTACATCTGAAAATCTGTCAGCGCTTGGAGCAATGACTATTGTTCATCCTCCCCCTTCCTAAGTCACTGAGATTTTGTGGCAGTACTGTTTGGGGTGGTGTTGGGCATAAATAGCATGCTAGTTCAAGTTCATACAGGCTTCTTATCTCGCTGTAGTGCTGGTATTTTAACAGTCCTTGGTATTAGCAACTCCTTCTTAAACTGGCAGAGATGCCTGATATGGCAACTGACTTGTATAAAACTCTTCTTTGCTTTTGTTTTGAGACTATTGGGAAATAACAGATACTAGTACCTTACTGCAGTGCTGCTCAACTTTGAGTACACAGGAGGGCCACAAACCTAAGCACAACCTTGTGCTTCTAGTGATTTTTAATAAGATTCAGAGTGCTCTGTATTGATTTATATTTAAGTTTAGCTTGTTTCATATGTATTTCATAGGCTGTTGCTATATATATAGCATTTTCTTCTTAAAAACAAAGAAACCAGTGCATAAAATGTCTATCAGAATTATAGAAAATGGGGGGGGGGGGCACAAAGAGAACACAACGCTAACAAATCCGCCATTTGGTATACTTCATTGGAAATGCTCTGGTGGGCTGTGTAAAGCCCATGGGCACGTACGTTGGACACCCCTCCCTTACTGTGACACCCTGCACTCAAGTCCAGCTGCAAACAGAAAATCAGTCTTTCCATGGAAATATAGTGAATTCTTCTTGTCAGCAAGATTTGATTTGTATAGGCCTCTGCTATGTACTTCTGTGACTATATTTATACATGATTTGTTTTATGGGGCATTTGTTCCTCTGAGCTTGTTACAGAAGAAATGCTAAAATGTGACTCTTAGAGTCTCAGATTCTAGGACTGGAAGGGACCTCGGGAGGCCATTGAGTCCAGTCCCCTGCCCTCATGGCAGGACCAAATACTGTCCAGACCATCCCTGATAGACGTTTATCCAACCTACTCTTAAATATCTCCAGAGATGGAGATTAACTGTTTTGTTGATCTGCATGGTTTATAGGGTGTATTTTAGTATTGAATTGATAGCTTTGCAAACAAATTTGGAAAATCCTATATATTGGAGAAGTACCCCATGTTGCTTGGTATTTATTCGATACTTGAGACAATAAAAAAGCAGAATTAAAGCAACTGACTACTTAAGTACCTCTTGAAATAACATGCCATTCTTGAAATACTTCATTTTGCAGAAAAGATTTAAAAGGTTCTGAAGGCACTATAATGCCTATTCAGATTTGGGTTGCAGATATGGACTGGCCAGTTCCTATTTGTCAAGCATCTAATTTTTTTTGGCTATCCTAAGATAAAGGGCTTTTATTTAAAAAAGCCAGATCAAACCTTCATCTCCAAGATGTATAGATCTTCCTTCCCCCCCCTCCCCCTCCCCTTTTAGATGTTTTGTGGGGCTTTTCTTACAGGTACAAAGTCTCGCAAGCAGTCTCCTCCAGAATTAGTGCTGATTTGTGGCACAGATGGCAGGGATATTTGGGCAGTGAGTGGCGCTCATAATTATCCTTGAACATTTGTGCATCATTTTACTACAGCTCCTCAGATCCACTAAATTGACAGGTGAGAAACCAAGGTCCCACCAAGCCCAGATCTCTTGCATCCTTCTACACAACACAGTAGTTCTGGCCATTATGAAATGCTTAATTATAAACACACACTTCCTGTGTTCCATGGGCTTGACCCAAAGCTCACGGAGTCTAATTGCCTTCGGATTAGAGACTATATTACCACAGTACTTGTGTTTGTATGAATGCTTTCAACTCCACTTTATGTGCATTGCTGCTAGCTGTCAGTTTATTGTCCCTAGTATACTTCTGGCTACCTGTCATTCCTCAAACTTGTAGCGATATGCTTGTCTGCACGAGGTTGTATTAACTGAGAAAATGAGGTCAATAGACATGTATAAGGACAATAGTGCACCCTCAGTTCCATTTACACTTTGTGGAATAGGGTTCTGACAACTTTCCTTCTGGCAAGTTTTTATGGCAACAAAATATAAATATTAAACTGAAGTTCACACTCCTATAGCTTGAAATCAGCAGTTTAGCAAGGCGAGAACAAAAATCAAGGGAACAGGCTAGGCTGAAGCTGTTAATCACCTCTATACTAGTAAATAGGTATCACTGAAATTGCAACATACTACTTTTCATAAAACTTGCATGATCAATTTATTAAAAATACTCAAGGCATTGCTTAGTCACTCCCAGAACAACACTTTTTCCTATATACACTGTCTGCAGAAATCAATCCTTTGAATATATTTGATGTCTTTGCTTTTACAGTAATTCTATTTCTTCCAACATTGTTTTAACCTGCTGATAGTTGGGTTGTTACTTTGCATTAACAATTCAAATTGCAGAGAATCTAGCCTGCAGTTGCTCCTTGATATTGATGATTTTTTTCCCCTAGCTGCCAATGTTTAATAGGTTCCAGCACTGACTAGCTTCTTAAGTAGTCTCAGCTTTTGGATTATACTCCCTCTTTTTGAAACTAGCATATGGTTGCAGCACCTTTCATGATACATTAGCTAAATACATTGAGCAGAGCTAAATCATCCCTTCCCACTACTACTATTTGCAAGTATTCTGCTTGAAATCCACATGCAGTATAAACAAGAGACTTAGACATAAATAAGCCCATTAAGCACCCATATTAATGCAGCATTAAACTCGGAACAAATCTAGTGCAAAGTGCAGTCTGTGGAGAATGATTCAACAGGAAGGTGTATTGACAGTCCCATGGAGGAAATTGAAGGGTAACTCACTTGAGCATGTTAGTTTGATGGACATGTAGTCTCTGCCACAGTCCTTCTTGTAGTGACAGCGCAGCCAGTTCAGGAGGCAGAGTCCGTTGCCACACTGTAGTTCTTCTTTTTTACAGGGCAGAATGCTGCCTTCATCTGAAAGGAAGAGAAACAATGGATGACTGTGTTACTGAAGTAGGAAATGCCTGCTGCACAATGTCACAGCTCTTCTGAAAGTCTGTCCTCTTCGCTGACTCTAAAAGCCCTGTGAGACTGGAAACAGATTTGTCTGTTCTTTGTCAGATAGCAAAAGGGGGGGCCTCCAATTCAGACAAAAGCTTGGTAAATTGTTAATCATTTATACAGTGTTGTAGACCTATGAAGCATTGCACACAGGGAAAATGTGCCCAACAAATCACAGAAGGTAAAATTTTCAAAAGTGTAGTTACTTAGGTTAAAAATCAAGTCTGAAAATGGGACAGGAGTGTTTTTGAAAACTTGCCTGCAGTATTTGTCCTAGTCTATATGCAAAAGGAATGACAGAAAAGAGGATAAACTTAGAGCTATTTTAACTTCAAGGATCATGAAGAGCTGGACTGAGGTAGCCATGGATGGGAACATCTCACAACTCCTTTCCAGTTTGAAAAGTAAGGATGGGAACTGAATCTCATAGCGTGTGGGCTGACCACCTTAAACATCAGAAAAATGTGCATGTGGACAAATATTAGAGCATAATTCACATTTGGGTTTGGAGATTGTTAGGACAGAGCAGGATCTGGCTTGCCCTTACATTTGAGCATGCTGAGATCTTTCTCCTACTATATGTGTAGTGGGGAAGAATGAAGAAGAATCCACTCACTCCTCAAGACCATCTCTCCTCCTAGAGGAGTTTAATAGCTAATCACCCCACCTCTGCATATGTAGGGGAAAGGTTAACTTTGTTTCCCAATGACACAACTCATGGTCCTTTTAAGTTCCTCATCCTATCATCTCAGTGTGAGGGAGTGAGAATAGCTCCGGGCATATCTACCCTACAAATGCCCCAGCAGCACAGCTGCTATAGTGTAGACTCTTGCTACAGCAATGGGAGGGCTTTTGGTTGTATTTACCTACCACCTCTCAAGGGATGGGTTAGCTTAAGGGAAGAATTCTTCCGTTGACCTAGCTGCATCTACAGTGGGAGTTAGGTTGACCTATCTATTCCACAGGGCAAGACACTTTTCACAGTCCTGGGTGAAGCAGCTAGGTTGACCTTTAGGCCTGGTCTACACTACGCATTTAAACCAAATTTAGCAGCGTTAAACCGAATTAACCCTGCACCTGTCCACACAACGAAGCCCTTATATCGATATAAAGGGTTCTTAAAACCAATTTCTGTACTCCTCCCCGACGAGGGGAGGAGCGCTGAAATCGGTATTGCCATGTCGGATTAGGGTTAGTGTGGCCGCAATTCGACGGTATTGGCCTCCGGCCGGTATCCCACAGTGCACCATTGTGACTGCTCTGGAAAGCAATCTGAACTCGGATGCACTGGCCAGGTAGACAGGAAAAGCAGGTTAACAGAAAAGCCCCGCAAACACTTTTGAATTTCATTTCCTGTTGCCCAGCTGTGGAGCTCGGGTGATCAGCACAGGTGGCGATGGAGTCCTCAATCCAAAAAGAGCTCCAGCATGGACGCGTACGGGAGATACTGATCGACGCTGTCTGGGGAGGACAAATCTGTTATCAGAGCGCCGTTACATGAAGATGAAATGACACAGCATTGAAAAAATCCAGGCTCTGATAGACAGATGGCCACCAGCAGGGACTCTAGCACCGTGCTAATGTGAACAAGCATAATGGAAAGCAAAGAACAAATGGACGCTCATAGAAGGAGGGAGGGAAGGACGGGACTGAGGACTCCAGCTATCCCCGGCAGTCTCCGAAAAGCATTTGCATTCTTGGCTGAAGCCTCCCAGTGCCTGAAGGATCAAAAAAGCATTTCCCTGTGTTCAGGTATGTGCCGCCAAATTTCACGCGCCCCCTCCCCCGAAAGAAATAGGGAAATCATTCTTGCCTTTTTTCATGTCACCTATGCTACTGCATGCGTGTTGAGGTGCTGCAGGCGCCGACAGCACATCCCCCCCCTCCCCTCCCGGGTGGCAGACAGTACAAAAATGACTGATATCTGTCCTATCATCATCCTATGAATGCTCCTGAGGCCTCGGTGAGGTCGGCCGGGGCGCCTGGGGCAAAAATGGAATGCTCCCTGGTTATTCCCGGCAGACAGTACAGAAGGATTGAAAACATGCCTCAGTCATGCAACTGAAGGCTGAGCGCCTCCCTCCCATCCCTTCATGTTAATTAAAGATTCTTGTACTGCCTGGACTATCATAGCAGCGGGAGCTGCACTCCCTTCATTTTATCTCACAAAAAGCAGTGTTCTATTCTGCAGTTCTTTTATTATCATCACACAAATGGGGGATATACGCCATGTAGCCCAGGAGGGTGTGGGCAGGAAGGAAAGAATGGTGGGTTGTTGCAAGGGGCACCCCTTAGAATTGCATCCAGACTCATCATCTGCGGATCTGGGCCTGACCCGGAGTGCTATGCCTCTGGTTCTCAAGTAAACTTGCCCATTTCTAGGCAGAACTGACTCTATTTTTAGACAAAACGTAAGAAGGAATGACCTGGGAGTCATTCCAGTTTGTCATGCCGCCCCGCCAACTCAGCAGACAAGCCAGCGCAGGAGCACCCATGACAGCAGCAAACGGTACAAAAGGATTGATAACAGCCACACCAATTTCCAATTGGCAGATGGTGATATAGGGCTAGTAACCTGTTCTGCACCTTGCAAGGCAATGAATGCTGCTGTTAGCACGCAGTACCGCGTCTGTCAGCAGCATCCATACACATACGTGACAGTGACAAAAGGCTAAACGGGTTGTCTAAAACAAGATATTAAGGGTTAGTGTCTCTTTACCTGTAAAGCGGGTAAGAAGCTGAGTGAACCTGCATGCAGACGCTGACCAGAGGACCAATAGGGGACAAGATACTTTCAAATCTTGGTGGGAGGGAGAGTCTTTGTTGTAGTCTGTGTTGTTTTTGTGCATTGTTCTCTCTTGGGCTAGAGGCGAGCCAGAGCGTGCACACCAGTTCTCCATCTTTTCTGAAACAGTCTCTAAGTTCAAATAGTAAGTACTAGCTAGAAGGCGATTAATCTTTTGTTGTTTTTTCTTTATTTGCAATGTGATTTTGCTGGAAGGAATATTTACTTCTGTTTTGTATGTAAACTAGAGCAGGGGGAAGATCCTTTAGTCTATGTATAGCTTGAAACCTTGTAAACATTTCCATCCGGTTTTCAGAGAGAGTTTTTATTTTTTTTCTTTAATAAAAGCTTTCTTTTTTTAAGACCGGATTTGATTTTTCCTTGTGTAAGACCAAGGGATTGGGGTCTGAACTCACCAGGGAGTTGGTGGGGAAAAGAGGGGGGAGGTTCATTCTCTCTTTTTAAGATTCAAGGAGTTTGGGATGATAGTGAATCTCTCAGGGTACCCAGGAGGGGAAAGGAGGAGGGAATGTTTATTCTGTTTGTTTTAAGCCCAGGGTTTGGGTCTGGCTCCCCCAGCAAGGTTTGGGGACAGGAGTGTGCCAAACACTGTATTTGGTTGGGCGCAGCTAAATTAAGCTTAGAAGGGTACATGCAGGTCCGCACTTCTTGGACACTAAAGTTCAAAGTGGGAATAATACCTTGACAGGGCTCCATGGTTGTCATGCTATGGGAGTCTGCTAGGGCAATCCAGGGAAAATGAGCGAAATGATTGTCTGCCGTTGCTTTCATGGAAGAAGGATTGAGTGACAACATTTACCCAGAATCATCCGTGACACTGTGTTTGCCCCATCATGCATTGGGATCTCAGCCCAGAATTCCAATGGGCAGAGGAGACTGCAGGAACTATGGGATAGCTACGGGATAGCTACCCACATTGCAAAGCTTTGGAAATTGACACTAGCCTCAGTACATGGATGCACACTGCTGAATTAATGTGCATAGTGTGGCCGCATGCACTCGACTTCATACAATCTGTTTAAAAAAATCAGTTTCTGTAACATCGGAATAATCCCGTAGTGTAGACATTCCCCTAGTTTTAGGTGTAGAGAAGGCCTTTGTTTCCAGTCACTATGAAGAAACAGAAATTTGGCTAATAGGGCCCCAACAATTCTAAATGATGACAAATTAGTCACGTGGCATTCAGGTGAAGAAATGAGTAAGTTTGGGTCAGCATTTACTGTCACTGAACACAGTCACGCATCCGTAGTCAGCATGTTCTGAGTTATATAACTAGAACAGAGTGGCTATTGCAGAAGCAGTGAATACAAATACATGTTTATCTCTTCAATGTGACCATTTTAATGGATACTCCTAAACAAGCACTTGAATAGACACTTGCTCACACCACTGTCTGGGAAGCAGGCACTCTTCATATCCTTGTTTTGTGTGCAAAATTAATGCTTGTACCCATGTGCAGGGGAAAATATTTACTATTCATCCTTATTCTCCTGTTTTTGAAATGTTACTCTTCCAATTGAGAGAAACAACACTGTCATGTAGATTACCAGTCACACCCTGCAAATGGTACTGAAGAGAATAGTTTGAGTTTATAATCTGTCCAGACTCCTTTTGTTCAATATTTGTGGAGCACAAATAGATTCACAGAAATCAGGATGAATGTGCATACAATTCAGAACTTGTGCACAAAAATATATCCAGCTTCAGCAGTACAGCTGGTCCTGTTTTCATTGAAGATGAGAGGAGAATGTCTGAAAGGGGTAAGTAATGCACATGCTTTGGCAAAAGTTTTAACTGGAGAAGAGGCACCTTATTTACCCGTTAACTGGTGTCCATTATCGCTCTACTGCTAACTGAATTAAATAGTAGGATTCTGATGTTTAGTAATGAAGAACACTAGGAATAGAAAACCAATAGTTTACTTTGGCAGTTTTGGTGCCTATCCTTTACCTTAAAACTGAATTCAAGTCTCTTGTATATCACCAGCTTTAACACACCAAATAAGCCAGATCCCCCCTTGAAAATACCAGATCCTAGAAGCAAAGGAACAGAAAAAACAAGGTGCAAACTGGCATCCAGCTGAACAAAGACATTCTGACTAAAGACTTTTGTTTGTTCTCCAATATTCTTAATTCAGAGCCTTTGTGTCAGCTTTCATAGCAGGAAAACCCTGCAGCTGAGTAATTGTTCATGATTTCCAATTCTCCACACATTGGAAAATGTCAGAACCCACAAATGCATTTATAAATAGCACCAGCACTGAAAGAACACTTTTACTATATGTATTAGACCATACACTTGTAACCTGGCAGCGCTTCCATCTACAGGGTAATAATCAAACTTTGTTTTGCAATTCGAGCACATCTTGGATAATGTTTTCTGAACAGCTACCATACTTGTGGTAGGTACTTGAAACATGAAATCGGGAACCTGGGCGTTTCCCAAATAGAGGAGAATTCACTGCAATCTAAAGGCTTTTTAATTTTTGTTCTGAAGGAGCTAAAATACTTAAGTGAAGACAGGCTAATGGAACTTACAGGATCCATTCCACCCCAGGTGGGAAGAGATCAGGCCCATTGACTTCACACAGGTCTAAGCTCAGAAGAACGTGCATGCAGACGTTCTGAGGTGGTCAGCGAAAATGCTAACAATTATTCTTAAATATTAAAGGTGTGTGCATGCATACACATTCCCAGAGCATTATTCCATAGGCTCCCTATTTATTTCAAGATCTAGTTTTAAGATGTCCTATTTTTTTAAACATTCTGAGCTTGTTCCAGCCCAACAGGATTCACTGCCCCACATTGCTCCACTTCCAGTTGTCCAACACTAAGTTCCTTTCTGTAACTCCAATAGTTTTACAGCTGTTGATGCAAAAACATTGGCCTCAGCTGTTCCATAGTCAGGAACTGCAATCTTTCCTCTACACTGCAAAGCTTCTCTGCTTGATTGCAAATGTCACTTGAAAACATAGCCACTGTATAGGCAAGGGAGAAAAGTTCTAAATGTCTTTCTTTTGGCTATTAGTTGTTTGGGATACAGTGCATATGAAAGATGCTATTAAAAACTGAACTGTGGTATAATGGAGAGGAGAGCTCTTAGGCTTGTGAGCTATAAGGAACGGTATGGGCAAAATGAGCTTCCTTGTCCTCAGAAGCAGTGAAGGCCAGTGACACCTAAAAGGGCAGGCAAAACTGACTCTTGTAAAGGTTGGTTTCTAGTCAATCTACAATAGGAGACACTGTCTCCAAACAGCAGAGGCAGCCTATCCACTCCAAGGGGCTTCTATTGCTGCAATTTGTCTAAGGGGGAGTGGGGGGAAGGCGAAGGCACTGTTTGAGGACAAAATATGGGTAAGGGGCTAAATTCTGTTCTCACTTACACTGGGGGAACTCCACTGAGGATGGAGTTACTCCAGTGATAGTTGGGCACCGAAGGGTGACCGTCTCAAATTATTTGAGTATTCTAATATAATTGCTCAATCTTAGTACTGACAAGAAAACTGGAGATGCTGAACTTCCATTGTAATCAATTTTTTTACCCAGTTCACTTAATTTCATGTGCCTTCTGAAGTCACAAGGGTCTTGATTAAAAATACAGCACTTTAAGTGTTAGATGAAATTATGCCACCAAAATTGGTGGATTGGTCTTGTTTATTGACATCTGGTAAACAGTCAGGGGCGGCTCTAGCCATTTTGCCACCCCAAGCATGGCAGCACGCTGCAGGGGGCGCTCTGCTGGTCGTCGGTCCCGCAGCTCCGGTGGACCTCCCGCAGACATGCCTGTGGAGGGTCCACTGGTCCCGCGGCTCCGGTGGACCTCCCACAGGCTTGCCTGCGGATGCTCCACCGAAGCTGCAGGACCAGCGGACCCTCCGCAGGCACGCCTGCGGGAGGTCCACTGGAGCTGCCTGCCACCCTCCTGGCCCCCCCGCAGCATGCCGCCCCAAGCACGCGCTTGGCGTGCCAGGGCCTGGAGCCGCCCCTGTAAACAGCCATTTCTATTCCTGGGCACTGTAGTCCTCTCCTGTATTTCTGGCTGCTTTTTTTTGATACATTTGTATTAATCCTTCTCTTGGCTACCTGGAGCGAGCACTGGAGCAGAAACTTCTGCTGGGCATCATGTTACAGAACCCAGACATTTCTTAGTATTTTGAAATTTGATCTCACATCTGAGCTACATGCAGGAATCACTGAGTGAAATTCTGTGCCCTATGTTACACAGGAGGCCAGACCAGATGATTGTATTGGGCCCCTCTGGCCTTAAATCTTTTAAATGTTATTTATTTAAATAGCGCAAGTATTAAATGGTGTCATAAAAAGGGGTGGTAAATACTGAGAAGTGATATGCATTGAATAGCTTTGTGCTCAGTGCAAATCCAAACAATGTATCTTACTCCCCCACCATGTTTACTGCCTGAAAAGGAATCAGCTTGGTACAATTTACATAATATCTAATTACCAAGTAATAGTGACCTTGATTAATGTATTGCTGACTGTGAGTAGCCAACATTTGTGTGGATACAGTACAAGGACAGTATATATACTTAACACTCTGAGCATAGAAACACCATATTTTAATATGCTAAGTGAATGGATTCTAATTCCCAAAGGCATTTTCCTTTCTGAAACAAACAAACTGTGACAGAAAGGTGTAATAAAAATGTTCAATTGCCAGTACATAATACTCTGGAGAGGTGCAATGCTTCTTGACAGTGACTTCACTAGTCACATGATAGGTGTCACTCAGATTCTTATTCACATTTTTATTCCAGTGGTGGCAGACTCAGAAACAATGCAAAGTCATGCAGTACTTGGTGCATCTGATTACCAAAAAGTTCTAGAATTCAGCCTTCAAATCAATGTAGCACCACTGATGCTACCCCAGTTTGCTCTGGTTGAGGATCTGGCCTCTAGACACTAATATAACCACAGGATGTCTTTGAAATTTATTAAACAACATAGGTGATTCAATATTGATTTTGATATTTTTGGATTCAAGCACTGCGTTTGTTTCAGCAAGGGGTGGTTTTTGGCTTTGATTATTGGGTAGCTAGTGAATCTTATCCAAACTGAAGATCAAACTGACTTGGTACATGACCTAATGTGTGGTGTGAGCAACAAATTGCTTTCTCAGTTGATGTTTCTATCTTGGAACAAACTAAGTGAATCTCCCTTCTGATGCATGATCAGAAAAGAGCTTTTTCCAGAGGTGCCAGACAGCTGGAGAACAAGCCTGGCAAGTCTCTCAGGTGGAGCAGCTCCAGCCTATAACTCCACATAATGAACCTGCCTCCCTGAAACTCTAGAAGTGCTAAGCAGAGTTGGATGGATAATGAACTTTATCTCCCCCAGGATGTAAATTCCAACACCAGGAGACTGTTCATCCCAATCAGCACAAAAAGCTGAACATTTTCATAGTACAAAAATTCTGAAACTTCAATTTGGAAACATTGCAACTACTGTATTGAAATGCTTGCACATTGAAGCATTATAAAATTATATATCAGTAAAAACTGGAGCTGAAACTAAATACTCTATTTTGAAACTTTCCATAGCAACTTTAGCAAAATTGACTCATTCCCTTGAAATACTGTACTTTGCTACAATTCACCCAGTGCAGACTGGCACCCAGCCAGCTCAGTCCATAGCACTATGGGAGTTCTTGATAGCACAGCTGCCATAACTTAGATAGTAGCTCCTTCCCACCTCTCCTGGTCTGAGAGTTCTGCACTGCACTTGACTGTCCCTTTAACTTAAGTACCCTATACAAGGCCTATAAAACCTTTTAGCCTTGTAAAAATTCATCCCTGGCTAGTAGTGAATAAGTTGTTACCAACTGATTTGGTTGTTGGGGAAATAACTGGTATTTCCTATAGCTTTCTTTGAAACCCAGAAGTTGACTAATCTGGACTGTCAGTCTAAAGGTTAGAGTAAACACTGAATTCCCAGGATTGGAACAACTTTCAATTGTCAATAAGTGTGTGTGTGTCAAATTAACAACTGGGATGTAGAAGATCTACCCAAAAGTTGAAAAACTATTCCATGCTATTAAAATAAGAACTGTATGTTGTATATCTTGCTGTAGAAGAATACATAAATGGATGATGCAATTACCACAAAATACCTTTTATTCAAATGACTAACTGGATTATATCTGATTTAATTGTGTACTTGCTTTGGTATCAACTAACAGTCTGAAAATGTGCTGATTACTCACCATAGTTAAAGGAACACTATCTGATTTAAAATCATGGCCCCGACTTTCAGCTGTGTTCTGGCACTGTAGCCAGTGATGGGAGGGTCTCACCAGTATAGATGGAATCCTCTAGGGATGCAGAGATAGTGTAAGAACTCTTGTGGCTAGAGGATAGGGTTAGAAGCTGAGGGCTTCCTGAACCTCAGAGATCCGAAGCCCCTTTGCACTGTTGGCATTTAGAGCAGTCTTTCATTGGAGTACTGTCCCAGCACACAATATCCCAACATTGGCCAGGTAGCTAAATGCCACTTTTACACCCTACTCCTGAGTTGCATTATGTAGTCTTTGGCTGAAGCAGAAGATAAGAGCTTGATCTGTGGAAACTCAAACCAGATTTCCTGTTTCTATCTATGTGCTGGTACCAAAACCTCAGATCTCATACCCTGAGCTTTGAGAAAGTTCCAGTTGACTCACCATTGCGTTATTCCACTCTTTTTTTTTTTTTTTTGTACCGGTATAAATCCACTGAAATCAACAGTAACACACTGGCATAGAGGAGTAACACATCAGATCCATGTTAGGGACTTGATTCACTGAACTTCGCAACTGGGCCCTTTCTGTCTACAAACTGTGGAACCAGGACTCCAGATCTAAAGATTCCCCAAACATAGGGGAAGTTCAGATTTGGATTGTATTTCTCAAGCTGGACAAAGGGAGTGGGATCAGGACCCCATAACGTCTCCACTCAGGTATTTCAACTAGGAATCGTTTGCCTTTTTTAAAAACTATTCTAGTTTTTTCTGTAACTGCTCAATCTCCATTAAATTGTCCTGTAAAAATATAACATTTGCCAAGAGAAAAAGGGGTTGTGATAGACAGCAGGACAAAAGCATACTGATGTTCTGCTCTTCCTAAGTATGGAGGACTTCCAATCAAGGCATGACATTAAGTAACATACCACACAGCTTGTGCTCTGGCACACAATGGAACGAATGTATTGTAACTGCTGTTAATCTTATTTAACATCTTGGTTTCCTTCCGAGGAAACATTTGATTTTACACATTTGTTTTGTTTAAGGAGCTGGATTGTTAAACTATACAAACATACTCTTCAAAATGATGAAGGCTAAAACAGCAGACACATACCAAACAAGTTGCCGGTTTTTGTTGCAGAAGGGATTGATTTCTCCATTACAGTGCAATGGCTGTGCTGCTGGCACTGCATTTCAGAACAAGTATAGGTCACTTTGGATGCCACTTTGGACAAATATGACTAATTACTGCATCTGGTGACGGATGCCCTAGCAATATCTACGATAGACTGATGAAAGTTAATTCTATTGCTCACCTGTACTGCAGGGGTTCAGCTTTCAGTTGCAGAATAGAGACCATGGCAACAGGCCTGACCATGCTGCCTGTGGAAGGAAAGATAAGGGCAGGGCAGGGAGAGGAAAGCATTCTGTGCTCATGCTCTAGGATCCATGAGGATGGGATGGGTTTGTAAATCCAAAGTCCTGGTGCCTTCTCCATGGTATCTAATCCCTGCCTCTGAAGAGAGCAGGGGTTGGGATTTCTGTGCAATGATTTTTCTTTTTTGAATGAACTTTCTTCTCCTATTTGGGATGTCTTAAATGGTCTCTAACTATCTGTTTGTATGGCAGCTAGTACAGGGGTCAGCAACTATTGGCACATGGCTCACGAGGGTAAGCACCCTGGCGGGCCAGGCCAGTTTGGTTACCTGCCGTGTCCGCAGGTTCGGCCTATCGTGGCTCCCACTGGCCATGGTTCGCCATCTCAGGCCAATGGGGGTGGTGGGAAGCAGCAGGAAACGTAGTCCTCGGCCCGTGCCACTTCCCAGTTTTAGAGTACTTATCTGAACCAAACCTCCCACACTTTCATAACTCTCCAAGCACAGCTAACAATCCAGCTATTTTGAAAATCCTGTGCAGAAACACAAATAAGTTTTACAGGACTTCTCACACATAGTCTGTGAGGCTAGTGGGGCACTTCATCAGAAGAGCTAGGACTCACACCAACCTTGCAACTATATTCACTGAGAAACCAGAGGGGAAGGAGCAGCATGCCAACACGCCTCAGTGTGGGACTTCTGGCAAACAAAGGGAGGTACAGTATGAGAGGATGTCAGTCTTCAGCAGAGATGTTCCCATCCTCTTTCCCATTATTTACATCCATGTTAGCAATATAATTACAAGAAAAAAAAAATAGATGGTGAAGTGTAAGAAGCCCAATGAAGTTGAAACAAAATGTTACAGAGAAGCTACAAGGGGGACAAATAAGGAGCAAGAACTCCCTACAGTGACCATGATGGAGGAAAAATTGCCCTCCCTAGGTTTATCCTGATTCCAAGCTGCTTTGTCCTGTATTCTGGAACCTTCTCCTCCCCGGTCCCCCTCCCCTACTTAACTATGCAGTATACATCTCTCAGCATCTCTGACAGAATTAAGTGGGTGAGCTGGAAATGCAATCACCTCCAAACCTGCAGGGTCAGGGAAAATCTGCATTTCTGTACAGCCTAGTCTGTGCCTGGAGTTTTCTGGCCCCTGGAAAAAACATCATCTTGCTCTTATAACACCGGCAATCCAGACTGAAATATAGGCTAGAAACAGTCAGGAGATTCTAGGAAAACTGCTGAGAGCCTGCAGGCAGGAGGACAATAGCTGGAAAAGGGAACCCTGATTTCAGGAGACATTAACCCAATAGTGGCTGAAATGAAAATAATAGGAGGGCAAACAAATGGTGTGTATATAGGGAAGGCCTCTAACTTCTCAATAGTGGGTGAAGGACATGTTTGACAGTCTGCACTTGGATTACAAGCACTCTGGGGATGCAACCATTCTGTCAAAACACTGGAGCCTGGAGGGTGAATGGGGGGGGCACTGCAACAATCACCATTGGTACCCTGCCCAGGAGGAAGGCTGGAGAGAGCATGCCTGCATCCTCCCTAGGGATGTTCCATGTGTTCTCTGTATCAGCAACAGGATGGTGCAGATTGTTCCAAGTGTGCTGGCCAAGCTCCATGGATTTGCATGTAAGGAGAGGGGAATGACTCCCACCTTTTCCCTATCCCTCTTCGGAGTGCTTTGCTCCCAGGGGAGAGAAAGTGAGCAACTTCTGCTCTTCCCAAAGCAAACGGCTAGTTGGGGGAAGCCTTTCTGTAGTCCCACAAAGCGAGCGGGCATGAGGCTTTTTACACATTCCTTACAGAGAACACAGTTCTAGTCCGTCCCTTCCATGAAATAGGAAATAGATCTGACAGAGACAACTCACTCCCCAAAATAGTGGATGCATTATAAGGATCTCTTCTTTGGGCATGGTACATGTTGCTGGGGACAACCAAAGCTGTGAGCCACTACTACCCCTCTGCCTCAGCAAGAGCGAACCTAGCTAGAGATCAGACTGTCGGCTCCCGGCAACCCCAGTGTACCATCCTCACCAGCAAACTCCTTAAGGCTCTCCTGACCCATACCTGACCTTGCAGGTGAAAAATCAGTGAATTCCAGGCTCAGTTTCTCAACTGTTCCTCTGCAATGCACAGCTCCTTTCACTGATCATTCACGAAGATATTACATTCATTGCCCTTTTAAATTTAAGCTGTAATTTACTGACTCTTTGAGGCAAACACACACTTCTCTTTAAGCACAGCACTGAGTTGATTTATAACAAGTTGATTAACAAAAGGACACAGGCTAAGTGATACCAATTAGCAGGGATAAAGGTAGAAATGGTTAATCAAATAGATAAAAGACAAACTTAATCTAGCAAGATGCAGTCTTTGTTCAAGATGGTTTCTCTCACCCACAGTCTCCTTTCTAGCTTTGACTGGCCAGGCTGCCCAGGATGTGTCACAGAGATGAAATCACTTGGTTCCTTTGTCTACTAAGGCAAAGGATAAAGATGGTCTCTGCTCCTTTATCCCTAAAAGGATGTCTTTATTTCACAAGTCAGGAAGCCCCCTGCCATATGCGCTCTTATAACATGGAGTATGGCAAAGGGGAAACAAACTGTAGAGAGGTGCAGGGTAGTATGTGAGCAGGAAAGGTACAAAATTCCTTTCTTTGTATAGCTGTCTCAAGTCTTTTTGCAAAACATCCACCTGTAAAAAGGAGTTTCAATCGAGAAGCATAGGGAGCAGTTGCTCTGAGTGACCCCATCCACTGCAGATTAGTTATTGCAGCGCAGGTATGGCAAAATCTGCATTCCTCCTCACTTCTGTGGACGTAGATGATTTCTGCTGTGGTGGCAGTGGGGTGGCTTTGCTTTGCATAGAGAGTGGGGCAAGATTTGCGGAACATATACAGGTGGCATGATCCCCCCGGCAACACAGTTCCATAGGGCTCCTTGGATGGGTGGAGGCTGGAAATCGCTGATACTGGTGGATCTGTTTGGTGATTCAATCACCTATGCATCCATTGTGCACTGAGATAAGAATGCAGAGACTTGCAGCAACCTCTGCTCTTCCTCCGACTGCTTAAGTAGTAAACATTTGCTACTGGATCCATGAAACCACTGATCCATAGGCCCCACTCAGGTATATCTCCAAGTTAATCTTTGAGCTGGAGCACAGGAAGTCCTGTGCTTGTCAGGCTCCCTGATTCCTGGGCAGGGTGACTGCATCAATTTTACTATAGAGGAGGGCCCACAGAGGCTGGAGGGATGGGAAGAAGCAGGATTTGTCACTAGGAACAGAAGCTGAGCCTGCAGTCGTGGCTGCAGAGTGACTATTTTGTTTGCTTGATAAGGATTTGGTTGTTCACGAGTTAATGCTTATTCAGTCTTCATCCTCTTCATGGAGTCACAGAGCACAGCTGGCAGCCCTGTAGTCAATGACAACACAGCCTGAAGCCAGCTGTGCTGCTGCTCGGTGTATGTGGGGACTCAAGTGGAGCACTGAGGCGATGGTCTCCTGAATGTCTATTCAAGGATATGTAGGATTAGGGGCAGGATATTCTGCAGAATTTTCTCAGTAGTGGGGGGTGTGTGTGTTTGTTTTTTTGTTTTTTTTGTTGTTTTTTTTTTAAAACGGCCTTGCCCTTTGCTGGCTTCATCTTCATGCACTCGGGGACAAAGCCACAGAATTTCTGAATGTGTTCCCTCATGTTTTTGAAGCGAATTCTTTTAAGGGCAAGTTTTCAAAACCTGCAAAGTTAAAGATGAGGCAATCAAAGAATTTTTTTTTTAATCAGGCCTGTCCGCATGCGTGCAGTTATCCTGATTAACACCTGTCACTTTGGCCTTTTGACTTGTGTTCATAAGCTGAATAATTGCATCTGCAAACTAGGTATACAACTGCACATGTATCTCTGCCTGCTTTTAAATTATTTCTTCAGAGGGGGTCACCTGGAAGTGAAAAAGGCAGTGACTTGAGGGGAGGAAAGCGAGCTTGAAGACTGTGTCCTGCTTGCCTAGCTATGTGAACAAGTTTGGCCCATGTTCACCTTACTATCAAGAGAATGGGGCTGAAGTTCATGACTACAGACTGAACTGAAACTAAAGTTATTTGTAGAACTGGTTCAAATTTCTCCCCTCATTTCCATCTGTCTTCAGTAGAAAAGCTTTTGTTTTTTCAATAAAAAGTTAAAGTTTTTTTCAGATGGCAAACTTTTTAATTGAAAACTTGAAACTTTGGGCAGAAACCAAACACTTTGTGGAAAAATAGGTTTTAGACTAACTATTTTTTATGGAAGACTTTCTATTAGCTCTGTTAATGTGCAATTCAAGTCAAATGCTTCATCTAGTCATACTCCTGAATTTTAATCTAATCTCTGAGCTCTTGACCACCAAGCTGGAGGTCAGGGGCTGGCTCTCCTGTTCTGGTTTTGACCAGAGATTGCATCCTGGACCTGAGAACTTCCCCAATGAAAGTTTTTGGCTATGATAAATCCAATATTTTTCTCACATGCACAAAACTGTCACCAATATTTTGTTAGGAGGTGGAGGCAAGACTCTAGTCACTCTGACCCACCTGCTCAGGAGGGTGAGTAGCAACCCTGTGGAGCTTGCATCATGCAGAAACATTAGACTGGCCATAGTCTGAATTTCTGGTTTGGCCATCTCTAATTATACAAGTTAGGTACAGAAGAGTTTTACAATTCTCATTACAAGCATTATCCTAATTAAAAGCAATTAACAAGGCACAGAGTCTGGCTGAACTCTGCTCCCTACATGATCCTTTGTGCAAAGGTGGGAGGGGAAACAAAGTTGGCTTAAAGACAGAATAGCACCAGGGCTGCTCTAAAATATGCTGACTCCATCAGCACCACTGCACTAGGACCCTCTGCTAGCCTAGATTCCACGAAGACACAAGGTACTCTAGACAAGCTCTTTTGTACACCAGTCAACAATTGCCTAATGCAAGGGGTTGAAAGGAGAACGGGGAAGACACCTGCATTGTCACTATCTGTGCTATACTTGCTATATGGACATACAGAGGACCTCTGTCTCCAGGGCTGCCAGTGTGGCAAATTTTACAAGTATGAAGTTCTATTCAAAAGCTATTTTTAAATCTCTCTTGACTAGGATTTTATCCTCAGTGTCATTAGAAAACGGTGCATTGCACATGTGTGGTTTATCTCAAGCATGAATTTCAATAGTCATTACAGCATGGGCTTCTCTGGTTTGCATGGCCACGAAATTTAATTCCTTCTACACTGCTATAACACTTCATGCTGTAACTCTGGGATCAAGGCCTACCAGTATGCAGGGATCTAATGCAGTAAAATGCAGACAAATACATATTTCTTCTGGAGTGATGGAGGTGGAGTTTGGAGGGACCAGGGAGGGGAACATGAAGGAATCCTGCCAGGGGAGGGAGTAGGAAAAAATCTCGGGGAGAACAGGGATGAAGAAACTACTTTGAGGGGGAGAATATCAAGGAATGTGGGGATGAGGAATGGATGGAAAGTGTGTGCATTATGACAGGGACCCCAAAGGTTTAACAGATCTGGATCATATAGGTGGACTAGTGCTATGTACTTGAACTGTGAATATCATGCACAGTTAGCTGAATGCAAAAATTCATTAGAAAATGGCTAAACAGTACTTAAACACTGAAGCAAGTACATGTTATAATTAGTTTCTTATGGCCACAGGTTTCCCATGAGATTGGAAGGTTTTTTTAATCATCAGTCCTGTTTTCTTAAGCAGCCATTTAGTAGCTTTAATAAGGTGAGCTTTTAGAGTTGTCCATATCTTTTGGAAGGCCACTGTTGGAAGCCCTTCCCCTTTTTAAAAAAAAAATACGATATTGTTTGGGTGATGGTGGTTGACAATATCATCAGCAATGTTCAGTTAATATCTACTGGTCTTGAATTTGCTTTACAGCCCTAGTCTGGCATGTTTTTGCTAGGAGTTCAGGTTCAAAGCCAAATTGAAGTTATAGCAAATACTTAAACTCTGAAATTCAGCGACTATGATCTCTTTAGATTTGCCAGGTAATCAACTTTATGGGTCAAATTCTCTTCTCTGTTGCAACAGGGCCCAATCCTGCAAACATTAACAAGAACAACTTTTCTTACTGTAGTCCCACTGAGCTCACTGTTCAGGGTAGCATGCTCTAAGGTTCATAGTTTTCCAGGCCCTAAATGTGGAGTAGTTCCACTGACTTATGTAACTGAAAGCAGAAGTTGCCCATTGCCTGTCTCTCAAACTTCAGACCTAAACTAAATTATTCTTACCATGATGACGGTCCAGTTCTTGTTTTTGTTATGGAAGAATTAATCTATTTACATTATTTCAGCAATACTTTCTCTGTGGAAAAAATGTCATCCTTCATATGTCTTTATCGTCACTTTTCTTTGCTTAGTAGGGTCCTGATCCAGCATCAGAACCTGTTGGCATGGATTTCTACATCCATCTAGATTCCCATGCTAGATTTAGGGCCTTAAAGTTAATACTCCCTATTAAGATTTTTCATGCAATGACTACCCAAAAAATAAAAATAAAAAAATTTTAAATTGTCATTTTGTAGACACTTCTCTTCTGACAGTAACTGTCAAAAATGGTGTGGAATTTCTGAAACCACAGGCAGCTTAATGTCTGCGTAGCCAGACTGCAAATCAGTTTTGTCAGGAAAGGGCTTATGTTTTGTTGTGGCTGAAGGCGTTTTAAATAGCAGGAAAGAAGGCAAATATATCTAAAGAATTTGAGATTTAAAAGTAACAATCTTACAGGCTTTGTTCTCAGGCAAATCTCCCTGACTTCAATGAGTTTTTTGCCTGAGTAAGGATTGCAGGATTTGACCTTTAAATAAATGAGACCTTTAAATAATGGCACAGTTCTGTTAACACAATTGGTTTCTTAGGCAGAAAGCTATTTGCTCTTTACTGGATTGATACCTTATCTTCTAGACTTTAAATATAATATTTTACAAGTGTACATGACTGTGAGCATGCCATGAAAGCAGTTTTTTAAAAAAGATTACTTACAGAGATTGGAATAATTGCTGCCTATTCCAATGTGGATGGAGCTTCCAGAGACGAGAGGAAGATGTAAGAAAAGAACTAAGGAGGGAAATAAAAAGAGTCCTTAATAGCAGTTTTGTCTCAGAGCCAGATGTCATTTGATGACACAAGTTGTTGCTAAAGTGCACCCACTCTCTAGTGACAGAGCTGTATATTTCAGATTGTGAATCTACAACAGATGCAGTTTGAATGTGTAAATAATTTCTTAGGAATCAGTCTGCTTTTAGGAAGTGCTATTACACAAGACTTCAGTGCCTCAAGGATTCCAAAAAGCCATGTTTAGACAACACTGTCATGCAAATAGGCTAATTATTATTGTTAAGCATTTAGTCAATTACTGAAATGGGTACTTACCCTGGAAAGGCAAAATAATGCTTTCCTAACTTGCTTACATAAACTAGCTGTGTGCCAAAGTAGTAAAATGTATCCTGGAAGGTATACAAAATTTCTCACTATTTATTTTAAATATTAAACTACTTTAAAGACTTAAATTTAAATAAAATACATGTGTACACTATATAGGCAACAAAATACACACACAAAAAAGTAACCTAAATCATAAAAGATGTTTTCTTAAGAAGACAATTCAGTTTCTCTATTACTACATAGAAAACAAGCATTATTATATTTTTTTAAAAAAATTAACTGCTTTGCAGATTAAACTACATTCAGTATCTCCCTCCCTCTATACTCAACTGCTAGCCCTCTCAAACTATTTTACAACTAGCATAGAAATATTTCTAATCTTGCACCCTTAACTAGTAAGAGAGAAAGACCCCACTCTGCATTTCTTGTTAAAGGCCCATAGCCCCTTCAATAAACGGAGCAGGGTCCCTCTGTTTAACACTTTTGGGGGGGCGAGGAGATGAGTGTCTAACACATCTCAGAGTTCCCCCATCAAACCTCCACGCTGATGCTGTACCCTAATGATGAGTGGGGGTAGGAGGGAGCCACCGATGCCGCACAGCGCAGCGCCTCTTGCTCCCTCCCCGGTACTGGCCGAAGAACGCCCCAGGCTTACCTAGCCCTGCCCGCCTGGGGCTCTGAGCTGCCGCACGCGCTGTGCCCAGGCGGGGCCAGGGCTGCGCGGAGAGCGGGTTTCCCCCCGGGGGTGGCGATGTCTCTGCGGGGCGGTGACCCCCGTGGAGGGCTGGGGCGACGGGCAGCCCCAGGGCGCAGCGCCCCCCATCCCTTACCCGAGCACACACAGGCGGCCGCGCTCTCCATGCGCCTCGGCGACACCTCGCGGGGCTCCCAGGCGGCTCATGGGCGGCGGCGGCGGCGGGGGAAGAGACGAGCGCGGCTCCCAGGCGCTGAGGCTCCCCGCCCCCTTCTCGGGTCGGGCAGGCAGGAGCAGCAGCGGGCGGCCCGGCAGGGACCAGGCGCCCATGGAGTCTGCGGGATGGCGGAGGGCGGCGAGTGACCTCAGCCCGGCAGGGGCCAGCAGGCGGCGGCGGCGGGTCCCTCCCAATGGCCGGGGCCCATCGCTGTCATCCCGCTCCCGACGCGCGGGGGAAGGGGGGCGGTGCCAGCCGCGCGGGGGGGCTGGTGCTCGCTGGCTGCCCGCGGAGCCCGGGATCCCGCACCGCGAGGACAAGAGCAGCCGCTGCGAGGGGGAGCGGGGCGGCCGGGAGCGGCCGGATCACCCCGCGCAGCGCTCGTCCTCCGGGAAGGTCGCACGGCACCGGACTCGCAGTGCGGCGGTGACTTGCCCAGCGCCAGGCGGGGCGTGTAACAGCGAAGGGTGGTCCGGCATCCCGGCTCTGCGCTGAGCATCCTCCAGCTAAATCCTCAAAGGCACTGGGGGTGCTGAGCCGCTCACAGAGCTTGGCTCCATGATTTTGGATCTCTCCAAATAGCTTCCTCCGGCACCAGTTCTTGCTTTCTGTTCCCTCCCTCCCCCATGAAACCCAGCCTTGGGCTAGGGGTTACTTGCAGAACATTTTTTGGGGGGGGGGGGGGGGAAGACACATCAATACAATTACAATATTACCCCTTTTCCTCCCCTCCTGCTCTCACTGTCACTTTCGGGGAGGGGGTAGTGAGGAGAGGGTTGAAACGGTTCTGCTTTGTTTGTAAATATTCCATGATTTTCTTGCTCTGATAAGGTGTTGAACGCATGGTCAACCTGTGGAAATCATTGTCAGGGGATGTAATTTGTGAAAGCCAAAGGTATAAAACTAGGTTAAAAAAAGAACTAGCTAAATGGAGGATAGATCCATTAATAGCTGTTACCCAAAATAGTCAGGGGTGCAACCCCATGTTCCAGGGGTCCTTAAACCATCACTGCCAGAAGCTGGGACTGGGCAACACAGGATGGATCACTTGATTATTGCTCTGTTCTGTTAATTCCCTGTGAAGCCTCTGGCACTGTCTGCTGTCAGAATAGAGAATACTGCGCTAGATGGACCTTTGGTCTGACTTAATATGGCCATTCTTCTGTTCTTATTGACAACCCGGAAGCCTCAACAGTTATGAATCCAAGCAGGGTCCACTCTGATAGGTGCTGTATAAATATAGGCGTAGACACTGGCCCTACTTTCTTTATTATTGACTAAAAATCAACTAAAAGGGGCATAACTGTGGAAATAAGTAAACACCAAGGAGGGAAAGGAATTGTTTGGCTGGTGTAAGGGATTATGAGAATAACTGGATTAAATTAAGAAAGAACAAATTTAGGCTAAATATCAGCAAAAAACAAAACACTTTCTAATGGCGAGATCTATTGCAGGGCTGGCTTTAGGCCAATTCCCCCGAATTGAGCCCTGCTCCTAAGAGGGCCCCGCGTCCACACCTAAGAGGTCCCTGTGCCCTAAAGAAGAGTGGAAGTCCGGTCTTCGGCGGCACTTCGGGAGTGGGTCCTTCACTCGCTCCGGGTCCTCGGCAGCGTTTCCGCAGCAGGTCCTTCAGTGCCATGGAAGACGCGGAGTGAGTGAAGGACCCACTGTCGAGGTGCTGCTGAAGACCCAGATCCCCACTGGGTGTTCAAATCGGGCTCAACACTTCCTAAAGCCGGTCCTGTCTATTGGATCATAGAAAAGTCTTCCAGGGCAAGCAAGGAAGCCCCAATACAAGAGACATTTAAAGTAATAAGTTCTAGAATATATACTGTAGTAAACACTGCTTTAGTAATTCTGTTTCCTGTTAACCTGTGTACATACCCAAGCCTGCAAACAATTTTTGCTGTAATGTGATACTTATTGAGCGCTCTGTTCATGCGAGCAAGCAGCAATGAGAATTGACTAAGTTATCTAACCCTGAATGATGCCTTCCACCTCCTCCCACACTTTTGACTAGTTCTGTGGTTCTATGAACAACTTCCCTGATATTTCAACAACTTCTTTAGGCCCAGTGCTTGAGCTGTCTGAATTTCTCATTGGTTCCATGGTGATGTTCTTAGGATTGTCATGAAGTTTGCAAATGGTCCCAACTTTGGGAATTTTAAGATTTGTTTACTGGGTGGGTAGCTTGCTGCTGCTCTAGGTCTCTTTTTATCTAAGTAGCCAATGATTGTTGAACTTCAATTTGTCTCATGGCCTTTGGAAGTATATTTCATTCTCTATCATTGGTGACGTGTCTCGGTGACACTGTACATTTTATGTAATTCCCAGAAATACTGGCTGTGAGATGCTGAAGAGCTTCAACTCACTGATTTCCGTAGGTGGGTGAGGGCTGTCAGCACCACAGAGGACAGAGCCCCCTGAAAACAATCCTGTCTCTTTTGTATTGTGTTTATATAGTGCCTAGCACAATGGGGCCTCTAAGAGCTATTGTAATACGCTTACATAATATTGTCAACAAATACCCCCATCCTAAAATTCACCCCTGAAAAGTCAGTTGCTAACTTGTAACATCTTCCTCAGTCTATGTTGTCTAGAGATTTGCATCCTGTCTTGGTAGAAAAGGTACAAATTGTGACCTATGCTCATAAAAGGTATGTCTACACTCTAGCTCGGAGTGTTTCTCTGAGGCAAACGCTAACTCTGTTCAAGCAGTGTGGACATTGCAGCACAAGTTAGCCACCCAAATACAAGCTTGCCTGACCCCCGGTTCCCAACTCAGGTTGCTAGCCCATGTCATGGTGTTCACGCTACAATTTTTAGTGCATTCGTTCAAGCGGACGTTCAGTGTGTGTCTCAAGCGGAGCTAGTACATATTTTATCTACTTGGGCTGGGATGCATGCTCCCAGTGTCTTTCATCCAGATAGATTGCAAAATGTTTCACAAACTACATGCCTTATATAGGAACTGCTTCACCTAGCAATAAAGTATAGCTACTTCAGGGGCAAAAATGAGTAGTTGTTTAACAGTGCACATTAAAACTCTACAGCAGTTTAGGGTAAAATATTAATAATATTTTATCCACTTTAAACTCCAAGAGCAACTCTGGATAGGTGGACTTTATGCCAGTTTTGGTGATGTACCCCTGTTAACCAGGACATCAGCGCTAGTGCTTTATCTTGCAGAAAATGCTAACTCTAGCCAAGATTATTCAAAAGTATGAGACACAAATTTAGGTTTCTCAGTCCACATCAGGGCATTTAAATAAACTGCCAGATTTTTTAAAGTGCTGAGTATGCAGCTGCTCCCCTTGACTTCAGAGGGAAACTGCTCAGTGGTCAGTACTTCTGAAAAACAGATTGTCTAGCCTCAGAGCTCTGTCTCTGAAACTCTTTGGCCCTCTCTGTAATGAGAGCTGTGGATGCTCAGTGTTGTTTAGATGTGTCAGTTTGTGCACCCAAGTCTGATCTAAGTCACTCCTCAAAAGCCTAAGGAATCAGTGTGTCATAGCCAGGATTGGAATTGTGGAGTTCCTGCTCCCCAGGTCTGCCGACCACTGTCACTTAGAGGAATTAATAGATTTGAGTGAAGGAGAAGCCATAGAAAATGTTGACTAGGATAGTTCCTTATTGAGCTGAATACTTTTAAAAAAAAATCTGAACATCTATTTATGAAAGACCCTTTCCATTTGGCAACATATACTGTGACTTAGCACAGCTTTGTTTCTAGGTCAGACCATACAGTATATAATATGAACCAATAAAATCTACTGTAGCATTTTCACGGCACACGCATAACTTTCCTGCCAGTCAGTAACACTGACACAGTGCACACATTAAATAGTATAGATTTTGCTCATGGCTTCTAACCTCTTGATGATTAAGGAGATCATACAATACATTCTCCCACATTCCATTGTGTGTTTTTTCTGGGTCAGTTATGCACCTGAATGAAACCAGCACATACTGCTGAATTCAGGTCAGAATCTTGTTTGCACACTTGGTGCAATAAATCAGCAATAATGTGCATCTCCTTGGCTATACTATGGGAACATTTATATTTAGTCAAATTCATTATTTTTTTCTTTTTTGTTTTGGCAAAACAGACTTTTAATTATAAAGAGAATCTCACAGAAGATGAATGAATCACACTCAGAGAGCAGTTTGCTATGTTGAACACTAAGTTTTCATACAGAGAGCGAGTGCAAGGACAAAAACATTGAGTTTCAGCTACCAAGGTTTGTTCATATTCAGACTAGCTTGTCTTGCTATTATCACAAAACAAGAAGCATCTGTATTTCAAAAGAGGCTCTTTACCTTGTGATTTACATATTGTATCTCTATGTTATTTTCCTTCAATCATGCCAGAAATGTGTTTTCCTAATATTTTGAAATGTAGATCTTGACAGACTGTTGGAAACTCAAGATACATTCGCATTAGGATGACAATGATATTCTCTATGGATGGAATTGTGAAGGGGTGACGTTGGCTGTGACTATTTCTCCTTGTATTAATAATGGGCATTCAGTGAGAAGCCTTTGCTGAAGACAGATAATTTTGTTCCTGAATGATCTTACATTTTTCTTCTATCCAGGGACTTCACTGTGGTTAAGCCACACAGTTAGTACAGGGATCTTCAACCAAGTTACCACCTTCTGCAACTAAGAATTTCCTTTAGATTGCTGTTTCTGAGTGCTGAATTGAAGCTGAAGAATGGTGGTAGTGTGGTGACTCATAGATAGGTGCATTTTGAAATGGCTGTCCATTTTTGGTAAGATAAAATTAATATTTTAACCATATCTCTAAGTGACTGACTGATACACCCCAGACATCTCTTAAACTTTTTGAAAGTCAACATTTAAATATACTGCATCTCATCATACTGTTACGGAAAAGGTGGTAATGAAATGTGTGTTATAGACTTGTTGGGCCATAGTATGGGCCTTTGTTAAAATACTTCACCATATCAGATGTGAGCATGGTTGTTTGGGAGGACATAGGACTTACTTCTCTATATGGAGAATCCCAGGCCTTCTCTAGAATATCACCATTGATTTAGCACCAGCGAATCTCCGGCAGGGGTAGCATATACAGGCACTTTTGCCATCGTGTCATCTACCTGTCCTTTGAGCCTGGTCTACACTTGCATTCCTGTCATAGCTAGCACAGGTGTATCTAAGCTAGGTTAACAGTGGAAGAATGTTCCCGGTGTAGAGCAGCCCCAGACAATCTGGCTCCAGTAGGCATGGGTTAAAGTTGTACCTGTCTGAGAACTTCCATTGTGTTTCAGAGCAGCCCAACAAAGAGGAGGCAGGGGACAGGATTAACACACATGCCCACCTGGACTAACCCCAGCTCAGTACTGAGGAAAGGCACCTTGAAGTGAGAGAAGATGTGACTTTGGACAGGGCATTCCCAAGTCCAGGTGCAAGGACCAGAAATACAGGACAACATAGGAATAAAGAGACTGAGACATTTTTGACTAAGAACTGTGTGTCTTAGGCCTTGTCTGCATGGGTTTCTGCAGTGGGTTGTCTTGCAACTGTGGTTTAGCTGAACTCGTGTTGACTATGGTGTCACAGGTTAGCTGGTCCTTGTGGATAGGCTAAGCCCAGTTCCCCTGCCCCTCGTCCAGGGGAACCCAATCCTGCCAATTAAAGAGGGCTGGGCTGCCACTAGGCAGTTGTAGGAGATTGACTGACTGAGACTCCCCAGGCTGTGCCCTAGGGAGGAAAGACCCACCCTAGAGCAGAGCCAGCTCCTGTGATGACTCTCTGGAGCAGAGGGCCAGAGGCTCAGGGAAGCAGCCTTGTGCCTGTTGTTCTAGGAAGGGAGCTGTGCTGACAGAAACTGGGAAGCTGCCAGGAGCAAGAGTGCCAGAGACCCTTGGAGCGGGTGGCCCTGAAGCCTGATGCTAAGCAAGGAGTTAAAACTGTTTTTTCTGTTTGCTAACCTCTAAGAAAATAAACCTCCTTGCAAAAGACTGGGTGTGGCAGCACATGCTTTGGGGCCAGAGGGAAATATAGCTTGGTGACATAAAGTGAGATTCCAGCCCACTCCTAGAATAAAGGAGAGATCCACCTATTAGTGACATGACAGCAGCAGGTGGCTGCTATGCAGCAGCAGCCAGAGAAGCAACAGCAGACCCAGGCCCTGCTGATGCAATCAGTGGTGTTGCATATAAACAAAAACAGCAGGAGACCCAGTTTCTTGTGCAACAGAGGTGGCAAGAAGTCCACTCCAAACAGAAGTGGATACAGAAACAGGCCGAACCACATCCAAACACAGTTGGTGATAGGACTGGGGGCTGGTTGGCTGTGGGCCTAGTGAGGCTCACACAGGAGGATGACTCTTAAGCCTTCTGCCAAACATTTAAAGATGGCAAAGGCAGTGGACTGGGAGGAGTTGACTTGAATAGCCTGCATGGGTAAGGTGCTGGCAGCTAACTGAGTGGTAAGTTATGAGCAGGTAAGTTCCTATCTGGTGCTGAAGGCAGCCATCTCAGATTGATTAGAGTTGGCTCCTGAGGTCTACAGACAGAGGTTTCAGGTAGAACCATTCCCACGAGGGATAGGACCACGGATAGCGGTCCAGAAATTATGTGACTCTGTGATGCTGTGGCTCTGTTTGGAGACTAGTTCAGTGGATAAAGTCCTTGATCAGGTCATCTTGTAGTAGTTCCTGAAGGTTCTATGTTGGGGGTACAGAGCTGGGTTAGGCGCTCCCAGCCAACCTCAGTGGGGGAAGGTATGAGGCAAGCTGAAGCCTGCTTTGAGGCTGAAGGAGATGAGCTGCTCGGGCAGTATGGTAAATGGTGAGTGCTCACCAGAGGATAACCCAGGGATGCTTTCAAGAAGGAAGGACTTTGAGTGGACGTTTGGGATTGAAGAGTCCAACTGTGTGTTGGGGTGGTCAAGAGCCTGCCTTGACCCGTATCTCTAGGGCAGGGGTCAGCAACCTTTCAGAAGTGATGTGTTGAGTCTTCATTTATTCACTCTGAGTTAAGGTTTTGTGTGCCAGTAATACATTTTAATGTTTTTAGCAGGTCTCTTTCTATAAGTCTATAATATATAACTAAACTATTGTTGTACGCAAAGTAAATAAGGTTTTTAAAATGTCTAAGAAGTTTCATTTAAAATTAAATTAAAATGCAGAGCCCCCTGGACCAGTGCCCAGGGTCCAGGCAGTGTGAGTGCCACTGAAAATCAGCTTGTGTGCTGCCTTTGGCACACATGGCATAGGTTGTCTACCCTGATCTAGGGAGAGACGAGGTGGGTTTCTCAGCCCTTGTGTAACCAGAGCCTAGGACAGCAGGCCAGGATGGGAGGGATCCAGGGCTGACTAGGAAAGGAAGTAAGAGGGCTAGAGGCTGGAGTAAGGATAGGAGAGGAAGATTGCGACCTTTCCAGAGGACTGAGGGATCAACTTAGAAAGTGCCAACAAGAGTTGGACAATACAAACATGTCATGGGGGAAAACCATCAACCAATTGGTCAGATTAGAACAATATTTAGCCCAGGGTCGCATGTGGGCCAGAGGGGCAGAGGAAACAAAGCTTGGGCCTGCAGGAAGAATTGTCCTACACCCAGCTAAAGAAAACTGAACAGGATACCATACTGACCCAGACTGAGTCCCAGGTCAGCAGGGTACCATACACCAGATAGAGTCCTGGACTTGATGGGACATCATGGGGACCCAAATTAAATCCCAAACCCTGCAGCATGCTGTGGGGACCCACACAGAATCCCGAATTCAAAAGTGTACCATGGAAATATAGGCTGAACTATTCATCAAACAAACTAGCTGGGGACTCAGACAGGACCCTCCAACAAGTAGAGGCCCAAATATGGGGGGCAGAGTGGGAAACAGGTCTTCAGTTCAGGGAAAGAGACAGAAAGGGAGTCATAAAACAAGTCCATGCTAAGAGCCCACAAGTTTACAGAATGACTGGAGTCAACAGAGGGTGAATTACAGAACCTCAAGTTTGAGAAAGAACAACTTGCAGAATCTTGCGGATTTCCTTTTCCATCCAAGAATATTGAAGGAACTGGCACATGTATGCAAAGTCTTGGAACAAATTTTGAAAGAGAAAGCAGTTGAGAGCATAGAGGTTAATGGTATTTGGGATAAAATACTACATGGTTTTACAAAAAGTAGATCGTGCCAGACCAACCTGACCTCCTTCTTTGAGAAGACGACTGTTTTTTTTTTGTTTGTTTCTTTAGACAAAGGAAATGCAGTAGATCTAATCTACTTGGATTTCAGTAATGCATGTCATACACTTCCCCATGGCAAATTATTAGTTAAATTGGAGAAGATGGGGCATAATATCAAAATTGAAAGGTGTATAAAGCACTGGTTAAAGGGGAGACTCCAATGGATCATACTGAAAGGTGAACTGTCAAGCTGGAGGGAGGTTACTAGTGGAGTTCCTCCGGGATTGTACTTGGGGCCAATCTTACTTAAAATTTTTCTTATTGACCTTAGCACAAAAAGTGGGAGCATGCTAATAAAATTTGAAGATGACACAAAGTTGGGAGGTATTGCCAACACAAAGGAGGACCGGAATATCATACAAGATGATCTGGATGACCTTGTAAATTCAAGTAATAGATATGAGATGAAATTTAAAAGCGCAGCATGCAAGATCAGGCACTTAGGGACTAACAAGAAGAAATGTTGGTATAAATTGGAAATGACAGGAGGAAAAAGACCTGGAGGTATTGATTGATCACAGGATGACTATAAGTCGCCAATGTGATATGGCTGTTAAAAAAGCAAATGCGGTTTTAGCATGCATCAGGCGAGGTGTTTCCAGTAGAGACAGGGAAGTGTCAGTACCATTATACAAGGCACAGGCGAGACCTAATGTGGAATATTGTGTGCAACTCTGGTCTCCCAGGTTTAAGAAAGATGAATTAAAATAGGAGTAGGTAAAGAGAATGGCGACTAGATGATCTGAGGGATAGAAAACCTACCTTACGAGAGGAGACTTAAAGAGCTTGGCTTATTTAGCCCTAACCAAAAGAAGGTTGAGTGAGATATGATTGCTCTATATAAATACCTTTAGAGGGAGGAAGAAATAACTTAAAAACCAGAGAGGGAGAAGAGCTAAATGTCAATGTGGACAGAAGAACAAATGGATTATACACTGGCCATTTTAGGCTTAAAATTAGACAAAGCTTTATAACTACAGTAACTCCTCACTTAAAGTCATCCCGGTTAACATTGTTTCATTGTTAAGTTGCTGATCAATTAAGGAACATGATCATTTAAAGTTGTCCAACGCTCCCTTGTAACGTTGTATGGCGGCCACCTGCTTTGTCCGCTGCTTGCAGGAAGAGCAGACTGTTGCAGCTAGCTGGAGGGGGCTTGGAACCTGGGTGGACTGGCAGCCCCCACATCAGCTCCCCGCTCCCCTAAGTTCCCTGTTGGCAGCTGCCCAGCAGGGTGTCAATCGCCTGGCAGGTCAGCTGTCCCTCCTCCCACTGCTATGTGCTGCTTCTGCCCACTGCCTTGGAGCTGCTCCCGGGAGCCTCCTGCTTGCTGTCTCAGAGTGTCCCCCTGCCCCCCCTTATCCCTTCTCCTTATAGAGCAGGTGGGAGATACAACAGGGCTCAGGACGGAGAGAGTTGGCCGCAGCTACTGTCTCAACTTCCTGATCTTTTTAAAGGCAATGTACTTAGAATGTGGTGTCAGCGTATTTAAAAGGTCAACACACATCTTTCTCTCCCACACACAGGGTGTGTATCTCTGTCTGCCATGCTGTCTCCACTCCTTCCATTAGTGCTGCCTTGTAGAGTGAGAGGCTACATTAACAACAATGTGTTACCATTGAGTGCTCAGAGGAATGCTAGTTCATCATTTAGCAGTAAGGCATTCCCTGGGAAATATTCCACCCTCTTCCACCCTCTAATTTCACCACCTTAACCAAGCTTCACAATCATTGCTGTGTACAGTATTAAATTGTTCATTTAAAACTTATACTCTCTCTCTGTGTGTGTATATATATTTATAGTTTTTTGTCTGGTGAAAAAAATTTCCCTGGAGCCTAACCCCCCCATTTACATTAATTCTTATGGGGAAATTGGATTTGCTTAACATCGTTTCACTTAAAATTACATTTTTCAGGAACATAATTACAACATTAAGCGAGGAGTTACTGTATCAGAGGAGTGAAGTTCTGGAATAGCCTTCTAAGAGGAGCAGTGGAGGCCAAAAACCTAACTGGCTTCAAGAGTGAGCTTGATAAGTTTATGCAGGGGGTCTCAAACTGGGGGTCATGACCTCTCAGGGGGTTGTGAGGTTATTATGTGGGGGGTCGTGAGCTGTCTGCCTCCAGTCCAAATCCCACTTTGCTTCCAGCATTTATAATGGTGTTAAATATATAAAAAAGTGTTTTTAATTCATAGGCTTGCTATGTGAAAGGGGTCACCAGTACAAAAGTTTGAGAATCGCTGAGTTTATGGAAGGGGTGGAATGATGAGACTGCCTACAATGGCATGTAGCCAATTTGCAACTGCTAGCAACAAATATACAGGAGGATAATTAAACCCTTAGTTCAGGTTTAAACTACCTAGGGGTACGTCTACACTGAACGATTATTTCGAATTAGCTTAAACCGATATTACAAAACAGATCTAATAAAATCGGTTTAGCGCGTCCACAGTGGGATCCCGAAATCGATTGTTTGCGTCCATGGTCCAAAGCTACCATCGATTCAGGAGCGGTGCACTGTGGTCGCTGTTCCTCAGCTATCCCATAGTTCCCACTTCCGTGTAGAGCACAGTGCCGGATGGGCAGAAAACACTGCCCGGGTGGTGCTGGTACAGCCTCACCCTCCCTTTGCTAAGGGCAGCAGACAACCCTGCGCCTTTTTCGCGGAGTGCATTGAGCAAAACGCCCATAGCACAGCAAAATCTTTCCCTTTTTTTTTTCACGTGGTGGTAGGTGGGAAATAAACTGAGGGCTGTTCCCTGAACACGCCCAGACACTGGTGTTTGAACCTCAGACAATGGAGCTCAGCCAGAATGCCAAATAATTTCAGAGACTGTGTGGACTGTGTGGATTAGCTGGAGTCCTCATACCCGCTCCCTCCCTTCATGAGGTCATTTGAGTTCTCTGGTTCCCGTAACGCTTGTCACACAGCGCTGTGTATCCTGGAGTTTTTTATCAAAACGCTTTGGCATTTCGTGTTCTGTAACGGAGCTGGATACAACAGATTTGCTCCCCATACGCGATCAGACCTAGTACTCCCTACGGTCTATGCTGGAGCTCTTTTCGATTTCAAACTGCATCGCCAGCCGTGCTGATCAGAGCTCCACGCTGGGCAAGCAGGAAATGTAATTCAAAAGTTCGCGGGGCTTTTCCTGTTACCTGCCCGCTGCATCCGAGTTCAGATTGCTGTCCAGAGCGGTCAGTGCTGCACTCTGGGATGCCGCCTGGAGGCCAATAACGTCGTTTCGTCCACATGAACCTATCGAGTTATCACTATCGAATTTAGCGCTACTCCTTCGTTTGGAGGAGTTCCGAAATCGATTTAAGGAGCCGTTTAACTCGATATTAATGACGACGTCGTGTGAACGGATACAGCGTTAAATCGGTATATCGACCATTAAACCGATTTAAAGTCGCAGTGTAGACCTGGCCTAAGACTTTGGTAGCAGATGGACTATCCCCGCCCCTTCTCTTCTAAGTAAACATTTTTCACACACATGTAGCTTACCTTGTTAGATATCAATGTTATCACTATGGCAATATAGTATCTGACATGTCAATATTTGCTTTACAAACACTGGGGTCTGTTCTGCTCTCATTCGAGTCACTGGGATATTTGCTATCAACTTCAATGGAAGCAGGAGCAGATCCTTGGTGACTTGAATTTGCACGTTACAATGCACAAATCAACTTCTATTTGCCTTACTCATTGAGTAGTTCCATTGTCTTCAGCTGGTCTGCTTGTGTGAATAGAGTGATCAGGATTTGTCTCATGTGAGAAGAATACCATGTGTGTGAAGGATGTTGTCTTTAATGGGAGCAGAATCAGGCTGAGATTTTACCTGAATTTTCTGGCTTTTAAAAGTTTAGGCTAAGTTAATAGAATGCTTGTGAGATAATGTTCTGTGTTCGGAGGAACGCATGTGGTGCTGTATTTCTTTTAGCTATGTTCTCCTTTTAGTTTTCCCCTCCCCTCTCTTTCCATGTTTTTAATGCCATCTTTTAAACAGAAGTAACTTGGAACAGTGAATCTGTTTCCATTTTGAGATCTGTTGTAAAATGGATCAGGATTTCCTAAAGAGTTATGACAAAATGTTAGCTTTTTAAATTGTACTGTTTATTTGGGGTTCTCTAGAACACACTTCCAAAAAATCTCAGGATGAAAATAGTCTTCAGTGATCAATACAATTTCAGCTGTTATGTTGGCAATTTTCAAGCAATGGTTTTGAATATAATTAAAGAGACATGAATTCCCAGCATGATAAGGATCTACTGAGTTTGAACATATACTGTAGAATTATTAATAAGAGAACTGCACCTGTTTTTCTTCAGTGGATAAGGTTTAAAAAACATTGTATAAATCAGTATATATAAATTTTCAACCAACGTGTAGGACATGTGAAATTAATATGCATATAGATTTAAAAATTGGTTGCTAGAAATATTTCCCCAGATAATGTAGATTTTCTTCAGGCTCAAGTTATCCAGAGAAGAAAAATATATTTTACAAAAAATTCATAATCTAGCTAAATATGCCAATAAAAAGCTATTTTAAAGTAATACTAGGGTCCAAATTCTGAGTAGTAACTGAAGTAAGGAAACACAGAATTAATACTGAAATTGTTCTTACATTGGTTCAGAAGACTGGATTATCAGAACAATCCTCTACAAGAATCTCAGACCATGCCAGATCCTCCAAAGTCTAATACAGTCTTCCCTCTCTTCTAAAACCTGTCTGATTCTTTTCCTTCTAAACTTTGTAAAAACAAAAATTGTTCCTAACTAAGGATCAAGAGCCAAATTCAGTTTGCTGCTCACTAACTTTATGTATACTTCTCAAGTGGACGGTCACATACACTGCAATCCTCTTTCTGTGCACATTTCCTCTTGAATACACTTGTTTGTAGTTTTGTGTCTCTTTCTTTTGGATTTCCTTGTCCCAGCCTGGCAGTAGGATATTAAGGGGAAAATTTTATTTCAGTTTTATCTCCTTTTTCTGTCATTCTTTGACTCCTTAATTAAATTTACAGTTAATTATACATTTTATTTTGTGTTGACCTTTACAAGAGCTGCTTGGCAATAATGCAGATTCTCAGTCTCTTTTAATCACTCCTTATATAAATTAACCACAAGTTCTAGTGAGGCTCTGGCACATAAATGGGAGGCAGAAAATGGTCAGTAGATAAATAATAAACAGTATATGTCTAAAGCACACCTGTGAAGGATCTGCATTATGGAATATTCTGAATGTCATGCATTGTGTTCTATGTAAGAAATTGATTATGATCCTGTGTATCTTTCATCCCTAAATAACCAAAGTATCTTACAGATGATGGGCCAATATTAAGCTGCCCATTTTTTAATAGGGCATCCAAATCCTGTATGATATGGATGTTCAGCTCTGCACTTAAGTTAATAGAGCAGCCATGTTTATCACAAAGGGCTGATATGATTGTTCAAATGCAGGATGTGGATGTCCTCTGATGGTGACCATATTTGAGAATTGGTATCTGTAGGTACAGGGTCCACTTCACTCACAGCTAGAATTCATCCATCCCTAAGGCAGAACACAATAGACATTCTGGATCAGAAACAACACAACACAAGAACTTTTAGGGGGTAAAATGAAGAGAAAGAGGAAACCCAATACTAGGAAATACTTGGTTATGAACCCCTTTTACAACTGTTCTTCACTGCAACCTGTTGTGAAGATTCTGGGTTTTACGCTGCATTTCTGTGCAGGCGGATGTTGAGGTAACACAGTTATCTGTTACAAGCAATCTTTTAAAAGCGGCTTTTGTTATAGAGCTTTCAAGAATGCCTGGCACACTGATTGTGTAGACTTATGAGTCTAGGGTGAGTTTAATAAAACTCAAAAGGAAATAAGTACAAATGAGAAAAAGCAATTACAGCAAGGAGAGAAACAGCAACTTGATCCAAAATTGGTGGTATTCCTCCTACCAAAATTGTCCTGTGTTTTTAATAGCACACGTATATTGCACCTTAGTGAAAACCTATAAACCCCAGTACTCATTAAGTCTCTGGGTTTTACCATGAATACAACAGCTGTTTAACTGATGTCATGCCTAGAGTTTTAGTAGGGTACCTCACAGGAAATTAAGAGCCAGACAGGTGTTA
This sequence comes from Chelonoidis abingdonii, assembly GCF_003597395.2. Classification (NCBI taxonomy): domain Eukaryota; kingdom Metazoa; phylum Chordata; order Testudines; family Testudinidae; genus Chelonoidis; species Chelonoidis abingdonii. The sequence goes on from NC_133787.1 coordinate 25,925,277, forward strand.
AAGGAATCTTAGAATTTTCCATTGTGGTATGTTGAAACTATTTCTCTCCAACTGATGTGTCATATTACAGAGGATTGTCCATATCAGACACTCATTCAAATTCTGTATCAGCAGCAACCGTTGATCGTCAGATGGAGGATCTCCATATTTTGGCCTAATAGTATTAACTGTTTAACACTCTCTATTTTCAGGAGTTCATGCTTACATACATGGTATCATTTCTGGTTGCAATGAAAATATTTTCAGAACAAAATTATGGAAAAAACTTTCATATCCTTGTCAGTAGTTCCTCTGCATTTCTGAACTGGACTCCAAAAGATCCTTTCCAAGTAACATTTGTACTGTGTCAGGCAAGAAGTTGTAATCATTATGACATTGGCCTTTTCTACCATGAAGCTTCCAACCCTATGCTGCGCTCCATTCTCTTCTTGCAGACTGTCCTGAAAGGAGAATTATTTTAGAACCTCGTGGGCAGCGGTGCTGGAACAATTTGTATAGTGGGGGTGCTGAGAGCCATTGAAACAATCTGTAAACCCTGGATATGATGGAAACTACTTCAAGCCAGGGGGTGTGGAAGCACACCCAGAAAGCCTAGTTCCAGCACCTGTGATCATGGGTGGGTAAGCAGAAAGTATTTTGAGGCTGCAGCACTGTAGCGTCATAAGAAGCTGCATTTCCCTCCTTCCCCTATTGACACGTCTTCATTGTCACAATGGGACAGAGCAGGGTAGCTATTCCTCCTCCTTTCAGCCTGTACAAGTGCAACGGACAAGTCCTCCAGCAAAGGACAGAACAATTGCACATGCACAACACAAAGCATTGCTTCCTCACTGGAGCTTAGCACATCACCCCCACAACACTCTTCTGGTTTGGGGAGACAGAGATTGGGATTCAAACTGTTGGATGCCATATTCTGCTGTCAGCCAAATTCATACAAGCCTTCTATGTCAGTGGAATTGCATAGGCATTCTGAGGACAGAACTAGGTCTTGTCAGCTGCATGCCCCAGTTTAGAGGAGTTTAGAGGAGGAATTGCTGAAAGGAGCAAAAATACTGACTGGAAAGAGTAAAAGATTCTGAGGTTGGGTGGTTCTAAGTTAGCCAGTGTGTCACTTCAAACTGCAATCCCTGAAAAATCGGACCATTAACCTCCATCGGCATTCCTTTGTATCCTGCTAGATTGACATTGTTTATGTGAGACCTGGTGTGGGGTTTAAAAAACATTGGATGGTTGAAGTGTCAGGTGAGTCCTTATAAGAATGTAATGTACTTTCCTGTACTTAAGTACATTTTATATAACACTGACCTCTAGAAATGAACATGCAGTCAGATGATAAACCCAGCAGTTAATGTAAAATCTCGGGAGAGGAGAGAGGGTCACCGATACAAAAGAGAAGCACAGCAATAAATGACTAGGGAGAGATTGGGAACCAGGGCAGCTAAGTGGTTTATACAATTCATTTGTAGAGAAATGTGAGGCAGGCTTTAGAGCACCAAAAAAAAAGAAAAAAAAAAGAGAAAAACAAATGCATCCTCAGGGCTATACAGTACAAAATGCTGTTAGAAGAAAGAGCCAGGGTTTAGAGGCAGATAAAACATTGTCTGTGGCAACTTTGACATGGTATTTAATGCAGTAGAGAGAGCAAACAACAACATGGCATGAACAAATAGAAGTCAGCTGAAATGCGATTCAAGGACTGGTAAGCGAGGACACATTTAAGAGCTCAGGTGCATGGAGTTTGTTTAATCCCTGTTTTTGCTTTTTAATAAAGCCAGATATTCCTTAAAATAGAGGATGAAACCATATACAAGCAACCAGAATAACAGATAAAAGATCTTAGTCATGGAAATATGTGAGTGAAAGCAGGTCGGAATTCTGTGGAAAGTGCTAAATTGAAACCTCAAAGGAGTGAATAAACTACAAGAAGCAACTGAGGAAACGACTGCTGAAAGGCCATGTGAGTTAGTGACAAATAGTCTCAAATGAGGAAGGAACAGTGTAGGCTCCTTAGCACTTACAAGAAAAACAACCCTTAATCAGAAGCCCGAAGAATAGATAAAATGCTGTGAGCACTTTGTTCTGATCCATATCTCTGCAGCTGGAGCTCTTTTAAAGTCAATGAGAGTTTTTCCACTGACTTCATTTGAACCCTGGCCTGAAGCCATAGAGTGGGTTGTTAAACCAAAACTTGCCTGGGTCAGCCAAGAGGTCCACCAAGACGCTCAAACTCAGGCCAAAGAAAGTAAAGAACAAGTCGGTTTATTTGATATAACTGGGTTGTCTTCCTAAAAAGTAACTTTTCTGTTCTAGCTCATGCTTTGTCTTGTGTAAATCTTCAGATGGGTATGTTAGGGACTGTTCTGCTTTGGTTGTTCCAAAGTGCTGATCAGCAACTATATGTTATGAAAGAAACAGTTCTTAAAAAAATAGGACAGATTTAAGTGCACATCCTGATGACTCCTGCCAAATGTATCTTGTTTATGAGGGTGACCTCTCCAGTACATCACTTTGAGGCCAATTTGATTATTCTGCTGTAAGCAATAAAAGACATTAACATGAAACGACTGTACATCATCAAATCTGTGCTTAATGGTACTTTCAAATGGATTAAGAGATGCAGTATGGAAAGCTGAAATTGAGATATTTACTTTGGTAATAAGTACATCCAATTGATATGAAATCTTATACATTTTATTGGGTGACTGATATATCTCAAAAGGGTTGTATCTGCAGTTCAATTTGGCTATGCATCCTGAAGAAAAACTGAAGTCCTAATTATCTGTGCTCAGTTAAAGATGCAATGGTTCTAACAAATGGAGTAGTGATGTATCCTGGCCAAATTCCAACTCAGGAAATTGCATTCTACCTAACTAAATTCCTGATGCAGCTTCCTCTCCTTTTTAAAAATCACGATTACATGTTGATGCTGGAAATAATTGGCCAGATCCTCAGCTGCTGTAATATCCACTGACTTCACTGTGCTGTATTTTATTTATGGTGGACCTGGCCCAGCATTACCAGTGCCATTTCTGCAGCACATTGGATGTTCCCTGGAGATCTCACATCCAAATACCCACCAGGCCTGATCCTATTTGATTGTGGCAATCTGACAAAAATCAGAGCCTAAGGTGGTGTGCTGTTTTCTGCAGACATAAGATGATTAGCCTCTTGTATATGAAATAATTGTTAGTCTAATTGGCTTCAGAAGGCTTTTCAAACTTTCAGCATCAATGTGGTGATGCTTTCATTTTTTTAAAGCTACCTTTCTCTGGGATTTCTAGCATTTGTGAAAGCTACAAGCACCATCAAGTCAATCCACCTGTCCTTTTGTCTGATGTGGAAACCATCAGGGATCTCTCCAAATCTGCCATGCAGCAGTGGCAGCAGGTACAGTAAAAAACTGCTGCCATTTCAGGTGTCCATATTTTAACCTCCTGAATGTAAAGCTGTCATCCAATTCTAGCAGCATTGTTGTGATCTTTTGCTGACCTAGCCAGGGCCACTGTGATCTCTGGTCAGAATAAAGGGACCATTGAGATTCTAGTTTTTCATGTGTTCCTGTTCAGTGATATATCTCATCCCAACATTGGTCTCTTCCCAACAAACGTAGCTCTGCAGAGATGCTCAAAGAAAGCTAGCAGAGACTTGGAAAAAGTCCATGGGAAGTTACATGTTCTCTAAAGGGTCTCTGAGGCACCCAGAAAAATATAACAATAGGTTAACCATTTTGATGGTAGACAGTATTGCATCAAAGAAATTTCTGGGTCTATTTACAAAGAATCTACAAAGTTCTGTTTCCATGGAGACAGTTGGAATAAAACAGGAGGCAGTTTCTTTGCTTGAAACTCCTAGCCTTCTTCCAACCAGAAATCAGCCCCGAAAGCTCTCTCTCTCTCTCCCGTCTCTCAGGGACACACTATAATGATTCTCTTGATGTCTGGTGCTTCTGCTGCTTTCTTTGTCTGGTTTCTGGCTGCTTCTTATTCAGGCATACACAGCTTCATTAAACAATACCCAGCCCCAACATTTGCATTCAGACCGCAGGGAAAATCTTTAAGACTACATGGCTCAGCTTCTACTCCAGCCTTACCATGCCGTGCTGGTCTTTGGCTTGGGCAATGGCTTCTATTGCTTCAGTTGTCACCAAACAGAGGCATTTAACTGCCTACTGGCTTCAGTGAGGTTTGTGAGTGCCCACAGATCAAACACACACTGCCTCAGAGACACCCAGCCTCTAGCATAACACTAAATTATATAGCTGGAGGCCTCTTGCCTTTGGAGAGTTATTTGGTGATTGTTGTAGAATCTGCTTGTCTGTGTTGTTCCTCAGCATTGATACCCTGCCTTGGCTGCTGCATGCAGGAATTCATCTGCTTAAAACTCTCTAGTTAATTCTGGCCTCTATTTTTCCATTATTGGTTACACACATGTGTGGGGAAAAGGGTGTGTGGAGGGAACAAAACCAAAGCAAATGTTAGTGTAAGCTTCTGATTTCAATGCCTGTTTGAAATTTCCCCCTCACAGTCTTCTCTGTAGCCAAGTCCCACTCAAAAGGCCGTTGCTTATGCTCAAACAAATTTGTCTCTAAGTCTCTAAGGTGCCACAAGTACTCCTGTTCTTTTGGCAGATACAGACTAACACGGCTACTACTCTGAAACCTGCTTTATATAGGAGACCACTATACAAGTCACTTTCCCCCAACTCTTAAAGATGATCTGCCGAGGAAAATCAATGAATGTGTGATTATTTTTAAAGCTCCAACAAGCAGCTCAGTTGAGTTATACCTGCAAAGAACAGGTACGCTTCTGCAAGAAACCTGATGTTAGCAGGGCTGGACTTACACCCTATGTGCCCCTAGGCACAGTATCTTCAGTGTCCCCCTTGCCTACAGCTGACCTTCATGTTTTCCATAAAAAATGAAACTTTTAACTTTTAGGTGCCCCTAGGCATGTGCCTAGTGTGTCTAATTGGAAATCCGGCCCTGGAGGTTAGAGGAAAGGACCTGGGTTTTGTATTTGTTTGTGGTCAATTGGTTTGATTTGGAGAAATAAAAGTTAATCCTGAGGAGAAAGGACTGAAATGTTGCTGCCACTGGGAGTGTGATTTGTTTCCCTGGCTGGTGAGCTGACCGGGCATACAGTGCTTTATTGCACACAAATCAATGTAAATAAATTCAATAAGAAAATCTCACCATATGGAATTTACATGTAGTGTTCATAGATTCATAGACTTTACGGTCAGCAGGGACCATCATGATCATCTAGTCTGACCTCTTGCATATTGCAGATTACAAACCTTCACCTCTAGTTCATAGAATCATAGAATATCAGGGTTGGATGGGACTTCAGGAGATCATCTAGTCCAATGCCCTACTCAAAGCAGGACCAATCGCCAATAAAATCAAAGTTGTCTTGATTACATTTCAGTGCCTCCTGTTAAGTTGTTATGGGTCCCACACAAGTTGACCAGTCTGTCAGTGTCACAAATTCCCAAATTTTGAAGCTGTCTAGTTTACAATTTGGGTTAGGATCTGGATTTTTTACAAGGGAAAAACCCATACTTTTGCCAGTGTTTTTTACAAATGTTTCACAGAGGAATGGTGAGTCTCAGAAATCTTGGGTTCCTGCCCAGGTTCCATAGGAGAGCTTTTGCTAATGAGCACAGACTCTTCTGCTTGTTCCCCTGAACCTTGATCTCCCACTGTGTCATCCATTGGACTCTCCCTGTCCAGTGCCTGCCTCTTCCCCTCCAGCTCCTCAGCTCTTTTTCCCAGTCCCATTTTCCTTACCTAGCCCATTTCAGTTGCCACTCCTTGGGCTTCTCATTCCAGTCCCAGTTTCCTTGCCTAGCCAGTCATCGTCTCCTTCTCTGGGCTTGCTGTCTGAGTCCCAATTTCCCTCCAAATCACTGTGTGTCTCCCCCTTTTCCAATCACTCCCCATCTCCTTGCTCACCCAGCTCCAATTTCTCCCCCTCCCAGTTCCTCATCTGATCTGTCTGTTCTCTCCCACCACACTGTTTCCCAGTCACTCTCACAAGGTTCTTCATCCAATCTCAGTCACTCCCACATACCTTCCGTGCCTCCTTGTAGTTGATGATACACAAGGCTGAATGGCATCTTCCTCACCTTTCCATCACTGTAGGGACTCAGCAGTGATTACCCAAGATGCAAAGTGAATTTTAAAAAAAACAACCTACCCAATTTTGAACCTTAGAATATCACCAACGTCAAGTCCTAATTTCATTTTTGCTGGAGGACTTGGATGGCTGAGGTCACTTAAGGCAATTACCATTGTGAGTGTTCAGTACTTCTGAAAATCAGTTCCTAACTCTCTCAAGTTATGCACCCAAAATGATGAATCCTTTTTATTATTATTATTATTATTATTATTATTATTATTATTATTATATTTATTATTATTTTATTTTAAATTAGGTTCCAGAAGTTTGGCTGTTTGTTTGTGTCCACAAATCAAGTATTTGGATGTCTACATTGTCATTCCTGCCCAAGTTCTCTGTATGTAAAGTAAAAGTCTGGGTTATGCCCCATTCACATATGGCTTGTAGTGTGTTGTGTTTTTATGAAGAAATATTTCCAGAGCTCTCTGCCACTATTTGCAATGTAACTTGTCACTTAACAGGCAAGGTTCCTTCCAGTCAGTGTGGGGGGGCGGGCACAGGTTTGTATTTCGATTCTGTTGCCACTGCCATCTGCTGTTTTCCAGTTGTAACTTCTGCAACACAGTTTCAAGAATTACATTTAGCCCTGGCTTAAATGAATAACTCCCGGTGAAGTCCATAGCATCGTAGTCACTTATGCAGGGCTGAATTTGGCCCCAGATAAGTCAGAAAAAGGCCTAGAAGGGCATTTTCTTATGCAACATATTGCTGCCTTTGTGTCTTTTTAAATTGTCTGACTGGCAAAAGCCAAGATTTTTATTACTTTTAGTACAAGGGAAGGTCCATATTGAGACCCAGATAATCTTGAATTTTGTTGTTGGATCCAAAATGAAGCTTTGTAGATTGGGCATTGCAGAGCCTCTATAGCCATGGGAAAGTGAGGGAGATGCTATTCAGCCTTGTGTGCCATCAACACTGACAACAGATGATCTACCTGTAGACAGTGAGATTTTATTCGTATCTTTTTATTCTGAGCTGTATGCAGTGAGGTAGTGAATACTTGTGGGCCAGTTCATTGGCCAGAGCATCAAATCACACTGCCACAAGCAGCAGGATTTCAGTTCCTTCTCCTCAGACTTGAGATTTATTTCTCCAAATCAAAACAGAGCAGTGTAAGCCAAGTGGATCAGTCAGGTCCCTCCCCCAGCTTGAGGTCTTCTGAAGCTCTTACTCTGAACTGGCTCCTTATTGGCCTTTTATCTAAGGACGAGTTGGCCTGCATGCTATCACCCAATCTGTGGCCTCACTCTTCTCCTGGGAGGTAGCTAATTTAGTCACAAGTGCAGCTAAGTCCACCTCACTTAAAGTTCCAGCCCACCCTGTGACGGGCACCTATCTTGTGCTCTAGCCACTGCTTTAGCTTCGGGTGATTCTGTTTTCAATGAGTGGATCCCACAACAATCTCTCAAAGATCAAGAAAAACCCCTGTGATCCTATATCCCATATTCTTCATAGAGATATTATTACAATATGATTATGGCATAACTATGATGTATTTTATGCAAGATGGCTCATGTGAGATACCATTGAAAAGGTTATGTTTTACTGAATATGATTATCCTACTTGTATGCATGTATCATTTTGGTATTTGAAGTTAGGAGCTTTGTCTATTACAAATATGTTTACACCTGGGGAACACCGACTAGGCAGAATGCAATCAGTCTAGATGGCTGGCTGGGAAGGGCCATTAGGGAGAACAATAGGTCTTAGAAGAAGCTAATCTCCTGCTGGGGACCCTTCCTGAGGACACTACTAATAGCCTCCGAGTCATGGCTGTTGTGACCCTACAGGGACATGTGACTAAGTCACCTGGTACTGGACTCCATCTTGGAATACCAGTGTTTTTCCACTGACTGGACATGGGAACCAAGCTGAGAGACAAAGAGTTCCTACCATATGCAAAAGCTATTTAAGGCAGGGGAGTGACATCATCGTGGTTCTTCACTGACTCCCCACCCAAAGGAGACTCTTGGAAACACCCGAGGTAGAAGGACTGGACTGGGGGAGAAGGGTTGGACCTAGGGACCCTAGAGGGATTTCTAGCCTGTGAAAGGAATACTTGGGGTTTTTAAACTGCAAGCAAGGGCAGCTGGCCCCTTAAGAATTCCTGCAAGTGGCTTAAATCATCATTTAGAGTGAGAATTTGCTACTTATGTCCCATCTCGTTAGTATATAAAGCTTAGATTGTGCTTTTGTTTGTTTGCCAGGTAACCTGCTTTGATCTGTTTGCTATTCCTTATAATCACTTAAAATCTATCATTGGTAGTTAATAAATTTGTTTTTACTTAATCACAAACCAGTATGTGGAAATCATAACTTGGGGGGAGATAGTGTGTATGTTCCTCTCCACATTGAGGGAAGGGGTGAATTTAATGAGCTTATGCTGTACAGTTCTCTGTGCAGCACATGTTGGTATAATTTTGGGTTTATCCTCCGGGGAGGGGCGTGTGTGCATTTGAATACTGGGCAGTTCCTTAGCAGAGCCGATCATGGCATCTGTATGTTTCTGCAGTTGCAAATGTCTCTACCTGTATGTGTGCTGGTGACGGTTCAGACTGGAGCCTGGCAGAGGGCTTGGCAGGCTGGTCACAGCAGTACAGCATAAAGGGAACCTAGACTGGTAGGTCAGGTGGGCTCAGTGGTACCCCAGTTCCAGGGGGCAGCCTATTACACCCCCATAGCTACCTCTTCTCCATTCCCCTGCTCAAAGACCTAAATCTTTCAAGCCCTTCAGCCCTCTCCCAAAACACTAAGAACTTAATGGGCCTGAAAGGTCTCAACTTTTGGCTATTTCAGACCAAGTGTGATAGAGTGAGTTCCAGTGCTGAAGTGTCTTAATAAAAAATACCCTATCAATTGCTCCCCTTATTTTTCAATTAGACAGAGCTAGCTCTTCCACTGACTGCAGCTACTGCAGTATCAGGGGGGTTTCCTGAAGGAGTGGTGTTGCAGGCCATTTAGGGATTTATAGGTCAGAATGAAAACTCCATTTAGAAGCCAATAGACTCATCATGTACACTGCTTACTATTTGTAGACCAGGATCCCATTGTTAGGTGCTGTACAAACACAGGATACTCAGCAAACAGACTTCCGCATTCGCCGGGAGCATCACTTTATAAACCCATGGGTGGCATCTATATGGGAAAATTTCATCTCCATCACTGATAGCGCTGGTGGAAGCTGAGCTCAGAAGTTTTTTAGCATTATATTGTCTAACCGTGCTTACAGCAGTGGGGAGCTGCGACAGTGGTGAATTAGGGCTACTAATTTTCCAAGGGTTGATAAGGTCATTTATAGTGCATTGCAGTAATCTAATATTGAGGTAATCAAGGCTTGGATCATAGGATCAAGTTCTATAGCCAAAAGAAGTAGTCATAACTCATGACTGATTTAGGAGGCAGATAGAACACAGGTGGATTTCTAGCTTCCAGGTTTGTATTTGCTGTGCTGCCAATGAGAATAAAATGTTACTTGTCTTGTAAACACAGCAGACTTGATTTCTAAATCACTGAGAGGATAAATCGGGAGACTTACAATGTCATTTTGACTTAGTCAGTTTTCTGATTACAACTGCCCTTTCAAGTTGCAGGACAGCATGGCTCTGATCTGTCATGATGTGATATGTTACCTTGAGACACACCAACAAGACGTTTTCATGATAATGGTCCAGAGAAAAGCCAGCATCACCTTTTGATGGAGTGTTTTTTTTTTTTTAAACTCTGTGTCGGTGGAATAGCACAAAATGAACGTTTGCAGCTGCCAAAGCCAACTGATGCTTATGTGCATCTCGCCTGGAAAACTTTGATATGAAGATCACTGACATATGAACCAAAATGAGAAACATCACATTTATGTTTGTGGAAGAAATGCTGCTGAGAAAGCAGCAAGGTTTGAAGGGAGGTGGAGAGTTGGGGAAGAGGAGAGTAATGCTGAAGTGTGAGAAACATGCAATCCTTGTTGTATTTGCATATGAAGGGACAGGATTCCTCTGTGGAGGGAAGGAAAGTTTTGCCAATAACAATGTCAGCAAAGTAACCACAGCAAGTGTTTATCTGCCCTTCAGTCCAAAAGAAGCATTTGTGCCTGGTTCTGACCTTTTCTTAGTAAGATGTGGAATTAGAAAAGTAGGACACAATCCACACATGTCCATCTTTTTACTGTGCATGTATACAATGGGCTGCTACAGCCTGAGTGTAGAGGCAGTCCACAGCTGCAGTACTTCAGGGGAAGCTCCAGGAGGCCTTCATGAACTGCTTGGTGCGGTGGGGGAGCTTATCCACTACTTTTGTTCTTTTACAGAGTGCAGCATCCCTCTCCCCATGCATGCCAGTCCTGTTTTGGGGCCCACTACACCATGTGCCCCAAACGGAGTATTGAGAGTGCTGTGGAACATATTGAGACCCTAACCTAATGTATCCTCAGGACATACATTATGTGTGCAGGTACATACGACCTCACTGCAGTCCTAGACAACTATGTACATATATATTTATCACAGAAGTTACTAATGTTTATTCTCAAAGTACAATCCTTTAGGAGACTAAATGAACATTTTTTCAATAAAAACAGCTATAGAACATGCATTATTTAACACATAGTCTTGTGATGGTGTTTAGTCTGGAGATCTACCCATCTTTGGTTGTAATTGCATATTTGCTCTACCAGTGGGAGCCTCTTAAATGGATTTCGAAGCCTTGCTGAGGACAGTCTTATTGCACTATGTCTGTATTACTTTCAAAATCACTTTGTTTCAGGCAATGTGAACTGACAACAAAATGAAAATGTGTCCCACCATATTAGGGTATTTTGTACATTCTCTTTCTTTCTTCATCTGCAGCTTGATTACAGAAGTATATCACATGATTGGCCCTGTGCAGAGGCTGCCCTTAATAGAAATCAATAGCTGTGTGTATTCAGATTATTACAGGTGTAAGCCCTATGGCCAGAAGCTCCAGGGAGAAAGAACTCCCTACTTCCCCTATTGCTGAAAAGGGAAAAGTGCTGCCATAGAGAGCTTCATTTGCATAGATCTACCCACAGTTCCACAGTGACACCTGGAGGGTCACCATAACTTTTCATGAAGTTGGATTTTGGGCATAGTGGCTTCTAGAGAGGTTTAAGAGGAGAAAAGAGCTATTACTTGGTAGCAAAGAGCTTGTATTTAAGTAGCTAGGTTCTGTCAATCGTTTTAAGTGCTCTTGACTCCCTTCCTGTGGGGCCTTCACTGCAGAAAAGGATGCAGAGAACAGCAGTGGAGCAGATTCTGGTGTGGCTCCTCCTTGCCTCACGTCTTAATAAAGTTGAATCACTACATGGAGAGACAGGCAGTGATGCCTTCTTTGAGGCAGGAGACAGACCTGCAAAGAAATCCTTGAACTAGTGCTATTTGCTGATCCTTTCTGTGAGTGGGCTTTGGTGCATGGGTGAAGTGATGCAGTCAAGGGACTACTATCTGCAGGACATTTTCACTGTCAGGTGGGAAGGTGGAGGAGTATTTACATTTTTATTTGTAGATGTTCTGTTGTTGTGTTTCCCAAGTGTGACCATTCCCTTTCCCCTAATAATGCTTTCTTGTTTGTGCATGGTTTTGGAGTGTTGGTGAGTGGGGAAATTCTGCCCGTTAAGGATATGGAGGGAGTGGGTGTTTAATTTTCCCAGGTTCCTGGGGGTGGGTTCGAGCCACTTTAGTTACTTCTCAGGAGGGACCCTAGATATATTGAACCATTTTGCTGCTGTTAACCACCTGGCGGAAAGGACGTACAGTACAAGAAAATCACATAGAGAAACCTTATAGGGTCTGGATTCAGGAAGAAACTCTCCTTGGGTATGCACTTGTAATATGAAATACCTAAGCAAAGATAAACTAATTTAGATTGAATGGCAATCCTCTGTGTCTAGCCTGGAAGTCAAATATCCACAACAGAAGAAAAGGTCAATGGAATTGTGCTATCTGCATGGGTGTTAGCTGGAACAATAGAAAAAAGGCATTAGAATGAGTGTAGTGGAGGGAATGGGACCAGGTGCTGCAGTATTTTCCAGGTAGCAGGCCTTGCCTGGTAGCTGTGCAGCGAGACTGTCCCTATTACAGCGAGAACTATTATAGACTGGGTTTAAATGTATTGCCTAGCAGAGCAGCTTACAGTAGTATCACTATAATTAAGCTTGCATCAACATTTCCATCATAAATGTAGCTTTAGGGATTTATAACACTCTTTAACTATTCCCTCTGGGCTGTAATGTGCCAGACAGTGACTTCACCTAAGTGCAAAGAGTCTAACACCAAACTGAACAGATGTAACTGATCAAAATTTGGTCCAAAGGATTTTGGGCTGGGCTGAAATTGGCAACCCACCAAGTGGTATGCAGCCGCACCACCCTGGGACAGACTGAGTCACAATTCATGGGGAGGGACTACCTTATTTCACCCCTTCTCATGGAGCAAATGGAAATGGAGTGGAGCCAGGGCTCCTCTCTTTCCCATCCCCTCTCTGTCTCCTCCCCATCTACTCGCTCTCCTCTCCATGTCAGGACTTAGCTTGAGCAGCTCTGAGCCCTTATTCATCTCTCTAGCTAATTGCTGTGCTGCCTAAGGAACAGGGCAGGAAGCAGATTGTGAGTCAGAGTCTGGTTCCTGCTTTCCTCCCTCCTTTGCTCCAGGAGGGATGTTATCTCTTCCAGCCCCTTTGTTGATGCGGATAGGCTCAGTTGTGGTAGCAGCACTTTGGGAGTGGGTAGAAAAAAAGCTACATCCAATTCCTGCTCACCTGCACAGGAGGGGGAGTGGCAGTGGGCAGGTAGAGACAGAGGGGGACAAAACTTTGGTTCTGTCTCTGTCCCTGCTCCTGTGCTGCACCAGCTAGCAAAGGGGCTGTAGCAAATTACTCCCTCATAGGAGCAGAGAAAGAAGTAGACTCTACAACCACAATTTCTTCATACGCAGGGTACTGAACAAAGACTCAGTCAAACCTTTAATGAACACAGGGCTTTCTGTTTGGGCTGTGAGGACGCCTCAGGACCATGAGTTTCCCCAATCTCTCTCTCTCTAAGGTACCACATCAGTTGCAGGTGAAACTCTTTTACAGAGTTTAGAAATGCAAGGAAGCCTTCCTGGGCTGTGAAGATATTTAATGTTCAGTGTTATTTCTGAGGGGCGGTGAGATGCACAGCTCAGGGTTTGAATTTCCCTTCAGGAACACTGAGTGTGTCTGGAGATAGACATTCTCCTCTCCTCCCTTTCATGAATTAATACACATATTTGCGAAGAAAATAGAATATTCACTCAGGATCCTTATCTGGCAGAAGCCTGGAGACTTAAACTGAAGAGGACAGCAGTTAGGGGACTGGAAGCTATTGATGAGCTGGCTTTAAGAGTGTTAATATGTAGAACTCCCTCTTTTCCTGTCTCTGAGGCATCAGATCACATCTCTCTAAATCCTGTCTTAAAACCCTTCTTTTCTGTTCAGCTTATGACTGACTCTCTGTATAGTGTATTGTGATATCGTGTATTAAGGACATGTCATAGTAATTCCATTACCAGCTCTCACAGTTATAACATACAGAAAACTCTCATTGACTTTAGGGAGGACTACAAGGTCAAGTTCTGTTGATAGTGAGGATTTCACTGAGCACCTATGGCACAGTATCAAAATAAAAAGCATTGCTTGATTGTGTTGTAATGTAACCCACTGGTGAGTGCGCACAAAGGGAGAGCAGTAACTCGCAATTTGCACAGGATATGTCTGTTACCGCCCCAGCTGGAGAGCTTTGGCTCAAGCTGGAACAGCTCATGCTTTTAACTCCTGAAGTACCTGCCTCAATCGAGAGTGTGTTGTCCAACATGTAAACTGTCACAAAGATGAGGGCTTGCGGCGTTTAAACTGCTGTGAACCTCTAACTCTCATGACAAGCTTCCTTTTGATCAGAGGAAGTACATAAAACATGGGTGGGTGGGAGGGAGGGTGCGTGTGTTTTTATAGCCCCCCTCTGTGCTAATCCAGGAAGAATATAAGTGTTCTAAATACACACACATTAAAAATGAATCTTTAAAGGTTGACGGCTGAAGCTATTAGGCTGGTACCATTTAAAACCATTAAAGGAGTAACAACAAGAGAGTTGACGTAGGTTACACTTTATTTGGAAAAGGAGAAATTACAGTGAGGCCAAACTAATACTGCTGATCTTATGGGTATGCCGTGCAGGCACTGAATTTCCATCACTGCTCATAGCTTAAATTGATGTGAAATGGGTAATTGCCAGTTTAAAGTTTGAAGTTTGAATGAGCACATTCTCTAGAAGTAGAATAAAAAAAGCAATGAACAACAAAACCAAAGTCTGCATTCAGCTGAATGTGGGTCTCTTTGTAGTTTTCTTGGCGAAGGGAAGCCATTGCACCACCTGTCATGTGAATGCTGTGGGTCTGTCCATAAAACTAGAATACCCAGTTATTGCCCCGCTCATAGAATGAAATGTATGAGTTAGTCTTTTGCAGCGCAGGATCCGTAACCCAGTTTTGTTCATGTAACATTGTATGTGCATATCCTACTTTATCTTTCTTAAATGACTAACAGGTTAGCTTTAATTTTCAGATGCACCAAGATCTTCCCTTGCTGAATAATCATGTGATCACTATGCTCCAATCTTTACCTATGCCTCTTCTACTTTATCACCCTCCCATAGGCGGCAGGTTTGTATAATTTTTGGTGGTGCCCAAAATGGTGGTGCACCCCCTTCCCCTCGCTCCTGCCCTGTAAGCCGATATAAAATGAAGCACGTTGGCACCACAAGATTACAAGGGTCAATTAAAAGTGGAAAGTCAGAAGCAGCACTTGCCTGCTTCAATATATGGTATTATATTTTGTTGCACCTGTTGTGACAAAGTGGGAATGTTCCTAATGTTTTCTCTGAATACTGTGTGGGTGCCTCAGTTTCCCCTGCAAGGTGCCAGCTGAAGGTGTTGGGGACAAAGAGATCAGGTGATCTCCTTGTCCAGAAGAGACACAAAGGCTACAAGAAGTAGTGTCAGTTTGGAGCTGGCTGGGGAAATGGAGAGAGGCCCAGAACTTGGGTCTAGGCTCCCCACCCTCCAAGATGAACCTGACTGAGGGGTTCTGTTTTCCGTACCTACAAGCTCTGTTTTAGACTGTGATCCTGTCATCTAAGAAACCTTCTGTTTTACCGGCTGGCTGAGAGTCACGTCTGACTGCAGAGTCGGGGTGCAGGGACCTCTGGTTGCCCCAGGACCTGCCTGGGCACACTCGCTGCGGAAAGTGCACGGTGTGGAAGGGCATGCTGAATGCTCTGAGGTCAGACCCAGGAAGGTGTAAGCTTCTTGCCCTGCAGACAGTATGCTCAGAGAGAGGAGGCTCCCCCAGAGTCCTGACTGGCTTTGTATG
Source organism: Chelonoidis abingdonii (assembly GCF_003597395.2). NCBI lineage: Eukaryota > Metazoa > Chordata > Testudines > Testudinidae > Chelonoidis > Chelonoidis abingdonii. The sequence goes on from NC_133787.1 coordinate 25,940,850, forward strand.
GAGTAGTTCCAAAGCATCCCAGCATCCCCTTCCACACCATGCGCTTCCCAAAAGTCCGCACAGGCACTGACACTCCCTCCTCTGCCTTGTCTCTTTTCCAGGCATTAGGAGGCCACCTGATCTCCTTGTTCTCCAACACCTTCAGTTGGCACCTTGCAGGAGAGTGGCCTGACCATCAGTTGCCCCGAGACAGGGTTTCAGCCATTCTCTGTGCAGACAGCATCACACTGGCACTCGAGGGCTCTACAACAATCACACCCCCTTATCCCACCATCTAGATCTTTGAGAAATGCATAGGAGAAACTGAGGCACCCACACAGTATTCAGAGAAAACATTAAGAACATTCCCACTTTGTAACACCTGTATACTTTAAAGGGCTGGGGATGAGGGGTTCACAGTGCAGGAGGGTGCTCAGGGTTGGGGTGCTGGGGGCACAAGCTCTGGGGTGGGGCAGGGCTGGGGATAAGCAACTTGGGATGCAGACAGGTTTCCCCAGGACTAGGACCAGAGAGGTTTCCCCCTCCCCCCTTACTGGCAGCAGCAAGCTCCAGGGGAGGGACCCCTCCTCTCCCCCCGCAGCATGCTCACTCTGCACCAATGTCACTGCACATGCTCCTAGGGACTTTCTCAGGTCCAGAAAGCCCACTCGCCTCCCCTATGGTGGGTATGGGGAGGGGGGTTGCCATCACGTGTGGCCTCCCCTGCTGCTGCCCCTCACCATAGCCTTACTGGGGATGGGGGATGGGACTGTCCCTTGCCTAGCATGGGGCAGGAATGGGGACTGCAGGGTGGTGGCTGGGGTTGGGGGTAGGGTGTCACAAAATTCACCCAAGCCCCAGCTGCTCAGGTCTAGGAAGCTCCTCTCCTCCATCTCCCCTGTGGTGGGTGGCTTCCTTCCTTCCCTGCTGCAGCCTGCTGCCCCTCACCCTTGTCTCACTGGGGATGGGGCTTGCCCTTGCCAGCATTGGGCAGGAGTGGGGGCTGCAGGGGGAGGAGGTGGATCACAGAGTCAAACCTCACCGAAGCCCCAGCAGCTGCTCAGGTGAGTGAGGTCCACCCCAGATGTCCATCTCCTGGCCGGAAGTCCCCTTGGCATCTCCTCCATGTGGGTGCCAGGGGGCAAGGAGAGAGCTCCTAAGCACGTGTGTGCCTATCCCGCCGCCTCCTCTCTTTCTCTTCTCCTCCCTCAGTGCTCCAAGAGGCTGCCGGCCGCTGATCTCTATAGCCTTAGGCAGAAGCAGCACAAGCAAGGGGGAGAGGCACTGGCTGTTTTCTTTCAGGCGGGGAAGCTCCAAGGTGGGGGAGGGCCTGCTCCAGGCAGGGCCAGGAGAGAAACTCAGCTCCAAATATTGGTGGAGCACAGCCCTCAGCCTTGAATATTTCTGGTGCTCGAGCATCTTGAGCCCATATAACCTGCTGCCCCTGCCCTTATAGTGTCACATATACAACATGGGGCCTGAGCATCACTTACAATCATGTGTAGGGCTTACTAACATGGCTAGTCCCTTTGACCTCAGTGTGCCTACTCAGGCATGAAGCACTACAGTGGCCTGTAAGTGTTTGCGGGATCGGTCTTTAGATTTTAAACTCTTTGCAGATTTCTGTGATGAAGCCTCTAGTGTGCTATAAAATGCTTTACAAACATTTATTAACCCTCACAATGCTGGTGGAAGATAAGAAAGTATGGTTACCATACATTAGCCTAAATGTGGCCTCTAATTTAGTGTGCCTCCAGTTTTGGCAGCAAAAAATTGTAACTGGTTTTTGAAATCTGGGCCTAAATGACTCACCTGAGGTTGAAGGGGATCAGAGTCAGAGCCAGGATAGGAGCTTGTGGGTACCAGTCTCTTATTCCTGCATATGGACTGTTCTTCTCTATGTGCATACCGTTTATAATGTCACAATCTTTTTTCAAATGATTCCTTCTGCAACTAGGAAATGGAAAACGTGGAGAGCTTTTTATAGGCCTGTTTGATGACTAATCAATGCCATGTCAGGTACGCTTCTGCAAGAGGCTAAATCAGAAGGCAAGTTAGCATCTGCCTGCAGCAGCAGGAGCAGTATCTTGTGGGTAAAACGGAAGGAAGTATAAAGGAGAAAATTTTTCCATAAGGTCTTTGCTATGGATTTTCCCCTTAACTGATTCCCCTCAGAACACACAATAAGTAATAAATAAGCAGATGTGGTAAGTTTTCTGGCTGGATCAGAGGTAGGGCATGTAAAAATGGGTATATTGAGGACACCTGGTTGCTGATTGTGAACTGTTCTTGCTTTTGTACGGATCACACATTTGTGACAATGAAATGCTCATCTGCTAATGCTTATTGTGACGTTATCTAATTAGAATCTGACCATGCAAATCATTGTTGCTACCACTGTTCTATAATTGCAATGAATCTTATACAAAGTGTGATGCATGGCCAGAAAGGGTTAAGCATCCTGTAGGCTAAATAATCCAGAATCAACCTGTAGAGACATGTTAGAAAAGTATGTGAATGGTAATTAGGACCATTCCATGGTAGATAGACTAAAACTTTGAAATGTAAACCTGTATTGTTAGAGAATTGGAGGTGATACTAATTGTTTGTGTGTACTTATATCTTGTTCAATGTTAGCCATGTAAACAGACAGCGCCTGTCTGTCACTACAGCTATTGAGTTAGAGATGAAAAGGAAATGTTAACATTTAAGTAAACTGTAAACCTAATAATATCATGGTATTCGTCTCCCTGAAATGTATAGCAAATCACTGAGAATGGTGGAAAACGGGCAATTGCCTTATGTTAATCCGTATAGCTAATTACTAGTGATGCTTAGGAAATAGGTCTATTTCAGAGTCTCCATAATTGCCTGTTGTTCACCTGAGGACTCCAAGCTGTCAAAGAAGACCTGAGACTGTATAAGAGTATCTGGGGTCCTGCTCCTTTTTAATCTCAGATCTGCTTGATTCTTCATGAGGGGGAAGCTTAAGCCAAAAGGTTGAGTTCTCCATTCTTAACCTGGAATCACCCTATGTATGAACATTGGTCTATAAGCTATGAACTAATTCTGAAAGAACTCTTTGCGACTACAAAGTTCCCCATCTCTACTATGAATCTGAATCTCAAGAATTGTACTCATGTCTGTATGTATACTGATCTTTTATCCGATAGACTCTCTCTCTCTTTTCTTTTTTAATAAAGTTTAGTTTAGTTAATAAGAATTGGCTGTAAGTGTGTATTTGGGTAAGATCTGGACTATTCATTAGCCTTGGAGGTAATGTGTCTGATCCTTTGGGATTGGTAGAATTTTTTTATATGATGAATAAGATTTTCAGTAATCCTCATTATATTTGAATTGGGTGTCTGGGAGGAGGCCTGAGGCTGGGTTGCTTTAGGTGAACTGTGGTGTTGGCTTCTGGATAACCACTGTGGTATTATAGAAGCTGTTTTGTGCTGGCTTGGTAAATCTAAGTATTGGAATATCCACCAGCTTTGGGGAAAGTCTGCCCATTCTTTGCAGTACACACACACTGAGTGACCTCAGTTGGCTTTCCTGGGACTCCGGTCACACTTATATTCATAGTAATTATATTATTCAGAATATTCATAGTGTATTTTATTCATAATATTTATATTCATAGTAATTCCTCCAGAACTTGTCCAATGCTTTAGACCCCTGATCTTAGGTTTTGGATATTCTGTCATTTCTCTGTAGGAGGGAATTTATATGGAGACAGCTTTGCTAAGATAAGAGACCTCTTTAATGAAGTAAAAACTAAGGGGAAATGTGTGATCATGGGAGACTTCAATTTCCCAGATATAGACTGGAGGATAAGTGCTTGCAAGAATATTAGGGCTCAGATTTTCCTGGGTGTGATAGCTGACAGATTTCTTCACATACAAGAGGTGATTTTAGATTTGGTGTTGGTGAGTAATGAGGACCACATAGAAGAACTGGTTTTAGAGGACACCCTTGGTTCAAGCAATCATGAGCTAATTCAGTTTAAGCTAAATGGAAGGATAAACAAAAATAGATCTGCAACTAGGTTTCTTGATTTCAAAAAGGCAAACTTTAAAATATTAAGGGTATTAGTTAGGCTGAAGAACTCAAAGTTCTGAACATGGAGGAGGCTTGGAGTTAGTTTCTGCAAGTTTTGCTTAAAGTATCTGTAGCTTGCATGCCAAGCAAAGGGAAACAATTCATAGGGAAGAGTTGCAGACCAAGCTGGATGAGCAAGTATCTCAAACGAGTGATTAAGAGAAAGCAGAAAGCCTACAAGGAATGGAAGATGGGATGGATCAGCAAGGAAAGCTACTTCTTGTAGGTCAAAATGTGTAAGGAAAAAGTGAGAATTACCAAAAGCCAAGATCTGGACCTTGCAAGGGAATTAAAACCAATAGTAAAAGGTTCTATAGCCATATAAATAAAAAGAAAACAAGGAAAGAGGAAGTTGTACAGCTAAATGCTGAGGATGAGGTGGAGATTAAAGATAATCTAGGCATGGCCCAACACCTAAACAAATACTTTGCCTCAGTTTTTAATAAGGGTACAGTAGTGGCAGGGTGACTAATGGGTATGAGGATAAGGAAGTAGAAACTACTACATCTGAGGTGCAAATCAGACTCAAACAGCTTTATGGGAGTAAACTGGGGGGCCTGGATAATCTCCATCCAAGAATATTAAAGGAACTGGCACATGAAATTACAAGACCATTAGCAAGGATTTTTAATGATTCTATAAATTTGGAGGATTGCTAATATAGTAACTATTTTTAAGAAAGAGGAAAAAGTGATCTGGGAAACTACAGGCCTGTTTGTTTAACCACAATTATATGCTATGTCTTGGGACAAATTTAGAAGGAGAAAGTAGTTAAGGACATAGAGGTACATAGTAATTGGGAAAAAGTACAATATGGTTTTGCAAAAGGTAGATTGTGCCAGACCTACCTGATCTTCTTTGAGAAGATGACTGATTTTTTAGACAAAGGAAATGCAGTAGATCTAATCTACATGGATTTCAGTAAGGCATTTTGATACAGTTCCACATGGAAATTATTGGTTACATTGGAGAAGATGGGGATTTGTATGAGAATTGAAAGATGGATAAGGAACTGGTTAAAGGGGAGACTACAATGGGTCATACTGAAAAGTGAACTGTCAGGCTGGAGGGAAGTTACTAATGGAGTTCCTCAGGGATTGTTCTTGGGAATCAATCTTATTTAACTTTTGTATTAGTGACCTTGGCACAAAAAGTGGGAGTGTGCTAATAAAATTTGCAGATGACACAAGGATGGGAGGTATTGCCAGTGTAGAAGAGGATGGGAAGTACTGAGGATTTTTCCTACAAGAAAATCTGGATGACCTTGAAAACTGGAGTAATAGAAATGAAATGAAATTTAATAGTGCAAATTCATGCATTTAAGGACTAACAAAAATAATTTTTGCTATATGCTGGGGGCGTATGAGTTGGAAGTGACAGAGGAGGAGAAAGACCTGAGTGTATTGGTTGATCACAGGATGACTGAGCTGCCAATGTGATGCAGACATGAAAAAGGCTAATGTGATCCTAGGATTCCTCAGGCGATGTATTTCCAGTAGAGAGAGGGAAGTATTAATACTGTTGTACAAGACACTGGCAAGGCCTTGTTTGGAATACTATGTGTAGTTCTGATCTCCAGTGTTTAAGAAAGATTAATTCAAACTGGAACAGGTGCAGAGAAGGGCTGCTAGGATAATCAGAGGAATGGAAAACCTACCTTATGAAGGGAGACTCAAAGAGCCTGACTTGTTTAGCCTAACCAAAAGAAGGATGAAGGGAGATATGATAGCTCTCTAAATACATCAGAGGGACAAATACCAGGGAGGGGAAGTGGTATTTAAGTTAAGCGTAAATGTTGAGACAAGGACGAGTGGGTATAAACTGGTCATCAAGAAGTTTAGGTTTAAAATTAGAGGAAGGTTTCTAACCATTAAGAAGAGTGAAGTTCTGGAACAGTCTTCCAAGGGGAGAAGTGGGGGCAAAAAAACCTAACTGGCTTCAAGACTGAGCTTGATAAGTTTTTATAGAGGGTACAGCATGATGAGACTGCTTACCATAGGCACCGAATCTGCAGGTGCTCCAAGGCTGGAGTACCCAGGGGATAAAATTAGTGGGTGTTAGTAGAGGCTAGTTCTGCTGTTACACTGGGTGGTATTGCTCTTCAGTCAGGGTTTAATTCTCCTCATTGGTGCAAAGTCTATATAAATAGTACGTGAGCATTCCCTCAGGCTCTCAGCAGCTGCTGCTACTGCCCTCAGTACAGGTTGGGCCTGCCACCCTTCACTATAATTTGCAGACCTATTGGCTGCAACTTGCATATTGTGCTTCTGCAGAACGAGTTGCCAGGGAGCATTGCTCTGTGACACATGGAAGGGACAGAGACCCCCTGTGTTCTATTGATGTGTCCTAGCTCCTCCTCCCACCCCAGCCATCAGCACCATTACATCGTTCCAGCCTGTTGGAAACAGTGCCATAATTAGAGCTGGTCAGGTTATTTTTGCAAATGGTGAATTTAGCCTTCTGCTCAGTTTGTGGATTATGCACAGAGGCTTTGATTTTTTTTGTATTAAGTAATTTGCTGTTTGTAACTGAGTGGAAAAAACAGTTTAGGCAAACAAATTCAGCCTGTGGGTTGTTAGGGAAAGGTTCACTGGGAGTAGTTGCTCTTCATTTTTCACAGTGTTTGATTATGTACGTCACACGGGGTTATTTCTGCTTTCTGTTTGGATGACTTGACGCTTAGAAAATGAGTAACAAATGATGGCTTGTGAGTAGTGCATGCTCCTGTTCATGTACAAAAATGCTTGTTCGTGTTCAGAGAACAGTCATTCCACAAAATGCATTGGAACAAAAACTAGTTGGTGGTTGAGGAAAATAACTAGAAGGCGCATTCTGGATGCACTAGAGAGGAGCACTGTGGGTAGCAGGAAGGTAGGGTGACCAGACAGCAAGTGTGAAAAATCGGGATGGGGGTGGGAGGGTAATAGGAGCCTATATAAGAAAAAGACCCCAAAATTGGGACTGTCTCTATAAAACAGGGACATCTGGTCATCCTACAGGAAGGCCAGAGACAAGGATTGTGCAGGACTCTTGGAAAGAGATAAGTAGGACATGGACAATTAGTGTGGACAAAAAAGGAAAGGGTTTCAAGATTTTGTGGAGCCATACTGGCAAGATTTAGGATTATCCTGACTATGTGTGGTGGGGAGTGAAAGATGTCTAAAAAGTTGTAATCCTGAATGACAGGGAAGGATGATGATTGTTTGATGGGGGAAATTAAAAATAAGCAGTTCAGTTTTTACCATGTAAACCTGGGGTTGGCAATGATCATGTGCCTTTGGTTGTTTTTTTTGTTTTTCTTGGGGGGGGAGGGATTAAGGTTTAAATTTAAAAAGGGCCCTTGTGGTGCACTCAAACTTTCCCTCGGACAGCTTTTAATGAATGCGGATAAGAAATATGAAAAAGAAAATACCATGATCATAGGAGTTTCCCCACTGCCAGTATCTGGGAAGCTATCACTTAAAAAAAACAACAACACCCCATTGCGATCAAATGCTGGTTCAGTTTAAAAAGAATAAAATGTAATGTATTGATTTCAGCAGGATCAAAATTTGATCCTTAATGGTGGGTAGTATTTGATTCATATTCCCCTTTTCTCCTCCCACTAACCTTGTACGGAGTTTACATCCCTCCACTCCCTTCCTTCTCCCCTACAGGTATTTTAAAATCTGTTTGGTTTGAGGTCATGATTTAGGGTTCCCTTTCTGAATCTAACACTTCATTGAATCATTTCAGCTGGCTCCACAAGCCTCAGGTAATACACTCGAGCATGACATAAAAAGTGAGCCTAGCAGGCTATAACAGCGTGATGTTTGCTAACTTGGAAGAGTCTGTGTTCTTCTGAGTTCATTGTCAGGGTATGAAACAGACTGCAGTGTTAACCATTATCTGAATAAAATATCATGTGAGCTATAATAACAAAACTGCAAAGAGCAGGTGCCCTACGCTGATGTAGCATGGTCCAATAGCTAGGAGAAAGAGCAGATTTCTGATTGCATTGTTCTGCACAGCATATTTTGCAATGTTATTATGTTTTTCTCCCATGGTATTGCTGGAATTGAGTGCCACCAGGTGTTCACTGATGAGTATGACACAATACTGATTACATTTGGAATCTTTCTTTTTTAATTTAATAAACAGACAGTGGCCTGTACCGTAACTCCACCAGCTTCACTGGCTCACTGCCTCATCTTGCTTAACATCTGTAGCATGAAACTTATTGCTAATATTGTGGAGGAGGAGTGGTAGCCACACCATAGTTAAAAATAAACATAGCTTACCATTATAGCCCCGTTTACAATCCCACAGCCCACTCAACCTCCTTTAAAAAGAAATCAGTCCTGAAATTTTGCATGCTATACCTCATCTTAGGGGTGACTCCCATGGTGGAAAGTTTTCAGGGAAAAAAAAGAATAGGAGACTTAAAGTGATGGGGTCAGACTCATGGCATGATCCCACTCTGGCTTCTTTGGGTCACTCCAGTAGTACAAAGGGAACCAGGGCCAGGCCCAGAGTTTTTGCTGCCCCAAGTGGCGGGGAGGGGGGAAGCTGCGATTGGCGACAGCTCCACCGCTGCTTAATTCTTCAGCGGCAATTCGGCGGCGGGTCCTTCCCTCCGAGAGGCACTGAGGGACCCACTGCTGAATTTCCGCTGAAGAATGGAGCATGCCACCCCTCTTCATTGGCCGTCCCAGGCACCTGCTTGCTGCGCTGGTGCCTGGAGCTGGCCCTGAAGGGAACACAAACTAGTCAGATCTCACTACATTTATATCCTCAGTGTAAGTGGGGTGTCATAAGAGCAGCTGGAATGGTTACATGCTGCCCCCACTTGAAACCTTTAGTGCAGGGGGCGTCAGTGATGTAGGAGACATTGTAGGTCAGGGTCAGACCATTCTGGCAGCCAAGAATAGCCAAAAGGATGAGCTAATTAGTTCATTTTATCATTTGTGTTGTTAACTCGCATGTTATTTCATATGTAATCAATGTGTAATGAATAGCTAAGTAAGATAGGATTATAGCATAGAATCATAGAATATTAGGGTTCGAAGGGACCTCAGGAGGTCTAATCCAACCCCTTGCTCAAAACAGGACCAATTCCCAGGCAGATTTTTGCACCAGATCCCTAAATGGCCCCCCCAAGGATTGAGCTCACAACTCTGGGTTTAGCACGCCAATGCTCAAACCAGTAGAAGACTAACAAGTATTTAGGAATGACAAGTGTGTATTAAGGATGTAAGTAAGGTAAAGCTGTAATGCAAGGCCTACAGGCGGAGTTCTGTACGATATTTTTGCTTAGCTACACTAGGTCACAGGCTTACGGAGACTTGATATGGGTGGGTAACATAACACTGACCCTCTGCCAATAAGACAGGTAACCAGACAGCAAGTGTGAAAAATCGGGGAAAAAGGGTAGGAGGTAATAGGAGCCTATGTAAGAAAAAGCCCCAAATATCGAGACTGTCCCTATAAAATTGGGACATCTGGTCACCCTACAATAAGATCACAAAATTACTGTAAAAGATGTGCCAGAAGGTGACACTTCAGAAAAATAGACTGCAAGATAACTGATTCTAACATCCTGGGGAATTCTGTTCTGACCTCCGGTTACTCTGGAAACAGATTGGCATAAATATTAATAAGATGCTAATAAGGAAAAGGGGGAACAAACAGAAAAACCTATGGCAAGTAGGGCACCCCAACATTTATGGGGTGTGGAAGTACAGATAAGGAAAAAGGTTGGAACCCTCATGCGTACGAATAAGGTGGTTGGGCATGGTCAGAACAACAATATAATAGAGGTTCCCTGGTTGGGTAAAAATGGGAAGACCCTAGCAGGAACCACCTGACTATTGATGACCATCCATTGAGAGCTCCACCAGATTCTAATGTCTTTGAGGATGTACAGCATTGACTATGGCTTGGGCTCTGTCAGGTTGAGTAGATGTGTATGTGAGTATGACATATCATACAAATAAGACTGTTTATTGTAACTGTGTTCGTAGTCACTGTAGTCATTCTTCATGTGCTCCTAAGAGTCTCCCAGTCTAAAAGTAAAGGGTAACTTTTGATGTGGAAACTGTAGCAACAGAAGCCGAGCCCAGTGTAGGTTAACACAGAATCCATGAATTCAGTTCAAATAAAGAGAAGGCTACAAGGGTAGCTGAAGCCTATCTCTCATTGACTTTAAAACCTGTCCCATCTATCTGGCTTATTTGCTTTCCGCTCCCTCTTTCTGACACAAACCAAAGCTATACCTTTGTTTGCTCATTATTTGGATCAGATTGAAGAAAGTCCCAGTCTTTGCTCTCTGTATGTTGGATCATAAACTGGTCATTGAATAAAGAAAATGTAATGGAGCTGACACTGTAGCCCTATTTATAACACCACCAAATTCTGTTCACATTTACTTTGGTGTAGATCCAGAGTAATTCCCTTGACGTTAGCATAGTTGCTCTGGATTTATGCATGTCTAACTGAGAACAGCATTTGAAATGTAATCTGTAAAGCACCTTGAGGTACTTCCAGATAAAAGGTACTGTATAAATTGAGGGGTTATCATCACTAGCAGGTGCTTTTCTTGGGAAGGGAGGTTTTCTTAGGCTTTTCTTCTTGGCAAGGCAGTATCGTAACAAAAGCTTTAGATCTCTGAAATTTGACAGTGAATTCGCCTGTCCATGTGCCTATGATTCAACACAAGATCAAGTGATACAGTGAACTGTATGCGTTCTCTGACTTGAAGCTGTAACTCTATGCATCATGAACACACAAGAAGAGACTATAACACAAGGTATTGTTAGCACCTCAAAGCCCAGTCCTGACAAGGTGGCCTATAATATTTTTTTGTTTTGCTTTGTGCATGACAGATATTAGATGGGGCAGTTTTATTTGTGCCTCTAAAAGGTAAAAAAGATTCTAGTAAGGCATTAAAAGGTCAGAAGGAATCCAGTTAGCCCTTCTCACTCAGACTTCAGATCTCCTTCTATATGCTGGGTTTAAATTGCAGTTTGGGTAATTTTTAGAGCTAAATTTAAATAGGATGATGCAGGTTGGTCATATATTCATACGCGCTACTTGTTGAACTACAACATGCATTGTTTGGGTATTGGTTTATAAATAGTACATAGTTGCAGGTGTAACCCACATTGGACTTGCCCTCTTGTAGTGGCTGGGCCATGTACAGAGATCAAGAAGCCTGCTACAGTGTTGGATGACAGAGCTAGGTCCTCTAGCTCAGGCAGTAGAGGATTGTGCTTTAAGACCCAGAAGTCCTGGTTTGATCCCTGTTGCCAATGATCTACCCAGAGACCTGTAGTATAGTGTTAGAATGATAAAAGCTGGAGATTTTGGTCTAAAATCTTTTGGAAATGTCATCTTGTAAGTCACTCAAATACCATTGCTGTGCATAACATACATGTGTGGATAGACTGAGGATAGATTCGTGAGCCATGAAACATCTGTGTGCGTATGGCTAGCCATTCACCAACAGACAGCATTACATAGCATGTGCAAGATGTAAGTGTCAGAAGGGGAAAATATGAGATGGGTTTAGGGGAGGGTTCTTGGATCAAAGCACTAAACTCGAAAGGAGACCCTGTTGCTCTTCATAACTGAGACATCACAACTAGGGCTGACCAGAAAACAACAATCTGATATAAAATTTCAAGTTTTGGAAATTTGTTTTGGTTGCAATGTGTGGGTGCTCTCCCTCTTTCTCTAGGTATTCCGTCATGAATCCACAAAACCTTCCAGATCCATTTTTAATTGAAATTGATACATTTCCATGGAATGTTTTGGTTTTGATAAAATGACATTTCAACTCTAATAACAATGTTGACTGGACCCCTTCTAGACTTAATTTGTATTGCTGCCAGGGAGGTAAGAAGAGAATCCATTAACAAGGCAAAAAAACAATCAAACCCCAAGAACAGTTAAATGCTTTTTTCGCTTCTCATTTCTTGTTTTATGTCCTCTTTCCTGGCTTTTATGTGTTTTTATATTTCTCCCTCAGGTTACAATAGCTGTGCTGAATGCTAATAATGTAATACTTGATGCAACTACAGGATTCATTTTTGAATTATTTTTTCCCTTGAATATTGAAAATTCATCTGAACTATTTGGAGTAGTAGCTGGGTCAATTCACCAGATTATTTTGGCATACAAAGGGGTTCAATAAATGTGGTTATTTTAACAGATATTCCTTGCTAATTTGTTTAGCAAAGATTTCAAGCATAAATGACTATTTCATAAAGGATCCCTAATGGAGGGACATGTAAAAATCTTTATTAAATGCATTAGTCCCCTGGCATGACCTTTTATTACATAAAAATAATATAATAAAAATTCATGATAGACTAAGAATGAAAATCAAATGTATGTTTTAATTAAATGAATAACACTTAAAATATTGAGTAAAAGCAAAATTATTGCAGATAGATATTTAATTGTCTTTCTTTGGAAAAATGCATTTCATTGTAACTTAACTGACATAAGTATTGAGCTTTTCATGCAATGCGTGCTAAATTTGTGTAATCTGAAACTTTTATATTATTCTGCTCCTGACACTTAGCTCTGAAAGAACTGACAGTTTTCATTTGATTTATCTTTGTGTAAATGTCAACAGTCTGTGTACGTCTCTTAAAAAAAAGTTTTGGCATGAACTTTGAGAGTGAATAAAGAAAAAAATGATGAAGGACTGTTGTCTAAAACACTGAATTTAAGGGTCTTAGACTGTGAGACTTAAGTATTCACAGATGGTTAGTTGCAATTTATAGTGCAATTTAAAACAGTTACTACTAACTTCTGCAAACACAGCTTTGTCTCCTGAGTCTGTCCTTCCCTTTCTGCTATGACTGTCTATTCATCTGTTGTGTGCTAACCATTAAATCCAGGGTTATGGGAAATGTGGGAAAATGACTATCCGTGGTGTGTTGTACAGTGCTATGCACCCCTGCTCAGTCCTTTGCTTCTGGTATGGCAGGACTAGAAATATTAGGGAGACATCGGTCCATGCCATTGCTGAGGGGTGATGGGGAAGAGTGTTTTGCATCCCTTGAAGAGATGAAGATATTGCTAGGGAGTAATGGTGTTGAGTGCAGAGGAAGTTGGGATAGGTCCATTCTGGCTGGCAGTTAAGTCATACACACATGACATGAGGGATAGGAGTTGCGACTTTACTCTCCAAAACCAAAGCCCCCTATTAACTGAAATAAGAATTTCTCCTCTAACTGTTGTCTCCTCAAACAGTTATGCAAAATTCCCTGTAATCTCAATCACATTCATATCCCCAGCTATCTGTGAATTACATTGAAAATGCCCTCCATTTGGTCATCTAAAATTATCAGGGGACGCACTGAACACATTTGATAACTCAGGATGGAACTGTTCTAGTGGTAGCTAATGGAGACTCCCCTTTAGTTCAAACAATAGAAGATTGTATTTTTGGGTGAGAAGGTCTTGATTCCTGTGTTCCATCCTGCATGTGTGGGATCTGGCTGATACTATAACAGTATTCTCTAGAACTGCATAGATTCTGTAGGCAAACTTTCAAAAGATCTCCACACCCTCAATGCTGGGGGGAGCTCTCTTGAAAATCTGGCCTCACATGACAAGAAAACTGGTGTGTTGCACAGCTCTGATTTGCCTGGAAAAGGGTCTCCGTGAAATCAGATGTCTGAGAATGGAAGATTCTGTGGGAAAAAGGTCTTAGAGCAGGGGTTACCAAGCTTCATTGCACTGCGACCCCCTTCTGACTACAAAAGTTACTACATGACCCCAGGAGGGAGGACTGAAGCCTGAACCCATCCCATCCCTGCCTCCCCATATGGAGAGGCCAAAACACCACTGCCCTGGGGGTGGGGGCAAAACCAAAGCCTAAGGGCTTCGGCCTCAGGCAGTAAGGCTTAGGCTTTGGCTTCGGCACCTGGCCCCAGCAAGACTGAGCCAGCCCTGGTGACCCCATTAAAATGGGGTCATGACCCACAGTTTGAGAACCACTGTCTTAGCATATAGCTTTCCAAGTGCATGAAAAAAATCATTTTTACGCAGAGCTCCTCTATGAACACATGTCTACTGTTCTCTGGGTTTGATGACTTCCTATCCCCTTCTCTAACAGATTCCAGCATTCTTTTGACTGAATTAACTGCAGCAAGATCACCCAAAAGCCTATTATTGCCTTATGCATGCAGCTTATTAATTCACAGAGAAATAACATTACATTTGAATTTGGCTTTTATGTAAGTAAAAACAGAACAAGTACAGCAATATTAAAAGAAAATATCCAGTGCAAACACCTTTGATGTACAGTAGAGATCAGTACAATGTTCCTTAGAATAATGTTATAAAGCAGACTGCAAAAAACCCCACAGTGATTATAGAAAATGTTATCTGGACGTTGTTTACAGAAGATTCTTTAGCTGTGGCACTGAATAATTCTATAGCTAAACATTTCCTGTTGAATAGCAACACCTTATTACACATGAAAATCTTAAAATATAAGTATTAGTAAGAATTCTTTATAACACAGTCATCAGTAGAACCTCACTAACTTGCACTGAGGACTGGATTTGCAAATTAATGATTAAATGAACAATTTTTTTTTAAAAAAGTACATTATTTATAAAGGCTCTGATCCAACCACCAATGGGAAGACTCCCAATGGGCTTGGATCAGGCCTGTGTTTGGAACGTTACTATAATTTAAATAATTGATGAAAGTGTCCTACTAAATGCTGTAGAGTGTATTTTTGAAAAAGTAGTGAAGTACTAATAATGAGACCACCCTACAGATTTAATACCCTTGCTATTAAATCTTTGCTGAAAAAGGATGCTGGTTTTTGTGTATCACTATGGGTGGCTTAGTGAAATGCAGATCAGTGAAATTCCACTACACTGGTTTAAAAAAGACAACTTTAGTATTTGGATTCGTGACTATATATAAAATCCAATCTGAAATCAAGAGATCAGCTAAACTAATTCCTACAGATCCTGCAAAACTGGGTATCTCATTGGCAGGACCCTGCTCCCATTAAAATCAATGGAAGTCTTACATCAGTGGGAGCAGGAGCCAGCCCATAGTCATCACTTGCCTAGATCCTGAAAAACATACATGTTTGTTTGACTTGATGCACTATGTGCATTGGCATTCAGCTGAACGGGATGACTCCTCGCTGTGCGTGAAGTTAAGTATGTGCGTGTGTCTTGCAGTATTAGGGATGTAGTGGTGGTGACACCCAAAACCTTGCTTATGCCCAGGCCTTGGTCTTTCAGACAGACAGTAGAGTACACAGATACAATAGTCTGGTCTGGAAGTCCCCAGTACTTCCCTAGGTGGAAAATACCCATTTTACAGTACCTATTTGAAAACAAAATTCACAGTAATGAGACCCTTGAATTTTTTTTCCTGAAATAGCTGAATACCTTCAACTATGTTAAAAAGAAAGCTCCTAGAAAAATCCATGCCAGCTTAGCCTGTAATACCTGTGATTTGACTGTGGCAATCCAGTGAGACCTACAGTTCTGGCGCCTTAATATTCCACCTGATCTGCAAGTTTCCTGCCCAGCAGGGTATATTCCATTGAATAGCACCAAGATCCTAGTTAAGAAAGGAAAATATTTTTTTCTGAGGATAAAGAGAGATTTTAATACTCCAGGACGGTGCCAGAAGTCCACACAGTCAAGCTTTTCAAAAATGACCAATTAAAACCACTGTGGTGGTCTTCTAAAAATCCCAAAGAGTTCTACTACCTTCCTGCAGTAGCCCATTTTTGGAGTGGAAAGGTAACTAGTGAATTGGGAAGAAGGGAGAAATCATGATTCTCTTTGAACATAATGGAATCATCGTTAATATTAAATGATGATCCTCCCCTTTGCTGCGGAAGCAAAGGCATGGATTATCCATACAAGATGGTACAGGAGGCAAGGCAGACTTGAGGGGTAGGTGACTACAAGTGCCTCCATAATATGTTCCTTCTCAGAGTCGCTAGACTCCTCTGTTCTTAATTTCACATTGATAAAAGTGTATGACACCACATGAAATGGGGAAGAAATCGGGGGCATGCTGCTGTAGGCATCAGCATATATATGGAAAACTTTCACAGGTGCTGGGCAGTAATGATTCAAAAGACATGCTCTGTGGCGCTCACCTGTGGGTCCTAGAGAACTAGTGTCAGTGGAGGAGCCAGTGTGCTATCTGGGCTACCCATGCTGAGGGAATGGGACAAAAACAATGTCATTACTTAAAAAAAATGGATTTCATTGTAACCTTTTAACCCAAAATGCTTTGAGTTTTTGGTGTCTAGAATCATAGTTACAACCTGCGCTTCTTGTGTAAAGATCTGTTGATCCTCCTTTTGCATACTGGTTGCATCTTGGCTTTACTATATGTCTCTAGGGGGAAAAGCTAAACACAATTGATTTGAACTTAATATACAAAGTCTTCATTTGGCTCCAATCCGTAAAGCTCAGCTAACATTTTAAATCTGGGACCCCAGTCATTTAGAAAGTCATAGTCGATATCTGAATCAGAGGAACCTGACTCCAAAGAACTAAGAGATTCTGCAATGGACTCAGCACCTTCATAGCCATAAATGTGAAGGGTGTCATATGGCAGCAAATCCCCATCATTATCAGCTTCATCCTTCTTCACCTCAATCATAATTGCCATTTCCCCAGTGCCAGAATTTCCATTTCTTGTTGGCTTCTTGACCTGTGCATACAGGCAGGGCCCAGGCTCCAGGTTCATGCCATTCTTGCGGACAGAGTTGAGCACAGACACATCGTAGCTGGTGGTGTCCATTTCACCACCACCTTCTTCATCATAGGTCACAAGTTGCTCATGAATCTCTGCCACACTCTTCCTGAGTACAGTCAGCTCTTTCTTGTGCCTCTTTCTCAGAATGATCAGCAACGTGATTACTGCAGAGAAAACATATCCCAGCAGTTGTAAATAAAGGCAAATATAGGGAATTGGAGTAAACCAAACTCAGTGTAGTTAAAATTGAACATAATCTGAAATTCTTTTGCAGGAAAAATGCTATTAAATTCTTTTTTTGAATGTTATCTGAAACATTCCTAACGTAGGACTGATGTGTTCACAAAAGGGGCCCGTTTTTGCATTCTATCAATCTGCTTTAGTGTTGATTTCGTCATCTCCTTAGAACTTTATTTTTACAGCACCAGACTGTTAGTCCTGGAGCCTGAAGTCCTGTATTCATGAACAGAGAACAGGCAACAGCGGTGCAAGCTTTCCCTATGCTGCCCTACCAATATGCCTGAGCCCTGCCCTGGAGGGTATATCTCTAGCAGAGAGACCATAGTTCATTCTCCATAATTGGCTGGTGTTTGACCTCTTTTTTCCTGAAGCTGACTTATGGGTGTGGCGTTGTGATGTGGACACTTGTCCACTAGGAACTGAGCTTGGACCATTCAATCATTTAACATCTAGGCTATCAAACAATACCCACTTTCACACTTACCAGTCCATGTTAAACTCAAACTGATGGTGAACACCTCCATCACCCAACCAATCCCCACGTCAGCCAGTTCACGTTACATGCTATATTAATTTTTTTTAACATTATGCATTCTTATGCCACCCAAGTTACAATCCTGGATACTAGCTTTCCATTCACAAAAGCTTCAGTACCCATACATCAAGTACAGCAGCCTATTGTCGCACCATTAACGTATTATGCAATATAATTTTTATTGGTGTCTTCTTGTATTGTTACATGTTGTGCCCACGTGAATTCAGCCTTTTGAGACAGGGGCCCTGTTATTTCTCTGGTTCAGATCTCAGGTACACTTATGCCTAAATAATATTAATACTTGGTGAAATTACAACTGCTCCTTAGTTACAGTAAGACAACTATTCTAATAGGCCAAAAAGAAAGTAAATGCAAGAGTTTACTGAATGTGACCTACTCTCTTGATCCTGGATAAGCACAAAGCTTCAGGTACCTCAGTTAGAAAGAACATGTCAAGAACAGAGTATGCTTGAAATAGCAGATATTTACCAAGGATTGTGAGGATGCAGATAAAAATTGCCACCAGTGCCTGAATGCTAACTCCAACTTGCTTATTTGCTTCTTCGCAAAACGTGAATTCTCCTTTCTCATCACACTTACAGACACTGATGGAAAGTGTGTTTGTGCTGCTTAGCTCTGGCGTGCCATTGTCTGAGATGACGACAGGTAGGTAGTGGATTTTCACCAGCTCACGATTAAACTGTCCATATTTGACGGTGACATTAGCTGTGTTATCTGGAAAAGGTAATGAGTTCTAATTAAGTGATGATCTCAACGTCTAACTTTCTTTATAGATTATCAATTATCTGACACAATCCCTTGCGGCTAACTGAGCCTTTAAGGAACCCCACAAATAGTTGGGTGGCATGAACAACACTTTATCTGCTGAAAAAGCCTTAACCTGTTTATAAATAACAATAGCCCACTTGGACACATCAGAGATTATCTCTGTAGCTTTCACCTCATGTTTCTTGGTGCCTCTCTTTTGCTATCTACTGAAAACTACTGAGAGGATACACTACCGTGATTGTCAACCAATGTGAAGTTGCTATCTTCTGTGGTCAGGGAATATTTGAAGTTAACGCCAGGCAACATTTCATCCTTGTCAGTTGCTGAAATCCTGATTATCACCTATAAAGATCCCAAAGTTCAAATTTCAGGTATGCAGTGCACCCAGTGGTAAAAACACTCATTATGTAATGCAATAGCTTTGTGCTGGGCCTTTCATGGACCATCTGCAGTAAGAGGTCATCCAGAGGGACTCCCCAGAGAGGCACGGTGCCTTCTGGGACCTCCTGTCCCTCTCAGTGCAATAGGAGTAATTTGAGTAAAACCCTCTTCAAAGAACTGCTTCCTTTCCCCGTCCCATGACTAGTCAGATCCACTGGCTGGTGTGAAGAGAGAATCAGAAAAATCCCTGCTTACTTTCTATTGAGAGCAACTGGTGCAGAGCCTCTATACTCCCCCACAGTGACAGGTGCTAAAAGCCAGGTAGCTTGAATCCTGCCACACAAAGAGGAAAGGGATTTTCTCTCCTACTCTGCTGTGTGGCTGTGTCATGGCTTCTAATTAACCATAAAGAGAATAAACTAATGTTCATTTAAATACCTTAAGTGCATTTTTTTCTAAAGTGCTTAATGGATTTAAGAGCACTAATAACAGTGAACGTCTGACTTCTGCTCCTAAATTCCTTGCTTGCTTTTGAAAATCTCCCCCAAATACCCAAAATGCACAATACAGCTGCTGCATGTATGGCAGATGAAAAATATATACGACATCAATAAATAATATACCAAAAAGTATTTCAAAATCAAGTTAAAGGTCAAATACTACTCCTGGGTCTGTATACACAGCTCCCATCAAATAGTAGAATCTGGCTCGAAGACTGTAAATGAATGAATATAAATCAAAAAACTTTCATGTAAAGGCTGCAGCTGAGGAACCCATGACACCTAAAAATACCAACTCTATTTGTTGGGACACAAATTGGGTGCTGATGAAATTTGCAATCTTAATATTTACTCATGTTTTCTCCTGCCTATTTTACATAGCTCGGGTTTTGCATGTATGAATATTAGGTAAATGAAAATGAATTGCTAGTGATAACTGCCGTCTTGTAGGGTTAACTGAACTGTAATGTAATGGCTAATGTGCATGTATTCTGCTGACCTTCTGCTTGATGGGAGGGAGAGGGACTAAGGAGAGTGATGTAATGTGAGTGGGTCAAGTGATAGAGGTCTGTATTGTAGCAGCAAAAACACCGAAGCAGAAAAGTCTTGAGTGCTGACAGCTCGAAGGTCAGTGTAGTCATGGAGTAGCCACTGGAAGCACACGCAGATCAGTATTTAGGATTAGCAAACAGGATAACTCTTATCAAAAAAGTTGTGGTTTAACTTGTGGTTGAAGGTGTATGGTTAAGTATAAATGGCAAAAACCCCCTCATGTTATTACCTACCTTTCCTGGTGCAGCGTTTTCACACACTTTGGGCTCATAAGGATAAGCAAATTCTGGAGCATTGTCATTTTGATCAAGAACCTGTATATAAACCTGTGTATGTGATTCTATGTCAGACAGTCTATCTGAAACGATAAACATAAAAAAATGGATGATTTATCATTCAGACGGCTACAGACTGAGCCCCATACAGAACTCTGGTCCTGTGCTTTGCATCATTCATGGAACTTCTTCATAATGAGCATGAATAGTACAATATATCACACGTTGAGTAATTTATGCTTGTCCTACTTTTACTTATTAGATGTGAATTTAGGCCCAGATTTGTTCCTGCACAGAGATCTGTTAGACAGCGGGTGGAATGGGATGGGGGAGCTGGTTATGGCTCCCTGATTCACTGTGCTGGGCTCTGTGTAGGTTATAACAATCTAGGGGCTGCTCTAAACTGTGCCAGCTGTCTGTAACTCCAAAGGAATGTATGCCAGTTGAAGATTGCCAAAGTATAACAAACTTTGGCTATCCTTCCTTCCCACTTACTCCTTGGCTATTATGGCAGGACTTAGAACTTTTGAACGGTCTGGCCTAGGAAGTGGTTACAATGGCTCTACATATGGACATGAGGGGAATTTTGCTCTTTTTGTACTGTGGGAGTATAATCAGGCCAGATGCTTTTTCTAAGGGTACATCTACACTACCCACCAGATCAGCTTAGCGATCGATCTATCGGGGATTGATTTATTACATGTAGTGTAGATGCAATAAATTGATCCCCAATCGCTCTCCTGTCGACTGCTTAACTCCAGCAGTGAGAGAGACAGAAGCAAAATCAATGGGGGAGATGTGGCTGTAGATCCAGCGCCGCGAGGATGCGAAGTAAGTAATTTAAATTTAATCTAAGATACGTTAACTTCAGCTACGTTATCTTCTCTCCCCCTCCCCACCTCAGTGTAGGCCAGGCCTAAGACTTATGTTAGAAATCAAGGCATAAAGGTTAGCGTTTTCAAGGGATTCTTTGCATTTGTACTGAAGGCTAAGTGTTAAATCTGGTTTCTGGATTCTAGCTGGAGAAGACTTGCTGAGCAATCTTGAAACTAAAACATACATGTATGTTACAGAATCTATATTTCACCTTTTAATGTTCACCAACCAGTGTTCTTGAGTATCATTAAAGTGCCATATTGACAGTTACATACAGCAAATCCAGTAGGATGTAGGTAATGTGGAATTTTTCCTCCCTTCCCCCTTCAATTTTACTAGTACTTTGAACTAAGAGGAAATTATTAGAGGTGAAATTGCCTCTGATGGAGGACTCAGACACGGCCACTTTAGAATGAGGCTATGCAGGGTTGCTGCTGTCCCAGCAATTGTGTAGTGGGATTCTGCCACCTTGCATGCTTTGGAAGGGGAGCTCTGTGCCCTTCCTGCAATAAGTGGGTGTGAATGACGATGATGTGGCAGGCTCTGGGGATGTCTCTGGGCAAATCCATTTGTCTTAACATCCTGGGGGAATAGTTGCTATTCCAGACTGCTTGTTGAGTGTCAGCCATGCACTGACTCAAAGGTATATCAGCTCAGCAGTTCTTGAACTGTGGGTCGGGACCCCGAAGTGGGTCATAACCCCTTTTTAATGGAGTCACCAGGGCTGGCATTACACTTGCTGGGGCCCGGGATTGAAGCCAAAGCCTGAGCCCCACTGCCCAGGGCTGAAGCTGAAGCTTGAGGGCTTCAGCCCTGGGCAGTGGGGCTCAAACTTCAGCCATGGGTGGCAGGGCTCAGGTTACAGGACCCCCGCCAGGGTTGAAGCCCTTGGGCTTTGACTTTGCCCCTCCCCAACCTGAGGCAGCTGGACTGGGGCTTTAACTTTGGCCCCCCCAGCTGGGGTGGTGGGGGTTGGGCAGGCTCAGGCTTTGGTCCTCCCTCTTGGGGTCATGTAGTAATTTTTATTGTCAGAAGGGGGTCACAGTGCAATGAAGTTTGAGAACCGCTGACTAGCTTAAGAGGCAGAGAGAGAAACAAGGTATATTCTGGTTAATAAGCTGAGTGAATTTGCATAATAGTAATAGGCCAAATTCCAAAAAAAGGATACTCTGCTCACTTGCTGAAGTAGACATTTGTTGGATTTGATCATTTGCAATGCAAAATCATTCTAAGGCAAACATAGGCATTTTGATCAAAGGGGTGCATTAGCTTGTGTCAAATGTTGACAGGTGGGTGTTTTGTTTTTGGGGGCTTTTCTTTCTCTTTTAAACTATGATAATTCAGAAGAAACATACTGATTTTTTTCCCCTCAGTGAAACAGGTTTCTAGTTAACACTTACTCTCTGCCATGATTTCTTGGGCTGCCACGGTAAGGTTATGCCAGGCGCTGGCTTCTCTGTCCAGATGCTTTGAGATGAAGATATCTCCACTATTGGATACTTTGACATAGTCCCCACTAGGGCTGGATCTTCGGAGGGTATATCTGTTTTTTGTTTAAAAAGGATAATCCTCAACAAAACAAGAATAGTAATACAGTGTGTAGGATTTCAGTGATTCATTGCAGAAGGTCTGGAAGTTGTTCAAAGTGGTATGTTAAACTGCAGATCTGATAATTTGCCTTTACCATGAGCTTTGGTAACTGTTCTCCTCTAGAACTAACATTTTTTAAAGCTTCAAACACATAGCAGAGAACTATTTTCTTCTCTTCCAGCTCTCCTCACCAGATAGAATTTCCCCCCAAAATTACCTGGGCCAGAATAGAGTAAGTAGCCCAATATATCTTACGTCAGCTAGAAAACTTTCCCAAATTTGCTGTTATATGAATTTATTTATTTATTACTCCTTTGCTGACTTTAAATTAGTTCACTTGATTTTAATTTTTGAGCCTATACATGCCAAGGCAGTAGTTGCAATATAAAAAATTGCAACAACGATTGTACATAAACATGAAGTAAGACATACAGAATTGTGCATTTTCACTTGTTTGCTAATCTGTGTAGGAATAATGCGCACGTGCTATCATAGTGACTGTATGTGGTAATTGCCCTGATGCTTAACTTTTGTGAAGTTATTGCACGTGTGTATATATATATACGTGTGTGTGTGAGAGAGAGACTGCACATGCAGATTATGCATTTTTGCATATGCTGTTCTGAAAATTTGGCCAACTTGTTTATTTCCTTAAAGTGTTGAGAATTTAACAATTTTGCTAGAGCTGGTATAGTATCCAGCCTCATTTACCTAATTTTCCGTTTTGCTGCATCAGGATCTACTGCCAAAACTGTGCCAAGCGGGTTTTTTGTGAAGTAGTTTTCTTTTACTTTATAAACATAAAATGGCTGAGAGAAGATGGGAGGCTCATCAACATCAAGAACTTCAATGGTAACGGTCGCAATGCTCTTTGTCCCACCAGGCTTGAAGAAACGCATATTAACCGTTGGATCAGTTGCTTCAATGTCAAACTTGTACTCTTTTATTTTTTCATAGTCCAATGGCTAAATGAAAAGAGAGACATTCTCAGTCAGTAGTAAAAATGCTATATAGGCATACTGGAACGTGTGATTTGGAAATGCTAGTATGTTGTAACAGAACTAGATTATCAGGGAATCAGTTATTCAGTGCATTTCTCCCTTTTTCTGTGCATTTATTACTTGAGCAGCTTATGACTTTTTTTTCCACAGATCTAGTCTTTATTCAAAATTCAGCACATAAATCTCAGTCTGTAATTTTATGTCTGCAGTTCTGTGGCTGCAAGCTTCAGTCAGAGCCAGCTATCTCTGACCGTAGCCAGGAAAGCCAGCCTAGAGTGATCTGACCTAGCTCCTTTCTTTGAAGGTGAGATGGAAATTCGCATCTCTGCCCTTGCCAATGACATTTCTCCACATTCATTGAGGGCAGGAGATGGGGCTTTCTTGCCTGACAGCCAAGACCCTTAACTGTAAACTACAGCCAGCAATGCAGTCAATAGTAGCATGCCCAAGGTCTGTTGCTGCTCTGCCTACCAAACTCGCTGGCCACGATGGGCGTCTCAGCCAAACTTGTTCACTGTACACAGGGTTGGCTCCAGGCATCAGCACACCAAGCCAAGGCTATAAAGTACGTATATTCAGGATTCCTATTGAAAAGCTGCTTCAGTCTGGAGGGACAGTTGAGAACCGTACTGATAGTTTGAGTGATTAGACGTGGGCACGAATCAAAAAAGCTTGGATCCGACTTGAACATCGGAGAGAGGTTTCACAGCCTGCCCAGGATTCAAGAAAATAAAACACCATCTTCAAACAGCTCTGAATGTTGAGATGCTCATAATCTGAGTTGGTATTCTGCCCCAAGCATTCAAAAACCATGTAACAAGTCATCAGAATCATGAGATTTTGATAAGTAAAAAATGTGGGCATATTTCTTTGTGTTCTCATTTTCTGTTTTAGGGTTCACATTTTTTTCCCCTCTTCTACCGTAAATGCTAGAAATCTATTTTTTTTTAATGAAATCTGAGATTCTCCTGCAATCACATTACTGTAAGAGCTGGGGCTTTAAGAAAATCACCAACCATCCCTAATTTCGCAGGTTCAGTCCATCTCCACCTTGTAGATAGTGTAGGTGTAGACCAGACGTGGGCAAACTACGGCCCACAGGCCACATCCGGCCCAGAGGACGGTCCTGTCCAGCCCCTAAGTTCCTGGCCGGGCAGCTAGCCTGTGGCCACTTCCCTGCTGTCCCCCCTCCCCTGCATCCACTCCGCCAGCGCTCTGGGTGGTGGGGCTGCGTGGTCTGCAGGGCAGCGTGGCAGTGTGTCTGGCTCTGGCTGGGAGGTGTGGCACCAGACATGCTGCTCTGAGTGGCATGGTAAGGGGGCTGGGGCCGGGAGGTTGAACATGGGGCAGAGAATCCTAGGGGGCAGTCAGGAGACAGAGGGCGGTTGGATGAGGCAGAGGTTAGGGTGGACGGGGAACAGGGGGATTGTATAGGGGCTGGGGGCAGGGGTATGGATAGGGGTTGGGGCAGTCAGGGGACAGGGAGCTGGGAGAGTCGGATGGGGGTAGGATCCTGGGAGGGGGCGGTCTGGGGACAAGGAGTAGAGGAGTGTTGGATGGGTGGGGGGTAGTCAGAGAGTGGAAAGTGGGAGGGGTTGGATAGGGGGCGGGGGCCAGGCTGTTTGCGGGGCACAGCATTCCCTACCCCAATGTGGCCTTCGGCCCCCAAAAAGTTTGCCCACCCCTGGTGTAGACAGCAGTGCTTGAGATACCCAGTTGTTCCTTATATAATACACTAATCTGAAACATGCTAATTAAATAGAGATAAAGGTGTTAAACTTATGACTGGACATAGTGGCAGAGACAATAGCCTTGAAACTGTTACATAAGTTACACTGACGTTTTGCCTTAGATGACAGTGCAAACTTATCTCTGAGGCATAAGCATGGGGACAAATTAATTCTTCTGGAAACTCCACCAGTTCCACTGAAATTGCACCATGGATGACTCTTGTCCATTATGTGCTTCAAACAATGAACTGAGCCTTTAAGTGGTTCAAGTCCTGACTCCTCTTTTCCCCAACCCTCTTGCAGATCATATGCTAGAGCAGGTGAGGAAGCGCCATGCCTGCTTTGTATAAAGCAGCAGCCTTTTCCCCACTATGAGGGAGGTCTGCAGGGAGCAGGAGATGCTAAGAGACCTGGTGGTGGTGTGCTGGGAATTGTTGCTAGCAGCTGGGCTTTTAAGAGCATCTGGGTGGGGCATTGTGAAGCTGTTGTTATGCTCAGCCAACTGGAAACAGACTCAGAATAAATCACAATGAATCTGCAAGTACTTGCCACTTTCAGCACTGTGGGATCACTGAATACTACAGGAAGGGGCCATGGATGAGGCTTAGTGACAAGGCCAGTGTTACCAGGTCTCATGATTTTTATGAAGTCTGTCTGTGTTTAAGTTCTGATGCTGGAATAGAGGGATCTGAGAATCTCAGCTTCACTTAAAAATTAAAAAAAAAGAAAGCTTCTAGTCCTGTTGATGACACAGAAAAGCTTGAAAACATGAAGTGACTATACTCAAACAGCTCATGAAGCAGGATGCCAATAAAAACAAAACCAAATTTATAATGTATCATGATGCGAGGGTGGGGGCTGAGTCATGATTTTTGAATTCTTGGGGTTGGTATTGTTGCAACTAATCAGGAAATGTCCCTGGTACCAGTGATGCCGGTTTGGGAGCTTGAAGGCAGGTAGGGTTTTGGAGAAGGCCCAGGCTCCTGGAGCCCTACCACAGTACCTGGAGGTAGTGTGAAAACCCTCCTGTTTCCACGGGAAGGGATGGGAAAGGCAGTGAAGGTTCAGGGAGGCTATAAAACCTTAGAAAAGGGAGAAGAAAAGAGATTAACTGGAAGATTTTGAATTTTTCATTTCATTTGGACTTTGACTCCAGAAGGGGGTTCGGAAAGTCAAAGCATTAAAATCACTGGTCTACCAAGCTATCCAAATACCTAAGGACAGGGGAAACTGAGACACCAAGCTGAGGGGAGTCTGAGGGGTGCAGCCTGGAATCTGATCAGGTAAATCTCAGTTATACACTGTGGGAAAATGAGTTTTTACCCTAGTAATAATACTGAATCAATTCACTTAATATATATATTACTTTGAAACTAAAAAAAAAAATAAAAATTGGATTTTTCTATTCCATACTGTTTTTAGAGTATAGCTAGCTTAGATATCAATTGTCAACATGACAAACAACACATTTTTCTGTGTCACTAGGAATTGTACCTTCTTTGGCTTAATTATTCCTTCGTTGGTGAATGCATTTGGTATAATTTCAAAGGTATCTCTATAATCTCCTCTGACAAAACTGTACTTTGTGTTTCTGTTTTGTGGATCATCAGAGTCTTGTACTTTCAATTTGCCGACTTCTCTTCCTACTCGAACATTTTCAAAGACTTTAAAGTGGAATGATTCTGTTTAAAAAAACAAAAACAAACACAGCCCCCCCAACACATGCAAGTGAGAATTCTGTTAATTGTTCATCTCAATTTATGTTTAGCAACAAAAACATAATTTCACAGAGAATACTGAGATTATTATTTAAAAACTGCATTGATGCTCAAAAATGTCAAGATGCACTACAGAATGAGCGAGATACCATAGAATGGATTTATTCTGCCCTAGCTGTGCATCACAGCTTCTTTGCAAAATTCAGGGACTCTAATCAACCTTATATGTACAGTGCTGGGTGGGGTGGGGTGAATGAGGAACCGGGAAGGAAGGAAGTTCTGTTCATTCAGGTGATATTTTAGCAATTTTTATAAAGCAATACATCTTGATTGGATAAACTCTGATAAAACCATTTGGTTTTAATCATACCTGTTCATACCTTTCAAACAAAAAATCAGTCTCACAACTTACGCTGTTCAAATGTAGGGAAGTTGTCATTGATGTCAGACAAAGTAATGATGACTGTAGCAGTGCTTGAATCCCCACCATGAAGCCCTGGAGAATCTTTTGCTTTAACCACAATTTCATATGTAGACTGATTCTCTCTGTCTAAATCAGCTATGGCTGTAGAAATCACTCCTTTAAAAAACACATTAAAAAGAATCAGTTTGTGACATTATGCTCCATATTCTTCATAGAAATATTGTTGTGAGATGAATATGGCATAACTAAGATATATTTTATGCAAGATGGGTCATGTGAGGTATATTGGAAAGGTTATGATTTACTGAATGTGATTACCTAATTTGTATGAATTTCTGTATCTGTATCTGAAGTTAGAAATACTATGCTGTATCTGAAGTTAGAAATACTATGTAATAATTACAACTGTGTCTTCACCTGGGGAATGCCTACCAGACAGTATGCTAACAGCCTGAATGGGCCAGTAGGAAGGACACTAAGACTTTGAAGATGCTAATCTAGCCTCCTTCCTGAGGATTTTCCTGGGATGCTGTTTTAACACTGCAGCGTCAGATGATCATGTCACCTGGTACTGGACATCATTTTAGACTTCTGGTATTTTTCCACTAGAAGGAGTGGGGGTCAAACTAGGAAACAAAGGATTCCTGCCACATGTAAATTCTATTTAAGGTTGGAGAATGAGTTCATCTTGGCTCTTCTTCACTGCCTTCCTCCCCAAGAAGAAAGACTGTTGAAAACAGCTGAAGAAACAAAGGAACTAAGCTGGGCAGGGGAGCTCAGGCAAGAAAAGTCAGCCTGTGAAGGGTATACCTGGAGATTTAAGCTGAAAGCAGTGCCGTTTACCTTCAAGAAACTTTACAACCTGCATAAAACACTTAGGGTGAGAAATTATTATTTGTAGCTAATTTCTTTAATGCATTAAGCCAGTGTTTCTCAAACTGGGGTCTCTGCTTGTGTAGGGAAAGTCCCTGGTGGGCCAGGCCGGTTTGTTTACTTGCGCAGTCTGCAGGTCCGGCCGATCAAGGCTTCCAGCAGCTCCCACTGGCCTGGAGCAGCGAACCATGGCCAGTGGGAGCTGCTATCGGCTGAACCTGCAGACTGCACAGGTAAACAAACTGGCCCGGCCCACAAGGGGCTTTCCCTACACAAGTGGCAACCCCAGTTTGAGAAACACTGCATTAAGCCTAGTTTCCGCATGTGCTCAGTAATCTGTTTTAATATGTTTTCTATCTCATATCACTTAGGTGCTTGGGGCGGCAATCTGCAAGCTGGGGCAGTCCATGTGCCATTAGGGCAGCACGCGTGTTTCCGGGGCGGTGGCAATTCGGCGGCAGCTTCTATGTTCAGCTGCCCGTGGCGGTGCAGCTTCTGTCTTCCAGCTGAAGACAGAAGCTGCTGCTGAATTGCCGTCGCTGCGGAAATATGCGTGCCTCCTTAACGGCACGTGGACTGTCCCCCCGTCTGCGGCGGCAATTCGGTGTGCTGCTTGGCTTGGTGAAAACAGTAGAGCCGGCCCTGTCCAGAAGGTGTGTGCACTAGAGTGCTGGGCAATTCCCTGAGCTAAGTCTTTCCACACACAGCTGATTGCAGACTCTGTGTGATTCTACAGCTGGATGCGTCCCGACGTGTGTGTGTGCACACAGCTGCAGCAGGACAGGGTGACGGAGTCTCGGCTGGTGGAACTGGCGGGCTCAGTGGGACCCAATGCATCAGCTGGCACCCTGAATTGGGAGGGTCCAACGTGTCACACATTTATTCTAGCATATTTCACTTCACGGCAATCTTCTGTTAGATATCCCTGTGTGTACTTCTGCTGTTGGCTTTAACTAGCATTTTGGATATTGCTTCTAATGCTGTGGTTAGAAATCTGATTTCTAGATGATGGAATATTTTGGACATTTTGTATGTCTCCATGCTGTATTTGGAGTTTTTGAATATTTTGATTACAAATCCACAAACACTGGCTAAACAGTATTATCCTATTATAGATATCCTTTGCAGAGGTATTGCAGCTGGAAAAAGTAATGGATCCTTGCATAGTGTACTGCTGGCAACATTTTACTGGTTTAAACATGTGCATCTAATACCCATGTTTATTGTATGATGAATGAATCAGGAAACAAATGGTCAGATATTTGGGATTAAGGGTAAAGCCCTTAAAGCGTGTACATGTACTCTGTAGAAGCAGTGTTTTATGTGCATTTGAATATAATCAGGCTCATGCACTTCCCCCTATTTCTACTTAGCATGGGAATAATCTGAAGTGTGGCTGGACACAGTGAAAGTTGGCAGATCAAGCACATTCATGTGTAACAATAGCTCCCAAATGTCCGAGAGGACCTGCAGAGCAAAGTCTCCATGAATTTATTGGAGAAGTCAAGTTTAGTGTTACGTTGCATGCATATACATCCAGCCAAACTATGTAACAATGGAAGTCATATGGCAGTCAACAAATGATGCATCCTTTTTCTTTAGTGATGATCAGCTGACTGTGGGTGGTGAAAAAATGCACACTGTACACTGTCTCAAAGGGTGTCCGGAAAAGCTGTCACACTTCCTTTTAGTTAATCTATAGAAAAAACCTCAGCTTGATGCTATTATTTTTACGCATAAATATTCTGGGAAATGGTAAAGTACATTTACATAATTCAAATAATGTATTTCTATAGTCTGAATATTTATAGGACCCCTTCTGCTGTACTATATCATCAAAAAGGTGACAATTGCAAGAAAGAGAAGAAAACTTATTGGAAAGATTAGTGAATCTATGCCTTGTTATTAGTATGAAGACGGTGGGAGATAACTCTTTGCCCCAGATAGCAGACAGCATGATGGTGGTCATAAAATAGACAGAGGTAAATACAGTATTTATATATACAAAAAATTAGTTAACTACAATTCTGGGTGGGTTTACAAATCTCCAGGAAGGCAGATAATGACTAAATCAATTGCCAGTGCTTAAGGGACAAATCAACTGCTGTAAGTCTACCTCTCATCCCACCAGTGAGATGCATAAACTGGATTAGTTAGGTTCAGGGGTCCCAGGACAAAGACACTTTGACACAGATAAAAGGATTGCCTCTCTATGAGCTCTGCAGGGGAGACAATGAAAGTCAGACTGAAATGGGGGCAGAGGCTGGAGAGGTGCAGACTGTCTTGTCCTGGGACAAACTTGCACATTTTTAGGCAAGTCAAGGTTTACGTGAGATAACAAAAGCCTATATGCATACTGTTTTAACCTTACCCCTCCCTGTTATGTTCCAATGGATAAATTATTAATACTTTTGTTTTGAAGAGGCTGTTCTGTGTCACTGCATTTACCAGCTGGTCACAGATGCCAAAGGGAAGTCTGTAGCAGAGGACTCATGGGTGGCGAACAGGGATACTGTGACATGAGGACTCCATCTAAAAGTGGGGTTATTTGTGGGATTCCACCCTGGGAGAAATACAGGCATGGGTCTGTCACTTACTGGTGCCCATGGAGAGACTGAGTGAAGGGTCTAGGATACAGCCACATCTCGCCCAATAACAATTGTAAGAATTTCAGTGATGTACAATATTTCTATGCTATCTTGTTCTTATTCCTGGTCAGTGGCATGAGTGATATCTCAGTCGAAACTGAAG
The DNA here is from genome assembly GCF_003597395.2 of Chelonoidis abingdonii. Lineage (NCBI taxonomy): Eukaryota > Metazoa > Chordata > Testudines > Testudinidae > Chelonoidis > Chelonoidis abingdonii. The sequence continues at coordinate 25,971,912 of NC_133787.1, forward strand.
TTGTCAGTAAATTCAGCTCAATCTCATTTGCAAATTTCAGCCTTGAACTATTGTGCCTTCACTGCACCTGCCTTCTCCAGGAGGAAATGCACCCCTTTACCCTTCCCCCTCCAGCATTTAGTACACAAATGCCTTTTGGTTTTTCAGTTCACTTTCACATTCCTAAATAATACAGACAGTGTCACCAGAACAAAACCTCTCCATAAATACATTCTTGCTGATAACTAAACCTCCAACACATTCTCTGGCTTGGCTAGAATGATAAAGGCTTAAACGTGTGACATTTGTAAAGTATATGGTAAAAGTTGAAAAGTGTGTGTCATGCTTACCAGATTCATCAACTGTGAAATAGCGCTCTCCTTGAATAACTTGGTATATGACTGTGGCATGACCTGCAACGGTTGGGTCATCAGCATCCACTGCTGTCACTTTGGTGACTGAAGTTCCTAGAGAAGGAATTATCACATGATACATTTACTAAAAATCCCCTCTGTTAAACAGAAACATAAGGAGAAATGAGTAGTCAAAGAACTTACCTACTGGTGACATTTCTGGGACAGAACCATTGAATACTTTTTGTACAAACACAGGAACATTATCATTAACATCATAGACTTTGATGATAAATTTAGATGGTGGCTCCAGTGATTTGTTGGTTGTTCTGTCAATAAAGAGAGCTGTCAGCTCATACTCTGATTTCTTTTCTCGGTCCAGCCTCTCAAATGCATACACATCTCCGGTGTCTTCACGGACTTTAAAGATGCTATTGGCATACTCCCCCTCAAGAACATACATAGCATTTTTATTCCTTGAACTTGATGTGATCTAGAAAGTATAATTGAGGGAGTTAAAAGTGAGTTTTAATATCCGAAAACAGAACACTTTCTGCATGGAGATGTACATAATATTCATACAGATAAACTTCAGCAAATAGCTAAAGCCATTACTTTAGTTCAGTGGTTCCCAAACTAGGGGCGTGGCTTGTTCAGGGTAAGCCTTCGGCCTGCGCCGCTTCCTGCCGTTCCCATTGGCCGAGAACTGCGGCCACTGGAAGCTGCAGTCGGCCAAACCTGTGGACGTGGCAGGTAAACAAACAGGACCGGCCCGTCAGGGGCTTACCCTGAACAAGCCACGCCCCTAGTTTGGGAGCCATTGCTTTAATTCATCTATAAATAATTTGCAGTTGCTGGTTTGCACAAATCAAGTATAAATTAGGGAATTCCTGCTTCATTTCCCCTTTGAAGCATAGGCAGTTATCCAATTTGCAATAAGAACTGTGTGTATAAAATCTCACCTAAGTGCACCACCAAACTTTACAGTTGTTTTTGAGGCCATTTGATTCCTGTATCACCTTTCCACTATCACCTCTTCCTAGCTACTCTTTTCATAAATTAAATCCAACCATTAGCAATATACATTATCCCACTGAAGGTGGCCTAAATATTCAGACCTAAATGCTGAGACTGGAAAAACTCACTGGCTTTGTTTTTCCAATAATGTTGTCTTATCCTAAGACTTTCAAAAACTAAGTGACTAATGACTTTCTGATTTTGAGAAAGTCCCCAGCACCCACCCTCTGGAAGTCTGGCTCTCTTTAATATGGTTTCCTAAGCTATCATCCGAAATCACTAGTTAATTCTGAAGATCTGGGCTTAAGTTTCTTGGTTTTAATGCCATTTTTGTAAGCCTTACCCAAATGTTACATACTTGCTCTGGTTCAACATTTCAACTGAATAAATAAATGGACTTGAGGAAACAGTTGAGGATTTTTATAATTTCTGTAATGGAAATCTTATGCAAACACTTAATTTGGGATTGCTATGATCATCAGGCAAGTGTTCCACTTATCACAGATTTTGAATCCTGGGGTCAAATCCTGACCCCGTTGGGTGTTTTGCTATTGACTTCACTGGGGTCAGGATTTTACCCATGGAATTCAGGGCCTCTTGGAGTGGTGGATCATCTGTCACACCCCTGTGGTAATATTTATTTATTTTATTTCTTCCTTCCTTCTACTGCTATTTGGTTTATAGTAGTAACCTCAGTGTGCTGGGCACTTTCAAAGCATGTAATAACATGCAGTAGTTTACAATTTATGAAGATAAATAACATAAAAAGGATGGGGGAAAAGAGATAAAATATACAATCAACTTTAAAAAATATTGAATTCACTCTCCCTACTGGTTCTGTACATTATTGTTAACCTGGAGGTAACTTTGATTCTTCTATTTCGACATCTTATCTCCCGATTCCTGATAGAAGATTTAAACTACTTAAAATAACATTTATTGTACAAAGATATATGCTCTCGATATATTAGCACTCTTATTCCATTTATTGCAGTTGGATACTCACCAGAAGTCCCTATAATTAACCAAGAATTTCCACTCCTACATTTCTGATGTTATCAGAGGTTGCATTTGCTTTTGTGTTTAGCATTTCTGCTTTATCTTGCTGATGGTCAGGCTATTGCTGTTAAACAGTTTTTTGTTTACATCCCCCCTTTTTGTAGTATGTCATGGAATTCTTCTTCTTCCTTTATTCCACATTTTACATCATGTTTTTTGTGGCTTCCTGATCCTGGGGCTGCTAAGGAGTGTCTTAGAACTTCTGAGATGCAACTGAGGGCAGCTTGAATTGTGCTGGTTGACAGTGATTTTCAGAGTTCATGCTGGCAGCCAAGGCTTCTCAGGTTTTCAGGATGCCCCAGCACATCCCCTGTACCAGGGGCCATAGTGGTGTGGCCCAGAGCCTTTACACCAGCTCTGCACCATCTGTATATTTCCTTACTGAAGAGAGATGCTTATGATTTTAAAACTATTCTGATTTTTTTAAAAAAACCTTCAATAAGTAGAGTCTATGCAGGTATTTGTATATTTCAACACGTTCCTTAGAAGTTAATTTTATGATTGGGTTTGTGGGAAGAAACCACGTTCATTGAAGGGCTTCCTAACTTTGTAAAGTGGTCTTAAGTCTAGGTACTATGATTTTGATATTAATGCCTAGCTAAAGAGGGAGAGAGAGTGTAAATTTTGGTGGTTCTAACATTTTAACTTTTCATTAGTTGTTACTTTTCTCACTGGTAGAATCTGCCCAGATAGATCATGGTCTGATTAGTGGAAAAATCTTGTTAGATTGGCTAGTCCATCCCCACAGGGACTAATGCTGGATTGTTCCCTATAGCAGTCTTATTTTAAATGCATCAGAAAAATTAGGCTTTTTTCATATTGTTTTCTAGCTCTCAAGCAGATGCCTGAATATTATTTCTTCGTGGGATAAGTGCTTTTCCACTGAGGTTTTTTGCTTTGGATCAGCCCTTGTAATGCTCCAAGGAAGTGTCCTCTCTTGATATGTTTGCAGGTAACTGATAAGACAGTCTCACAGGATTTTGGCTAGCATCCCATTGCTGTGTGCATTCCTACTATAACTGAGCTGCAAAGAATAGAAGATTCTCTGCTTTACTGTATGAATTCTTTTCTTATTATACTTGGTGATGTAAATAATTTGCCTATTTCCCATCCCACTGTTGTCCTATACCACACGTTAAAAACTCCCACCACATATTAAAGGTAGGAGCATATGCTGTGTCTTCTCTCTCTCAATCTCTATTTGTTTGATTCAATGTAAAGCGCAGGGACTTCCAAAATGCTTTTGTTAAAACTGTGGGGATGAACCTATAGAGAAAGCATCCTGGGTCATAAAAAATAAAATCAAACTATATGAGCATATTCCTGCTGCTGTCACTCAATTCTACATGCCTGCTGTTGTAGCCTTTATTTAGAGACTTATCAAGTGTTGAATCCTGCCAATGCAATGTGCTGCATGCAGACTTTGCAAAAGTAATCAAAAGCATTCCATTGCTGGAAGACCACAGAGCACCATACAAAGTAAATTATTCTCTTATTTAGGACAGCACCAGGAATAGAGGTGTTCTTCTCAATCTCCTGTTGAATTGGTCTGAAATGAAGCAGAAATGCCCCGGGTATTAGCTGAGAATACCCTATGGCCTCTTTCTGTCTAGCTCACTGCCAGTAAAGAGCGCTGATCCAGAAAAGTCTGTTTCATTTTACCAAGGCAGGCTGACAGGTGCTGATTGTCGTACATGGGAAGAAAACGTACAGCTGCATTTATCAGAAAAGTTGTTCAGATTGAAAGACTACATTTGAAGAACTTTGCCAGCGCGATGTGCAGTTAATCATAGGATTTTATGAGCAATGTACTATAGAAAATGAGTTTGCAAGTAGGTCAATGCTCTTTTTTTTTTAACAATTAATTTTTTACAAAATTGTGAAAAAACCTGAGAACTACAACATTTCCAAATACAGCCCCTCCCCCTGCATTTTGGTCTAATCTGAGAACTGTAGGCTTTCTTTTAAAAGAAACAGAACCAAACAAGTTAATACCATAACTGCATCTAAGGTGGTATTATCAACTCACTGAGTGCTGGTACAGCTCTTCTGCCTTTTAAAGTCTATGGTAATCTTTTACATTAAGTCTAATGAGAGTAAATTTCAAGAGTGGTTGGCAATGGCCTAAAATTCCACCCTTTGTGTATACCCTAAAGGGAATCTTTCAAATGATGTTCACTCTTGCGGTATATAGCAGGCATTTCAGGTTTAGCTGCCAAATTTTCGTGGTTCTAGTTTGATGGCTTGATGAATAAAAGAATTAAAAAAACACAAAAATTGACAACCTGTTTGAGATTAGCCATGAACACAGCATGCCTAGAGAATGGCTGACAGGTTAGAATTGTATCCCTTTAGTATATTTAATTCATCTAGTGTTCATGAGACATTTTATATGTCATGGTGACTGATTTTTCTTATTACAGAGACTTGAAGTCAACACAGTTGTTTAATTAGAATATGCAAATTTGCCATGCACACAGAAATAAGTTGATTGAGTGCTGATAATGACACTAGTCTAAATACAGTATAACTTGGGCAGCCTGCAGATATAAGTGGTAGGATTGAAACTCTTCTGAGACTATTAGAAGCTGAAGATCTGATAATATATTTTTGGAAAGGTAGTTTCCCTGGATTTGCAGTAAGGTTGTAGATCTGACTTATGACTTTGAAATTAGGACCTATTAATGAAATCCATGAAGCAATAAACAGAAAGAACTCTCTTCAGATTTGCTACAATTGTATTTTGGGCCCAATACAACAGGTTGAAATCCTATTGATTTCACTGAGCTTTGAATCAGGTGCTTGGTGAGGGTAAAATCTGTTAATAAATTCATTAACTTCTGAATTCTGATTTATTTACACTGACTACATCCATTCCTTAGCTATGTAGCTCTATTAGTTGTTTATAATTCATATGTGTACAAATAACAAATTATCAAATTAAATAAGCACACAACACAAGAGTTTTGTTTTTGCATCAAATAGACTCTGCACATCTTGACTTTTGGCATAATTTAAAAAAAAAGATGTGCACAAATAAAGCATTTCATTCAAATGACTCTTCTTTTTTTAATCTGCACAGATTGGTATCTACAGTTAATAATGAAATGCAGATGCATGAAGCTACAAATATTAAGCATATCCAGGGGTGGCTCTATGTATTTTGCTGCCCCAAGCACGGCATTCAGGTGGCTTTCGGAGGCATGACAGCGAGAGGTCCGCCGATCCTGCTCCTATGGTGTACCCGCCGCTGAATTGCTGCCGAAACTGTGGGACCGGCAGACCTCCCGCAGGTGTGCCATCGAAGGCAGCCTGGCTGCCGCCTTCACTGTGACTGGCAGGCCGCCCCCCGTGGCTTGCCGCCCCAGGCACATGCTTGGTGTGCTGGTGCCTGGAGCCGCCCCTAACATATCAGAGTTTTATTGTCAATTTAAAAATGAAGCACAACTTCAGTTGTGTCATGTGATTTTTAGAGAGCAACCATGGAGTGATTAGAATATGCACTTCTGCTGCACAATGAACAGATGAAATCTATTTTCAGTAAAACTGGATTCTCAATATAGACCATGTTGCTTGTTGGTGGATCAACCGTTGTCTCAAAATGCTCTGTAGGATAATTTGTTTCATGACTGCCACATAAGTCTATCAGACTTGCAGATTATAGGTTGTTTTAGTGGAACTGACTTCGGAGAGTCAGAGTAGAGGGTAAATAAGATTAGCATAGTTTGATACTTAAATTTAAATGAGTCATTTGTGTGTGTGTGTGAGAGAGAGAGAGAGAGAGGAGGGAGAGAGAGAGAATTTATTAAATAGTCTTGTAAAACTGTCCACGCTTACTGCAGGCATTTTCAACTAACTCTACTATTCCCAGAACAGGCTGTAAATTGGGTTCCTAACTCTCCCTAAATAACCAAATACTAATGTACAGTCACGGGGGGATGAGAAGTACAGTAGTAACCTGTATCCAGAGAGAGAGACTGGCATGCTAAACTACCTAATCGTTTCTCTATTGTCTATAGAATTATACAGTTTCTCTGGTAATCAAGTTTTGTCTCTGATACTGAACCACCCATAACCACTTCCTCATGCTCACTTTCCCTCTAAAAGGAGAACAGCAGTCAGAATTTATGAATATTGTAATAAAAGCACAAGTTCACTTCTCAATGCATTTATTTAGAACCTAGAAGCAGGAGCTAGATCCATAGCTGGAATAAACTGGTGTAGCTGCACTAAAATTAACAGAGCTGGGCCAATTTACACCAGCAGAAGATATGGCCATTAAAAGACAGAATTCTGGCCTGTGTTTCAGGAAGAAGATAAACTGAGATGTGAGAAAATGGTAGTGTAATATTAGTGCAACTAATTTACCATTCATCCCATTACACCTGTATGCCACCAAAATACTCCCCAGTTGCACAGATGTCCAACCAATTTATAAAACCTATTTGTATTTTACAAATAAAGTAGATTTTGGTTTTGTGACATTATTCTTGGTTTACTATAAGTCTTCAAATTGTTACCATTACTCCCATCCTGTAGTTTGGGATTAAAACCACATTACAATTTTCTTTCTTCTGTCACACCTACAATGTCAAAAAGTAACACTGTTCATCATGCTCTTACATGGAATTTCACCCTAGTTAGTAACTGCTGATTGATTGCTAATACATTGTTAATTACCTTCCCAACATGATGTGGTAATGGTGAATTAATCTCTTCCATGATATGCATTTGATTCCAGATCCATTCTCTCTTAAATCGTTTATGACTGTTACTGCTTGGTGAAAGATTTAGTTTTGTCTTGAAATCTTCTGTGTAAACAGAGGCTGGAGCCAAGATCAGGGAGAAAAGGAGGATAAGCTTTTTCATCTTCTTTTGCAACCTAGAAAACATTGTAAAATATGAACAGTAGGGAATATAGAACAGAGATTTCTTAAGTAATGGTAAATGGCTGCTAGAGAGAGCCAAACTCATAAAGGCTCAGAATTGGCTCTGGCTCAGCGCAACATCCAAGCCAATAAACCTACGGAGCCTACATTTGTTCCCACACCAATATAGGTCACAATTAACTCCACTGAAGTTACTGGATTTACCCTAGAGTATCAGGCCAATTAATTACAGTACAACTAACGCTGATCAAAAAATGGAATTTCCATCAGTAGTATATACCTTGATAGCATTCATCACCAGGTATTTTTGATAGGTTTCCACACCTCAGTTAGGGCTTATATTCCACCCTCCATCCCCATCCCCATTTCCATTGGCGTCAAAGTTTGGCGCCGAAGGCCATTTTGAGAAAATATTTTTGTTGATTATTTTTTATGTTTGAATGGGGGGTATGTTGCGTGCTTGTGCTCAGATACATTTGCTTGTTTGTTTAGAGAAAAAGGTTGAAAGAATAGAGTGTGAGATCATAAAGATTAAAAAAAGAAAGCTTTGGTAAGGTTTAGAGGGAAAAAGGAAAGAGAAATTGTTTGGTGAGGTTGAGTAAGGAGAGATGAAGCAAGCCAAGGGAGATGCTGGCTGCCGCTTCCTGCAGCCCCCAGTGGCCTGGAATGGTGAACCGTGGCTAGTGGGAGCTGCGATCGGCCAAACCTGTGGATGCTGCAGGTAAACAAACCGGCCCAGCGCACCAGACCTATTCACCCCTATGGGCTGTGCTTCCTTGCCAGACTACATCTCCTGCGATGCACAGAGCTTCCCCTTGTGTCTAAGCAGTTGCTCCCATGATGAACTGAGGCAGCTCAGGCAGATGCAGAGTTATATCAGCTGAATAAAATCAAATGGGAAGTTTTGATTCATGAATGTTAAAACATTCTTATGAACAGTATCAAAACAATGTTCTAACAGAAATTTAACAAAAACAGCATCTGTGAATTAGTGGATCATAGATAAGAAGGCTGCTGCTTCGCCTGCTTTTCAACAAATACAAGTGAAAGTTATATTAATTTTTTTTGTAAAGGAATAATCACCTGAAAAGACAAACCTATATGAAGAAACATCCCTTTATTTAGCACTTTTGCATGTGTTGTAATAAAAAAGGTATAACTTCTCTTCATGAGAGGCTTGACTGCCAGCCTTCTAGGTGCAGCCATCGTTAATCTTCAGACCTGTTTAAATAGAAGCTCCTTACTTAGGGAGGGAGACTGCACGATACTTTTAGCCAATAGTTTAGGGCTTTCCCTCCCTAAAACACAGGGGAAATTTTTTTTTATCACTATAAGTTACTTTTATAAAAAGGTTCTCTGTGTTTTTAACCCTGGGATGTTTCTGCATGCTCTTTTTTTATTGAAACATATGCAAAAGTGCTAAACAAAGAGATGTCTCTTCATATAGGCTTGTCTTTTCAAGTGTTTATTCCCTTACAAGCCTTAATATAACTTTCATCTCTATTTGTTAAGAAGTGGGGGAAGAAGCATCTTCTCTCTGATCCACTGGCTCACAGACACTGTTTTTGCTGCAGCTTCTAATTGTCCTCACTAAAAACATAGGGAAAAGCTTTTAAAAACTTTTTGTTAGTAAGGGTTTGTGGGTTTAACTCTGGGTTATTTCTGCATGCTCATTTTTTATAACAACACATGCAAAAGTGCTAAGGGCTCTTTCTTCATATAGGTTTACTCTTCTCAAGTGTTTATTCCTTTACAAAACTTAATATAACTTTCACTTGCGTTTGTTAAAAAGTCGGGGGAAGAAACAAACAACTTCTTTCTGATCCACTGGTTTACAGAATAAGGGGAGTATAAACTGGCTGTAACTAAGGCCCTGCGGTTTTAAACCTGGGGTGTTTCTGCATGCTCTATTTTATTGAAACACACCAATAAAAATGTTAAATGAAGGGATGTGTCTTCATATAGGCTTGTCTTTTAAAGTGTTTATTCCTTTAAAAGACTTTCAGGTCTATTTGTTAAAAAGTGGAGGAAGAAGAAATCTTCTTCTGTCTGATCCACTGGCTTACAAAGGCTGTTTTTGGTGAAAAAGCACGCTGCTTCAAATTGTCTCACTAAAAAGTAACCAATGTTAGTCTAAAACATAGGGGAAAACTTTTAAAAATTGTTTGTTACTAAGGGCTTATGGTTTTAACTTTTATTAAGACCCCTATGTAAAAGTGCTACATAGCGGGAAAAATGCTTGGGGTCTGTTTTTTTAGATAAGAATAAGGCAGTTAAAGGTCGGTGGGGAGGGGTGATGGTCCTTGTTTTAAAACCTTGGGATTATAGGACTGGTTCAGGAAAATGAATTCTATGACACTGCCGTAGAACAACATCTGATTGGGCCAGTCCAAAGGGGTGATAACAAGGCTGAGGGGCTGTGAACCTGGGAAGTTCTTTTTCCGCAGAAACACTTGGAAGGGTAAAATCTCTCTTTCTCTCTCTCTGACTCAACCATGTGCTGTCTATCTTTGCCCTTTGCAAAGGGGCTTTCTTTTCCCTTTTCTTGCCCCGTTCTGTCTTTTAACCTATCTTTATATGTTTCTCTTTTTTTTTAACTCTTTTTAAATACTCTTTTTAAAACCTATCCTTGTATTTAATAGTTTAAATGCCTCACTATTAACCTCCCTTTATACTGTTTTACCATGTGTTTACTAAACAATCTCTGCTTTAGTAAATGCCCGTTTTTTGCCATGTATGTTCTTTTAAAATCAATTGTTCAATATTATTTAATATTTTTAAATGCTCTTTTCTTAACCTACCTTTATATTTAACATTTTAAATGTTTCTTTCTTAACCAACCTTTATATTTGTACCATGTACTTACTAAGGAGTTTCCTTTATATGTTTCTCTTTTATTTAACTCTTTTAAAATGCTCTTTTCTTAACCAACCCTTATATTTAATACACCTTTTACATTATCTCAAAATTTTTTATTCTTTAATAACGTACCCACTAGTCCTTTAAAATTCTCTCCTTACTAAACCTCACCAAAAATCTCTTTTCTTTAATAACTTGCCTCTATTCTTTCAAATTAACCCTTTAAAAATGTCTCAATTTCTTTAAAGTTCTCTTTCTATTCTTTAATAAAATGCCAAACTATCTTTAAAATCATCTCTCCTTACTCACCCTCATCAAACAACCTTTCTTTCCTTTTTTCTCTAAACCTTACCAAAGCTTTATTTTTTTAATCTTTAGGCTCTCTCACTCTTCTTTCGTCCTTTTTCTCGAAACAAACAAGCAAATGTATCAAAGCACAAGCACGCAACATACTCCCTATTCAAACATAAAAAATAATCATCAATTTTTTTTTAAAAAATGATCGATGGCACCAAACTTCGACACCAATGGAAACAGGGATGGAGGGTGGGATATAATCCCTAATTGGGGCATGGAAACCTGTCAAAAAATACATGGTGATGAATGCTATCTAGGTATATAGTACTTCCATCCCATGGGAAATTCTGAAATTTTGACATTCATTTTCATCCAAATCAGAAAAAAAAATGAAATATCAAAACTTTTCATGAAAGAAAAAAATTTCTGTTAGAACATTGTTTTGATACTGTTCATATGAACGTCTCAACATTCACTAATCAAAACTTCCCATTTGGTTTTGTTTGCTCATACTACACTGCATCTGTCTGAGCTGCCTCAGTTCATCATAGGAGCAACTGCTTAGACACAAGGGGAAGCTCTGTGCATCGCAGGAGATGTAGTCTGGCAAGGAAGCACAGCTCATGGGGTGAATGTGGGTAAGAGGCAATACGATAGTTCAGGCAGATGCAAAGATTAACGACAAGTCAACCTGAAACAAAAGGTTCTGGCTCGATGAAATGAAACGTTTTGATTTTCCAGACAGTAAATTCTGCTGAAATCCATATTTTTATGGAAATATTGACTTAGACAAAACCCCATCTTTTGAATGAAAAAATGTTTCATGTGAAATGTTTCAACCAGCTCTGAGTACAACACAGGAACAAATGAGCCAGCTCAGAGAAATCTTTAGGTCTTGGAAAAGTTTAAAACCAAACATGCGGTCCCCTCTGCCTTTTTTATTCTTAAATTGTACAGGGTATAGAGCTGATGTTTCCAAAGCTGTTCTCTAGAACAATATTTAAATCACTTTATTATTAGCTAACTTTAGACCTGACTTTCATATCAGATTGAGAAGTTTATATCATGTAGCAAAGCTGCCAAATTTTCCTTCTGAATTTTCCCTTCTACAGTACAAAGGACTTTCAGGGAAAGTTAACATTCAAATAGTTGGAGAACTTGAAATTACATGTAAATTGCTTCCCATTACCTCTTATCAACTGTCAGTAGGTATAGTAAAAGAGAAACAATTATTAGTGACAGAAGAGTAGACACCACACGATTAGCTGGATATTCTATTAAGACAATATTTTGGGAGGTAAGGTAGTCAGACGTATTCCAAAGTTACTCTTCAGTCTTAGGCAGTTACTGTTGTTCTGCAGTGCTGTAGCATGGTTGGAATGTGGTGTTTTAGGACCATCATGTCATAGTGATATGTTTGTTTTTTCCTGTCTCTTTATTCTGCATCTTTGTACGGGAGCTACACACACTGCATTCCTCATTCTATGTGGATGTGTTGGAAACTGCTGGGCAAAACGATTGTAGCGTCTTTAATATTAAATGCTTATTGTTAAACTATGTTTAAGATGCACATCTCGGAAGTAATTGATTTTGTTTGCAATTGAGAAACCTTACACTGCAAAATATAAAGGATCCTGGGGGGATTTTGATTCTCAAAGTCATGGTGACTACTTAACCATATCTGTCAACCCTTGATCATCCATAGTTCAGATTAATCTGAAAACAGCTTGTTAATGTCAGTTAGGATTGAATGTAGCTTTGGGAAATACTTATGAAAAAGACCCTGCAACCCCCATCCTCAGGATAGAAAACAACAGTCTGAAATCTGTCCTTGTACCAGCCTGTTTTCTCCCTAGGAATGAAGGGAATGGTGCTTTTCATCATTCTGTTCCAGCCCTAGTACAGTAATTATCTTGTTGTTCATTGCTGTATTGTAATGGCTAGTTGAGAAGACTGAAACACTGCACTGCAAGCTTAAATTGCTATTAACTTCACTAGAACTGACATATTTACAAAGATGCTCTCAGAAAGTATTATCATCTTAAGTGGCCAGCATCTTCATTAAGAGTAAAAGGAGGGGAGAGAAGCTTGTCTTTCACATTATTCCTACCTTACCTAAAGGAGAAGAATTCACCCCTGTTAGTTTGTTTTGCTTTTTACAGGAGAATATCCACAGGCAAGAGAGATGCCTCTGAACCAAAACCACCTGTCCAATGCCAGCCACTGGGAAATTCAGATATGGATCCAAACTTTGAGGCTCTGGCCTGTATCTACCAGAAAACAGCTTGCTAAGGATACCTTTCCTTTCAATTAACCTTAGAAATATGTTGTCCAGAGAGGCATAGTGCTGGAACTAAGGGTGCTGGGGGGTGGGGTGGGGAGGGGGCTGCTGCACCCCCTGGTTTGAAGTGGTTTCTATTATATACATGGTTTACAACAGTTTGGTTCCATAGCTCTCAGTACCCTTACTGTACCAATTGTTCCAGCAACCCTGCAGAGTGGTGGTCTCTTTTCTGAACATCCTAGTCTTTAAAGAGCAATTGCTAGAGAGAGAATAATTTAATCTGAACAGATAATCAGTACCTTGGCTATCTCCAAGTTGTGGTGATCTGTGGGCATGGAAATTGAAGACCTGCATCCAGAGAAGTCTGAGTGGATGGGTTTATCTATTGTATGAGCTCTGGGCCTGCTGCACTATCCTGATCCTTCTAAAGATTTATCAAGCTGGCACAGAGCTCCCTGTGAGGGAATATGGGGCCTTCACCATTTGGGTCTCATACAATATGTCAATCATTAACACAGAACACATACAAGAAGAAAAAGCAAGGGACATCCCTGGGGCAGAGAAGGTGGGGAATACTGCTGTAGTTTACAGTAATAATCCCAAACATGGTGCAGAGCACAGTAATATTTTTAATAAGTGGTAAATATCCCAAAGCACTATATTTTATTTAGGGGCCTCTGTCACCTACGTATCAGACTGAACCTGTTAAACAGATGTACAGTTTGGTTACAATACAAAATGTTTCACTTCAGTCAGCAGATCCTTCTTTCCATGTTCTCCCAAGTTTAAAATGATTTCACTTGTGCTGGCTGCCGGCTAACAGACTCTGAGTCCCCAAATGAGATAATTTTGCTGTCTCTTGACTTGCTTCAGAACTGCAGCTCTGGCTCCTTCCTCTGTAAAACTATTTCTCAGTTAAGCTAGTACCCACCCTTTGGTATATCTTTCAAATCAAGCATATAGTGAAAACAGAACCCTGGGACTCCTTCCAAAAATAATTCCTCTTTTCTTCTTGGCAGCTTCCACCATTTCAATCAGAAGTGTCACTGTCTACTCTGCAGTTCCTTTGTATGGTATAGTTATGAGTGATGTTTGGTGCCATAGCACAGCTGGAGCCTGCAAAGAGACACTCATTTCTGGCTAGTCTGTGAACATCTCCTTCAGCAAAAAATCCTCCCCTTCTGGTGAATCAGTCCTGTGGAACTCCTTTCCCTAAAGTTGGGGGTGGAACCACTCATGTTCAAGTATAACACATCCCTCACCCCCGTCCCAGCTTTAGAGATCCTTCAGAAGTAACTGGGTAAGGGCATGAGGATCAAGTTCTGCAGATGTTAGATTCCCGAAGAAAGGCTAGGTAGTGCACTATTTCATTCAACAAACGCCAGAGATAGTAGCAGGAGGGAGGAGTAGTTGAAGCTGAGCAAGGGAAAGTAAGCCTCATGCAACATGGTACAGCATGTTGGAGTGGCCAGAAGCAAGCAGCTAAAAATGCAGGGCTAGATTATACCCATGTAAGTAGGGGAGTAACCCTCCACAGATGCCCCCTTGCTCAGCCTATCTGTATCTTGGGTGTGGCTCAGGGGTGGAGTGCACTCTGCTCTCCAGATACTTGCTGTGTCAGCAAGAGGGTGGCAGTGCATAGGGCAGAGTACTCCATTCAGTCCGTCCCCATCCACTGCCAGGACTAGTTGGCCTGGCTTTGGGGCCTGGTGGGGCCAGGAGAAGCAGGAGTAAGCTGCATCCATTTAAATGTTGCAGTAAATTACTCCCTCCTCCTATCATCCTTCCAGAACACGAGGCTAATAAAGGATGAGCTATGATGAGACAGTTCCTTCCCAAGCTGTTCTTTTCATCAGATTTGAGACTATAGGCTCAGTCTAGCCTTTGTCTGACTACTTGCACCAATAGCTTAAACCCCATTTATTTTAAGCAAGGACCTTAAATATGTCCTGAAGAGAGCAGGGAAAAAAAATTCACAATTAGTTTATTCAATTAACTGAGCTTCTCTCTCTGCTCATAAATCTTTGAGCAGATCATGATTTTCTCAAATGTATTCATTATTTGAAATTGTGCTGGATAATTTCAGCAAATAATTCTCAGCCTGCAAAGTATAAGTGGAGAATTCACTGAAGGATTTTGATATTCAAGCTGCTTTTGAGATACATGTATCACATGGTATGGTTTCTTTTCCGAACTGGAAGAGTATAATTCCTTAGAATCAAGTTTTTGGTGCAAATGCATGTAAATACTGTACTAATTAGAAATTTTGCTTTCTGCAAGTAATTCTGCAATATTGGCTTTAAAATGTCCTGTTTCAGTGATGGTTGCTTCAGAAAATTTTTGCAGTCCCTGTCCAGCTCTGATCTGTTTTCCTCCCATTCTTTAAAGTTAATATAATGCTTCAGTGAAGTTAGTTTCATCAAAAATAAAAGATGCATATCTAGGCTCACTAGTGCACTGTTCTATAGCTCTGTCCTGTGTAAACCAGTAAGCCAAATCTAATGTATGGTTGATTAAATAAATGACTAAGCAGTCTCCATTGATACAATTTTTATTGCCCTGGCTGGGGAGGCGGAAATATCTCACAATGATCTTATGCAGAGAATCATTTTGATTTTTTCGGAATGAAGATTCCTTTGAAAGAATATTTCAACTGGAAAATATTGATAAATATCCCATGAAAGAAATTTGACTGAAAACAACAGACATGAATCAGACTTGCAACAGAAATTTTCTGATCAGTTCTAGCAGCTCTTAAAATAGATCTTTTCAATACAAAATTTAAATTGAAGGCAACTTTTTTTTTCCTCAATGGTTTTTGTGGAATTTTCTGGGTTATTGTTGACAAACCGGAAACCATTTTTTTGGCATTTGTTTGTTGACATCCTAAAAATGATAGGTTCCCCTGCCCCCCAGTTTTTTAATGAGAACCTGAAAGATATTTATGAAAATGGCTGTTCTTTTCCAAAAATTTATAATTTTAGGCATAAAAACCACAATCAAATATATTTCAATATTTCAACCAGTTCGAGCTCTTGTATGATGAACTGCAGAAAAATTAAACCTTCCCATCACACAAAATATTACTATAAGTTACTGAAGGTGGTAATAGAAATGTTTGCCAGGATTGTAATAAGAATAAACTGCATCGGAACTACCAGATATGTATAGTGCAGGCATTTAATTGATGTAGCGCCCAAGCCCCCACTCACTGATATCAATGGAAGGGCTCCCATTGACTTGGAATTGGACCTGTAACTATATAGTGGTCAATGCATGTAAACTGAAATGTTGCTCAAAAACATTGGACTCAATTTTGCTCATTACACCAGTGTAAATCCAGAGTAACTACTGAACTCAGTTAAATTACACTGGATTTATACTCAAGTAACTGAGAGCCGATTCTGACCTGATGTCTATCTGCACAGTAATCGTATTATTTCCGTATAGAATCTGCACTAAAAAGTTCTCACTTTGTCATCTAATATTATATCTATGAACTTTGAAGGATAAAGGCTCATAAATAGAATAACTGGCAATAAGTAATACAGCAAGGTAACCACTAAACAACATAAGGTGAATAAATTATCTTTTTCTTTCCAAGGTGAGTGCCCACCCTATGTAATGAAGAGACCTTAACTGCAGCACTTAAAGGGATAAAACCTTAGTAAATGAAAACAATCCTAGTAATACTTTGCACTTCGAAAACACCTTTCATTCAGGGACCCCAAAGCACTTTGCAGAAATGAACTAATAAAGTCTCCCCAAGCTCCTGAGCAGTACAGTAGATACAGCATGCATTATGTACAGCTTACAGATTGGGGAACCAAAGCACTTACAGGTTCAATGACTTGTCAACATTCCCACAGTGGATCAGTATCAGAATTAGCCATAGAACCACAGGCTCTGGTTGCCCAGTCCCTTGATCTAATCATTAGACAACATTTCCTGGTGAAAGACTAACAAATCTAATTAAAATAAGAGGCAGGACTGTACTATAATAAAAGAACATTGTTACCTTTACTGTAGCTTCTGTTAGAGAACTATATCTAAAACCGTAAAAATGAGTTACTTCATTTCCTTGGGCTTAAAATGTAGCAATAGCTGAGGCAGTACATTTAGTTCAGTGCAAAATGCTAACTGGGTAGTTTTTTAAACTCAAATAACACTATTTTTGGTAGGATCCATGATGTGACATATGAATGTCCCAAGACTCTCAACTTTACAAAACCATCATTTTCTGAGATTCGAAATGGGATAAACATTTTTTTTTACACAAAAATATTATTAAAACACTCATCAAATGTTCTAAGTAATATATAGAAGGTAGAGCATTTGTAGGAAGTGACCTGTTTTGGCCTTTCTTTTATGACAATGGTCTGTCACTTTGTGTTTATTAGATTAATGTGCTGATCTCAATGGTGACATGGTGCTTTTCTTCATTGTATCATTTTATTTTGGAATGCCATTTTCACCTCCTGGTTTACAGATGACAGAAGTAATCTTTTTGGGTAACCAAGCATTGTGGAATGTTTGTGACTATCTAAAAACTATTGTAGCATCACAGATTCTGAGACATCCTAAACGAGCATGTCTTTACTTGGATTTTTATAAGAAAGAAAGTGCTACAGTGGTATACATTGGTACCTAAATATCCTAACCATAATTCCTCTAAAAATCAAGTCACACAACATTGCTGCTTTTGAAGTGTCCTTTGCATCATATTCACTTAATTTTGGATCTCAACCAGCAAGGGCCATGTATAATTATGATTGAGGAGGCAATACACTGTTTTGTTCTAGGCCCCTATTTGCAAGTGCTTGTACAATTTTTCAGAAGAACTTTATGGGCTAAAATTTCCCAGGCCTGTTTGATCCTTTAGATGTTTCCTGGGAACTTCAGAAAAATTCTTATATTTCTGAATTAACGGAACAGTCTTCAGTCAGGACTGGTGTTTTTTCACATCTGAAGAAATTTGGTTAAGAAGGAGCTGTAAGCATTTGCAATCGTGCTGTGCATGATGAAGATTTATTGCTTATCAGATATAGTCACAGGCTTTATGTTCATAAAATCGGATAGCAAGAAGGATATTTTCTTTCTTATCCCAGGATATGCAAAACATATATAGGCCTGCTGGAAAGTAGATCAAACAAACAGAAGTAGGACATCTGGTCTTCCTACAACTGTTGTCTAAAATATAGAGCTGATAGGGGAATAGGGGAGGGGAAGTGTTGACTATTGGATTTTTCATCAAAGTTTCAATTTTTGTCAGTTTTCCAGCTGGCTCTAATGAAATGTCAAAAAAAGCACCAAGCAAATGTACAGATAAAAAATACTAAAGAGAGCTTGGTAGCAGCAGCCAGAACTACAGCAAAATCCCAGTGACCGTACAGAACGGGAGTCCTCTGTATGCCTTCTGGACCTGATTTGCTGAGTCTTGGGCTATGTCTTCACCCGTATCGGCGGGTAGCAATCGATTTCTCAGGGATCGATATATCACATCTCATCTAGACGCGATATATCGATCCCTGAATGAACTGCTATCGATCCTGGAGCTCCACCAGTCCGAACGGCGGCAGCGGAGTCGAGATGGGGAGCCGCGGACATTGATCCTGCTCCGTGAGGAGGTAGGTAATTCAATCTAAGATACTTCGACTTCAGCTACGTTATTCACATAGCTGACGTTGCATATCTTAGATCGATTCCCCCCCCGTAGTGTAGACCAGCCCTTAGACTAAAGACCTGGCGAAAACACTGAGGGGGCAAAACAAATCAAGGTAGAATGAGTCATCCGCACCAATGTGGAATGAATTTAGCAAAGCCCAATGAAAGTGTTCTCAAGGTCTGTATGAAAATGAGCAATTTCAGAGTAAAGGAGATAAGCCAGGAGGAAAAAAAAAGCTCTTACAAAAGCTCACAAAGGTCTTTTCTTCCTCTCTCCTGGGAATTTTTTTAATGAAATTGGATTGATATTTGTGTGATCCTTTTCACAGAGGAAAAAAATGTTCTTCAAAAATAGCACCGTTACTGTAGGTATAAACTGTTATTTGGTTCTTCCCTCCACCTCGCCTGGTCTAAAATGGGAAGACAAATCCTGAGGCCATATTTAGTCTAAGGGTCTAATCCTCCTGCATTCCTGATCCAAAGAACTCTCACTGAATTGATTAGGAGCTTAACTTACATCAAGGGTGGGCCCAAAATATTTTAGCACATAGGCAAAGAATGGGATAAAACAACAGAGAATGGAGAGGAATAGTAAACAGGGCCCTTTGCCTTTTCGTTTGATTTTGAATGAGATGCTCAAAGTCAAATGAGAGAAGTTGCTCTGAGTAGCACAGCACCAAGCAATGTAGCCATCTCCTCAAGCCCAAATGAGGACATTTTGTGTCATTCTGTGATTGTCCATCTTTGACTGACTGACTGACTTTTGCTCACTTCTGTCTTCCTAGAGAGTCCATTCCCCTTTCTTTCCTAGCCAGTCACTGCGTAGCTGCCACACTGAGGAGCAAGACATACCATAAACTGTGATCTTAAGCAAACATCCAATTTTGCTGACAGTCCTTGACTGAGATGAAAGAATTTGACAATGGGAATGAATGCTCAGCAACAAGCACCACCAAGATTGCCCTCCCTCCCCTGCCCCATCCCCATCCCCATCCCTATCCCCACATGGTCAGGCATGAACTGCAACCTACTAAAGTTATCTCAATTCTTAGAACAAGTTAATGTGTGGCAGCCTAGTAAGCACATGTATATGTTTAAATTGCAATCTCTCTCATTTGGATTGCTGGGTAATGGTTGAGACTATGAGGGAAGGGGAAGAGAGGAATTAAAGTTCCCAAGCCAGGGATGAGGACACTTGGGGCATAAACCTTTGAAACCAATGGGAGTTTTTTCATTGATTTCAATGGGCTTTGGCTCAGGGCCTTAGATACCATGGTGACAGGCACTTCTGATCTATTTTAGATGGAGGAGAAGCCTGTAAGGGGTAGTTTTGCAGTATCATATGAGGATGAACTCCATAAGAGACAAGTAGATTATTTTATTCCTTCAACTCAAACAAGGCTCTTTCCTGAGCAAACTATCAAAAGGAGACCAAGAGCCATATTGGAGACAACTGGCGCTAAAGAACAGCAGGGATTTTGTATGGTATATGGAGTTAATTATGAACTGATTTATACACTGTGCAATCCACCTTGATCTCAGTTCTCATTTGGCCTGCAAAAGCTCCTCAGGGTTAAGTATTTACTTTGTTGTTGAGATAATTCAAAGTAGTGTTTTGTCTATGGGGACAGCTGTACGCTAACTGCTTCTTTATCGTGTCTAAATTTATAATGAATAGTGCATGTGGTCTTGCCTTTTTTAAAAACCTCTAATATCTGAAGGCCGTGTTTGGAGTTGAGTACTATTTGTAGAACTGAGGTGTTTTCGATGTGATGGAGAAGGCCTATTGTTAGAAAACCGGTTAATATGTTTTTGCTGGCATACACTCTTAGGCTTAGCTTCATGCTCACAAAAATACGTTTGGTTGGCTTATGTTTTGATTAATTTATCCACCTCACACTGGCATGTATGCCTATGGCTATGGGACAAGCTTATTGTAAACTGTGAACCCTAGGAGGAAAGAGAGAGTTCAAGTCTGACACAGCCATGAAATTCTTTGTGGAAGCAAAAACCAAAGCATGTGACAGTTCAGTGAACTCTTCAGTCTAGCAAACTGCATCAGTTTCCTCCTTTCTAGATATAGAGGGCCAAATTCACCTGTGCCTTAACTCTATTAATTTCAGTGCAGTTGCACCAGCTCTGAGTGTGGCCTGTGTTAGAATAAAATGCAATCACCACTTGCCAGTTAGTGTATTTTAAAGTTATTCTTGGAAAGCTTGAAAGAGATGAAGACACACACGGTCCCTTTGGAGCCTGTCAGAACTTTTCAGGGGAGATTTGTGTTTACTCATGGGATTTGTTTTGTGCATACTGGGTCTGCCAGAAGCAGAACTCTTTTTTTCTCTTAAATGTTTCTATTTGCCTGTATTTATGAACATGGGTAGTTACCAAAATGGGATTAGGATGTCGTATAGGGGATATCAAATGGCCTTGCATAGGGAAGTTTCAAACACAGCTGTGTAGGTTTATTCAGAAATCTACATGCACAAACAACATCTAATTAAAGAATTGTTCCACTTACAGAGAATCTTTTTTTTTTTTTTAAAAAGTACTTCCTTGTCTGAAAAGGGTGCTTTAGAGTTTAAGGGCAGAAGGCACCACTAGATCATCTAGTCTGATCTGCTATATATCACAGTCCACCAGCACCCACATACTATGCCCCTGAACATGAACGTAATAGAAGGAAATGGAATAGTGTGTGTTTTATTCATTGAACTAGGCTCTTTTTCTAGACTTTGCAGAAGCACACGTCCTAGAGACTAGGTAAGCTAACATTTTTGGGAATCATTTCAATGGTCTAAAGGGGGTTAATGCTATTTCAGAGAAGTGAGGCATTGTGCTATGGTAAGAGTGACACATGTATCATGCAGGCAATGAAATAATTTCAAATCACAAAAATGAACAGTAGTGGCATTAACCAATCTCGCCCATTTCTCCCCACATCAGTTATGCAATGCAGTTGTCATTAAAATGGATGACTATTTTCATTTTATATGAGAACCTCAGCATGACTAGCAAGCAATTCACCAGATTTTATGAAACTGCTGGCTTTCCATCTGTCCCAAGAGACGGACGCACACAAAAGGCTATTAGTACACCGCTGCATAATGAGGTGAGTTTGAGGAATCTCACATCATTTCACTCTCTCAGTATGCAGATCATGTATCATGCCAGGTGCAGAATCAATGATGTCCTTGCCCAGTTTCCAGGAAAATGTAATTTGTCATCATAAAGACCAGGGAGACACTTGGGAACTGGTGGAAACCCATTTGGGGCTGAACAGGTATAGTGCCTGCTGTATTCTATATATATTTGTTTTGGCACTGACTAAGAGTTCTTGTTCCCTAGAAGCTCTTGAATGATATATCATAATGCCTTGTCCCAGAAGTGATCTGCAAATCGGATTAGAACATTCTAAAGGGTGGAGCAAGCTTTATTATTCAAAACAGTACAGGGTTTCCTTATGCATACAGCACTTAACTTCACATGCAAATCTATTAGCACAAAGGATGCTGCATGAGTATGCTGAAGAAATATACTGAAGGCTCCTGAAGGGTAGTACTGGCTAGGAAGGGGGAGTAAAGAGGAGAGAAAAATCTATCTGTTTCGGAAGGAGAGCAGAGAAAGGTGTGTGAGGGGGTGGTGGAGGTGGCAGGCAGGGAGAAGAGGAACCTAAGAAGGTTCAGCTCTGCTTCATGTGCTGGGACTGAATCCAGCTGCTGAATGTTTTGAAGTTCACAACTTAGCATAGCACCAGCCCAAAGAGATTGTTATTTTATATTTGTGACATCATCCTTCATTTTGTAATAATGACTGTAATGTCACAAACAGAGGATTTTGATCACTTGCATGGAATTAGTGGCATTACCAAGGGATCACTAAAAAATTCTACTCTCTGATCTTCATCCACGGCTTCCAAGAGTGGGCTGCAAATGTTTGAGAGTAGAAAGGACTCTGGAGAAAGTAACAGAATACTTTGCTAATGCACATATAATTAAACAGATCAGCAGAACTTTTGTTTCTGATACAGAATACTTTCACATAGTGCTCTATATTATTCATGCTGTCACATAGCGCTTTGTATTTTGTTGATTCAGAGGATTCCATTTTTAAAATCAGTAAGTGCAAGGGACCTGTGACTAATGTGATTTCTTGGCTTGGAAAATATCCTAGGAAAAAAGTAGCAATTGACACGAGATTTACATTTTGACCACAAGCGTTTTGATAACAGTGGCCAAATGCCATCAAACTCCAGGCTGTGTTTTCACGGTTAGATTACTCTACACCTCCACCCGTCTTATTAGATCACTCTGGAACAAAAGAGCTGTATTCAATGCACACTAAAAACAGAAAGTAAGCAATGTTTTCCTGATGAATCCTTCGTCAGAAGTGATAAGGTAAGGAAAAGGTATTGTTAGGCAAAATGCTAGTAACATTGGACAAGGACAGATGTAGAAAAATATGACAGTGACCTAATGAGAGAGAGCAAAATTGCAAGGGATATTTTATCCTCTATATGCTCCAAACAGAAAAGGTAGTTAGGGATGATGATCTGGCAATTTAGGTTCAGTGATCCGTGAAGAAGACCTCATCTCATTTGGAGAGAGTTGCTTTGGTTTGAAAGTATTTCCTGAAGGCTGGTATTTAGTAGAAATTCTGAAACAATTAGAGCCTTTTCCTTTCCTTCTTCCTAACACTAGCCCTTGCTTCTAAATATACCCTGCTTAATCATGGCATTGGACCACAAGCTGGCTTCCTGCAAATCCCCTCTATCAAGATCTCCAGCTGCTTACGACCAAGGCCTCTTGTGTCTCTAAATGCAGTGACTTGGGAATCCTTTAAAAATCCTTCTGTTTTGGGGAGAACATTTATGTGGGGCCTAGTGGGTCTCTGTTCTATCAGCTGGGTGCGGGTTTTGCCCCGATAATCTTACCGATCCAACAGTCCCTGGGGCTTGTTGATTAATTAGGAAAGTGTATGCTGACACATCTAAACCTTTCCAAAGGTTCTAGTTCATTAAGACTGGGAGATGGATTGAGATTCTGTCCAGTGGAATCTCTAAACATTGACCATCTTTATTTTCCTTTACACAGCCTTCCTGCCAAAAGCCTCATTGTCAATACAACAGCCATAAAATTTAACTCTGAGACCACTGTAATCATGAGAGATGACTTTTTCCACAATGTGGCAGAAGAATTCTAGTAAAGCTTGTGTTATAAATAATAAAGATCTATATCTATATGTCTTGCCTGGCTAGGCTGCTTTTAGTGAGGACTCCAGCCAAAATATTGCAAACCATTTTCTGTTCTTGCTGCAGTGAATTTAGTGTATGTTTTAGAAATGATCTAAGTTTTGTGCCTTCCCCTGGTTAATTCTGCTGGGTATAGAGGTTAAGTATTAACTAGAGTTGTTGCTGAATGTTAAGAGCTTGTACAAGCCGAAGCAGAATAAGGTCCACTCTTCACAATTTTAATAATGTATGAGAACCTATATAGAGTACAACAGAATGAAATGTATTGCAAAGCTTTTATTGCTCCTCCTGTTTCCGAATGGACACAGCCCTGCCTGGTGCAGAGGCTTCCCAGCACAGTTTAGTGCGGAACGCGAACTATGTTCTTGAGCAAGGAAAAAATCTCAGCACCCCAAGACCTGTGTACAATAGTTATCATATGTATTTAAAAATAAACCCTACGGCAGATACAATTGTAACTCATTCATTCAACAAAGTCTTAGCGAACAGAAACATAATATCTCCCCAGTGTAAATACAGTGTATGATCCACAATAACCGATATTTATTACACAAAAGCGCTGAAGTTTTGTTTTCTCAGACTGCAGTAAAACTGCACCAGCTGGTGATGGGATGCATACATGCCACACTGGCAGCAAAAAGGTTAATGGGAGCCTGAAGTCTCAGTTAGCCTACCTAAGGGCACCTGGAGGGAATGTTAGGTACAATTCCTTAGCAGACTAGCTAGACCTTCTTTGTATAGGGAGCAACTCAGCACAGTGGTGGAAAATATAGTGCCAATCTATAAAAAAAGAAATAAGGACAACCTAAGGAATTACAAACCAGTCAGCTTAACTTTGATACCCAGAAAGATTATGGAGCAAATAATTAAGCAATCAATTTTCAAACAGCTAGAAGATAATAAGGTGATAAAATAACAGTCAGGATGGACTTGTAAGGAACAAATCATGTCAGACCAACTTAATAGCTTTCTTTGACAGGGTAACGCCTTGTGGATAGGGAGGAAGCAGTAGATATGATGTATCTTGACTTTAATAAGGCTTTTGATACTGTCTTGCATGACCGTCTCAAACAAACTAGAGAAATACAGCCTAGATGGAGCTACTGTAAGGTGGGTGCATAACTGGTTGGAAAACATTCCCAGAGAGTAGTTGTTAGTGATTCACAGTTAAGCTGGAAGGGCATATCGAGTGGGGTCCCACAGCAATCAGTTCTGGTTCCAGTTATTAGGATATTAGGAAAAACTTCCTGTCAGGGTGGTTAAGTTCCTAGGGAGGTTGTGAGAGCTCCATCATTGGAGATTTTTAAGAGCAGGTTAGACAAACACCTGTTAGGGATGGTCTAGATTATACTTAGTCCTGCCATGAGGGCAGGGGACTGTACTAGTTAACCTCTTGAGGTCCCTTCCAGTCCTATGGTTCTAAGACACTTGGGAGACAGGAGGCCCAGGGAGAGAATAGGCCTTGGGATCCTCTCCCAGCAAGGGAGCTCTGGCAAAGGGCCAAAGTTGGGAGAAGCACTGAAAAGCTTCTGGAGTGGACTGAGTTCCTGTGGTGGGCACTGATAAAGGGAAAAGGCCACAAGCAGGCAGTCCTGTGGGGTGGGGCTCCAGAAGAGAACACAGAGGGGAGAACACAGAGGGGCTGCAAGCTGAGGCCTGGGTTGGCAGAGTGGCTGAAGTGGTGTCTGGTTCCGTTTCAGGTTTGAGTTTTGCTGGGAAGGAGACTGGGAGCCCCCTACTCTGAAAGAAGAGTGGGCTTGAAGAGGAGCGCTGGAGGGGCTGATAACTAGTGTTGTGGGACACTGAGGTGGGACATTGATACCCTGTAAAGGAACTATGGCATGACTTGGCTGGAGGACCAAGTCACCACACCAGACCACAGGAGCCCTGAGGCTGAGAGGAGGCAGAAGTATTGCAATGTTGGGTTTCAAGACGAGGAACACTCTGGGACGGTGAGTTTGTTGTGCAGTTATTAGTCCTGCTGTTTATATGTTGATACTCATGGTTAACTAAATTTGTTATGTTATAATTTGAAAAGGAAATATTAAAGACTTCTGATTGCACATACATAAATATCTTTTGAGGAAGGCGACTACAATGTATGGAGAATATGGATGCACAATGTATTTTGTTGAGTACATAACCACTCTGTAATCTTTTCCCTTCTAAACATTCAACTCAAATCTCCATTTATTCTTTACTTCCTGGAGATAGTCAACCAGTTCCACAAATCATGCCTACTTAACCCTTCAGAACTTCCTGGTCCCCCACTTTTATTTACCCCTTTCCCAGTACCATTTCTATTGTGACCACTGTGCATTGTGAAATAATGTTATGAATTACACATCAGTGAAATGTTACCAGTTTTGCAACACTTGTGCTTTTATTGTGAGTCTTGTAATTTTTTTATTTCTTAAAGTCCTGGCTCCTGGAGTCATGTTGTTTTGTGAGAATCTTTTTTGCTTTCTTACCCTCCCCCCCCAAAGTTTTTTACCCTCATAGCAGTGGAGAAAAGCTTGAAAATGAGAAGCCTAAAGGCTCAAGAGCCAGGAAGCAAAAAGTAATTTTCTAAAAAATGTTTTGTGACTTCGCTTTCAAGTCAGTTTCATTCTTTTTTGTTGCCTGACTAATTTCTGAATGGTTGGATATGGCGATACTATGTTACATTGTACTGCAGTTCAAGTGGCCGTATATTGGTTGCTAATTAATGGGGTGGGCTTCAGAACCCGAGCTCCAGTCCAAGCATCTACACAGCTATTTTTAGTGCCATAGGGCAAGACCCATGAGCCTAAATCTGTAGACCTGGACTCTGAGACTCTCTGCTGCAGATTCTGCTCATGGTGTAGACGTACCCAAAGAGGCCTGTGCCCATACTGGGAAACAAGACTGAGGTCTCCTACCTTTTCCACAGCTGGGGCCTGGTCTACACTACGCGTTTAAATTGATTTAAAGAGCGTTAAATCAATTTAACGCTGTACCCGTCCACACTACAATGCCTTTATATCGATATAAAGGGCTCTTTAAATCGATTTCTGTACTCCTCCCCGACGAGAGGAGTAGCGCTAAATTCGATATTAACATATCGGATTACGGTTAGTGTGGATGGAAATCGACGTTATTGGCCTCCGGGTGCACCACTGACCGCTCTGGACAGCAATCTGAACTCGGATGCAGCGGGCAGGTAAACAGGAAAAGCCCCGCGAACTTTTGAATTACATTTCCTGTTTGCCCAGCGTGGAGCTCTGATCAGCACGGGTGGCAATGCAGTCTCAAATCCAAAAAGAGCTCCAGCATGGAC